>NC_065920.1:16163803-16510077 GCF_024586455.1 Bactrocera neohumeralis
ATTTTTGAAAATTTTCAACAATTCCAAAAACTTAATTTCGAAAATTTTCAAGAATTTCGAAATTCGTATTCGAAAATGTATGTTTTGCTTACTTTGGCACTCACATAAATATCCACGTATTTTTGTGGCTAAATGCAATATTTTGTACAATTTTTGGTACAATCCAACTCCCCTTGCTGCCACAACATGTTGCAAACGCTACGCACCTGCCTTCACTGCCTGTCAACAATGTCGACTTTTTGCTACGTGCGCCACATGTTGACTTCGTTAAGAACGAGCTGCTTGCAAACATTTGTTTAACAAATTCTGATTGCCGAAACAAGCTGCCGCACAACAACACACTGCAAGTAATTGCCAATACGCTATGTAGAACGCTTTGATTTGTTGTTGTTGCTATTGGTAAAATTGCTTTTAAGCTACCATTAGTTTAACGACATCAAAAGCAACAAAAAACGTGTGACTGCAATTTGCCAACAACACCAGCAATAGCAAGTACATTATTGTTTTTGCTTTTATTGCTGTAGTGCCGTTGTACTGTTGCGCTATTGGTGCGACTGCTGAACCCCCACTTGGTTCGGAACTTGGTTCATGGTCAGCATTATGAATTCAGCTGTCACTGCCACACTATTTGTAGCTCTTACATTTATTGCCGCTTTGCTGTATTCTAAGTTGATTCTTTCTGACATTTATGGCTGCACTTTTATTGCCCGCTTTTCGCTTTACTGAAATCACAAAGCGCACATAACAACAACAACAACATGGGTGTACTGCCGCTGCAGCGCTACTCGGCGCGTACTGGGCGCTTGTCTAGCGCAGGCGCTACCCAGGCGCACGTATGTATATGTGTGTGTGTCACCGGCAGCAATCAGCAAATAGCAAACAAGCTGCGACACCGAAAAATTGTTTATTACACGTTTTGAAGTTTCGTTTTTGTTATTGTTGTTGGCGGTGGTGTTGTTGAGGTGGCTGAGTAAACCAAAGCGATTGCGTGCCGGACCGTTGAGTGCTTTTATTGCGGCTCACTTAAGCTTAGTTGAGCTGCTAATGCGTTTAATTGCCAGTAACATTATGTTTTATATGCAATTAAATGGCATACTGTCGCGCAGGGCGCTTACGTACACACACACGATAGCGAGTTGTATGTAAATATTCAAGTGCGCTCATAAATATTTAATATATGCGAAGTATGCGCGATAAATTGATAGCGGAGGCGTCAATGTCCGCTTGACAAACCGATTGGCGCACTCAAACACAAACACACACACATACATATAGTATGCAGATACTTGTATATAAAACACATCGACAGCCACCCAAGTACCAAATACCGTTAGCCGCACTCTGCGCTCGAGTGCCGTGCATTCGTTGCATTTATTGGCGCATTCTTCTCGCCTTGGCCCGCCAGTTCGGTTCGGTTTGGTTAATTATGCCTGTTTTGTCTTGAGTTGTCACCTTTATGACTTCAACACTTAATTGAAATGAATAATTGTCAAATCGCATTCACCGCGAAGTTCATTAGCAAACTCAATGCCAAAGCAAATTACATGCCACAGTTGTTGCAAGTGCAACAAAAATAAATGGCATGAAGGAAAAGCAGCAAGGCAAGGAAAATGCCGAATTTGCTAAGACTTAAGCTGGTGCTGGACAAAATTCGGGGAGTGGCGTACTAAAATTGTAAATAATCACTCACTTTTGCAACATGTTGCATAGTGTATAGTGATTTTGTCAGACTTTTGTGTGGCGTTACGTTTTATGCCGCTTTAGGCCACCAAGATCATGTGATATCACACCGTTAAACTTTTTCCTGTGGAGATATGTAAAGTCTACAGTCTACCCGGACAATACCGCTTCGAATTCAGGCCTTGGAGCAAAACATAACACGTGTCATTCTCCAGTAACCAGTCGAAATGCTCGAACGAGTAAACGAAAATTGGACTCAACAGATGGACCATCTGAAAGTTCATATTTGAAAGAGATAATCTAATAAATGCCAAAGAATATTCTTTCGAATGATAATAAACATTCTTCACTAAATATAAAGTTTCTGTATTTTTCTTAAAAACAAGTAGAGAACCTCGAAATGGATTACTCTTTAGATATAGAAGCTGTTGTGAACAATAATATGGAGTAATGTAGAGTAGAAAATTTTGGAAAGTCAAATATAAATGCATATATAAATTTCAATATACTAAAGAGATATTGTTAGAATTCAAAAACATGCCTTAAAAAAATAAAAAAAAAACATTAAATTACTTAATTAAATTTTCAAAAAACAAAATATTAGAAAAAATATTAAAAAGGCTAAGAAAGCAGGAAGGAAACAACATTTTTTTTAACTATTTTCAATTTTATTATTTTTTTAATTAAAATAAAAATTATATTTTAAAAATAATAATTAATTATTAATTAAAAATAGTTGAAATACTTTTCTTATTATTATTTTTATTTTTTTCTATTGAATTTTATTAATTTTTTAATTAAAAAATAATAATTTTTCAAGTTAAAAGATTTAAAATAGTTATAATTTTTTTATTATTTTTTCCCGTTCATTTTTTTATTTTTTTAATTAAAACAAAAATTATATTTCCAAAATAAAAAATAATTAAATTTAAAACAGTTGTAACTTTTTATATATTTTTTCAATTTTATTATTTTTTTAATTAAAATAAAAATTATATTTCATTACTCAACGTTTCTCAAACAAAAAATATTTATCTAAACATGAAGTTAAGATCTTTAAAGATGCTTGTAAACAAATGCCGGCACGAAATTAACACATACTGAAAAGCAATTAATACAATTTAATTTTCGCACCCGAGCAACACACACTTGTTGACATACCTAAAAAATTGATAATAATACCGCAGCCCAACTAGAGACATATTCACACCTCATTCACACCAAGCAGCGGCTAACACGCCTCCTCAGCGACAGCCCCACCAAAATATTTCAAAAAAGCGAAAAGCCAAAAACCCAAAAAAAAGCAAAATCTAGCAGAACAAACACCAACAATTATGCCGGAGCTAAGCCGAAGCTTAAATTATGGCAACACATAAGTCTATTCATAAGCGAGTTTCTAGCAGCTATTACAGCAGCCTGGCCGCCGTATTGGCATGTTTTGGTTAGCCGGCACAAGCCTTTAAAATAACACACGAGCTTCGTACGAGTGCCAAGCGTTGTACATAACTATATGTGTGTATGTACTTATGTAGGAGATAGACATATATACGAGATATATAATATACGCGTACGTGTGAAATTTATTGTTGCTGGCGGCATATTCGTTTCGCTGCCCAAAACAACTTTTGCGCCTGCGCCGTCGCGCTGAGGTGTGAAGCTGTTTTAGTTTTTTTTTGTTGTATGCTGTATTGCTTTGTAATAATTTTGATTTTTTATTGTTATTGCAGTTGCCTTAATTACGATAACAGCGCCTGCTTTGCCATCGACGCGGACATTAACGAAATAACATTAGCGATCGATTTGTTGGTATTTTCCAATTTCCTTTTATTCTTTTTTTTTACTTCAACCACTGCTCGCCTTAATGAGGCAAATATTCGGGATAAGTATGCGCGAGAGAGTACTATTATGGCACCTTTATATTTTGAACTATTTCATGTCACTATTGGAGTTGTTGGTGGATGCTGTAAGGCGATGTAATTTTCATTTTTTTTTGTAAAAATGTCTGCTAAAAATCCAATTTTCAGTTTTTTCCTTCGTCAAAGTTCTAAGTTAAAGTTTTAACTAAAAGACCTATTTTTTACTTTGGCTGATCCTGTATGGAGTCATCCTGCCAACGCGGGCGCATTTTTTTTGTGAGGGGTCACCGGAAATGGCGTCGCAAAGGCCGAGTTTAAAAATTTTTTTTTTCAAAAATGTAAGAATTTCCTTGTTAATAGGGCAAATTTCTAACAATAAAAAATTTTAATAAAATATTTCATTTTTTATTTGAGAATAAAATTGTTGGGAAAAGGCTGTATTTTACGTTAGGAAACCTATGTAATCATTAGCAGTAAATTATTCAGATAAACTGAAGGTTTATATATCAGCATTTCATATTATCAGCATTTATGTGTCTAAATTGTCTGACATTAAGTCAGCTGTGGTGTTGGTTAAGCGATATTCAGTTGGATTTCCATATTCATAAGTTTTTCAAGCGTCAATAAATTTCAGAGATTGTAGCCTATTCGATTATGCATTATTTTTTATCTACGGTTTCAAAGAAATGTTAACATGCATTTGAAATCTAAGAGCTTTTTTGAAAATAGTTTCAGCTGCATGAAAGGTTAGGATGAGGATAGGTTAGATGAGTGTTCTAGAGAGATCGCACGTGGGCTGCTATATGTTGTCCTTTGTGAAGATAAAGAAAAGAAGAACTTATGTATTGGAAAAGAAAAGAAGAACTCCTGGGTTCGAACTTATAAATTAGCTAACCGCTTAGTAGCCAATACAAGTTTGCAAAGGCGTTTAATTTCCACTCCCGCCCGTTCGGTGTGATATCTGAAGGTATCCGAAGCTGCATGATAATTTTATTGCAAGGCGAATGAGCTTGATAGAGGTTCATTTCATTGCTGTAAAAGCAAAAGACGCAGCTTTTGCACGATATGAAACGACAACAAACTTTTTACCCAATTTCAAATTTTAAAATAGCAGGTTTTATATATAAAATGTATATTTCGTCACCTAAAATGCAAAACAACGTGTCATCAAAAGAATTGAAATTGAGTTTTTTATTGCTTACGATTCACAACATCATATTACATAGCATAAAATTTTCAGCAGCCGCTGTCAGATATAACCAATATATAACCATATGATAACCAATACATAACCACTTTATAACCAAAACTCAAATTTTGTGTCAATATGAGTGGTTTCTATCATATCGTTTTTCCTTCGCCTGTGAACTTATGAAAAGTGATGTTACGTTATTTTGCATTTTGGGTGACGATATATAATGTTTCCAAAACGACATCACCCATTTTTGGAATTCTACAAAAGCAAAACCAGTGTAAGTTCCAGGCTTTTTTATTTAAATATTTCACCGCCCTTACTTAGAAAAAATTATCAGAGAAGATAGCGAGTGATTTTAGAGAGGTTTCAACATTTTCGAAAATCTAACGGAAACTTTAATGTCATTATGAATAATGTTTAAGTTTTCCTCTTTTTATACCCTGAGCTGGGTGTTTTAAGTTTGCCACGATATTTTTAACAGCCAAAAGGAAACGTCAGAAACTCTATATAGTATATACGTAAATAATTAGCTTGACGAGCTGAGTCCATTTAGCCGTGTCAGTATGTCTGTCCGTGTGTCCGTCTGTCTGTATATACGCGAATTAGTCATTCAGTCTTTAAGATATCGAACTGAATATTTACACGTCCTTTTCCCGCTAAGAAGCTCTTCATTTGTCAGAACTACAGATATCGGGCTACTATAACATATAGTGCCATAGAAAGTGCACGATCGAAATTAAGTTCTTGTATGGATAACTTTTTTATTTGAGAAGATATATTCACGAAATTTGGCATGGATTAATATCTAAGGTAATGATCCAATCTCTAAAGAAATTATTCGGATTCAGTCACTATAGCATATAGCTGCCATGCAAACTGACCGATCAGTATCATGTCTTTATAAGGAACAGTTTTTTATTTGTCGAGATATCTTCTTGAAATTTTCTTTGAATTATTTGTTAAACCAACTGTACAATATAGCAATAAATTGTTCAGATCAGACCACTATAGCATATAGCTGCCGATCGGAATCAAATGCTTATATGGGAAGCCATTTCCTTCGAAGAGATATCTTCTCTAAATTTGACATAAATTATTGTCCAAAGCAACTCTACAATTTCCGCAAAAATTGTTGAGATCGACCCATAATATCATATAGCTGCCATACAAAGTGAACGATCGGAGTCAAGTCCTTGTATGGAAAACTTTTTTATTTCTGGAAATATCTTCATGAAATTTGGCATGAGTTATTGCCCAAGGAAACGGCACAATCTCCGAAAAAATCCTCAGATAGCGTCACTATAGCATATAGCTGACATACAAACTGAATTGATAGGAACCGAGTACTGGTAAGCAACCTTTCGTATTTGTGAATTTTAACTTTTATGCAACCGAAGTTGCCATTTTTTCTCATTTAAAATGTGTTCAAGGAACCATTCAATAAGTCAGCGCAGTTAAAACATATCCATACTGTCATATAACAATATATATTGCTATCAGTTTGTCCTTGCAACTAAAATATGTTGAGCATGCCTTTGAGTTGACCTTAAAAATCGTAAAACTGCACGTTTAATTCACCTACTATTTGCTGTAATGTATGAAAATAGTTGCTAAAATGAAGCTTATAACAACATAAGCGCATAAACGCTTTCCTACAACAACAAAGAGCACAAATTTTATATGGACTTTTCACCAAACGACTTTCAGATTTTCAAACACACAACGTATTAACACTAGCAGCAAACACAATGCATTTGAATTCATATATGATTGGGTTTATGTGAAAACAAATCTACACACACACTCGATTGAACTGCAGGAACTTCGACTTTCCGTCGCTGGTGCGCATGCGTATGCCAAGCACGCAGCGGCTGTCAAGCAGCAGCGGCGGCAAATATACAACATAAAGAAAATTTCAAAGCACATATGCCTACTTGTTGCATGCAACCATGCAACACGCTGCACAAAACAAAAATACTAATGCCTTGAATGCGCTAAACCAGAATTTTAGACACAAACAGCGCACACAGAGAGGAGACAAAAGAAAATATTTATCGAAAATCTAAGAAAATCAAATGTTATTTTTTATTATTTTTTTTTAATTTTTTTTTTAATTTTTTTTTTATTATTTTTTTTTTTGTGGCATGAAAGTTGTGCATGCATTTACCATTTATGTTGCACCAACGTTACGGCAACTTGTAATCCTTAAAGTGCAAGCGTTCTGCAAAGTTGTTGTTATTGTGCTGAAATTTTTTGTTATTGTTGTTTTAGCAAACGTTTTTTAATATTGAATATTTGTAATATTATAATATTTATTCAAATTGCATTTGCCTACTGCAAAGGCCAATGTTGCACTTTCACACAAATAAACACAATTTCACAAACTTAACGGTATTCATAGCACTTCCCTTGCGCTACTAATTTCTAATTGTATTGAGCACATATGCACATGGCTTTCTAAGCTTGTATGTGTGTAGTAATATTATTTTCAGATTTTCAACTTTTCTTCTAAGTGCTGCCCCGCTTACAACACTTCAGCGCCGCCGCGTAGGGCGTACGAATATGCAACAAACACATGACGTTCACACATTTTATTTGCAACATGAATTAATATATATATTTCTATGCTATATATGTATGTATGTGTGTAGACGCGTGCACTTTTCGAAAGAATTGCAAAGAATTCACAATTTCATAGGCGTGTATGCAAGCATGTACATATGTACTTCGTGTGGCAACACAAACACAATGCGCTTGCAAATTTCTACTTCCGCACAATTCCGTTTGAAATTTTTTCACAAAATATCAAATTATCAAAATTATATATATTTTTAGTGATTTAGCACTGCTTGCTTACTTTTAGTATCTTCCGATTCTTCAAAAAACTTCACAGAATTATTGCAACTTTGCTTTTGTAAAATTAAAAACTGAGAAACTCCACGAACGCGTCTCAGTGCGCACAAAATCCAAAAATTCGACGAAACACGAAACGTCCGCGCAACGCTGCTACACAAAATCGCGGTCGTAACAAAACTGGAGAGGCTTCGAGCTGCTGGAGTGCGTGTCGGCCGGAATGGAGGTGTTCAGATATGGCCAACTGGCAATTTGCTCGGCGAGAGCGCGCCAGAACGTTGGCTTAAGACGAAACAAATAAGACGCTCACTCCCACTCTCTCAGCTGCTGTCGCTCTCACTGACAGCCGAACTCTCAATTAGCATTGCGGCTGGTTGCAACTTGCCACAGACACGTATTTATGCGGACAAAAACAAAAAAAAACAAATACAACAAAAACAATAAAAACAACAAATGCAAGAAAAACAAAAAATACAACAAAAACAAAAAACAATGAATGCACCAAAAACAATAAATACAACAAACACAAGAAAAAAGAAGAAAAACAACATACAACAAATACAAAAATTAAAAATATTACAACAAAAACAAGAGAAATAAGAAACAACAACAAAAACAACATATACAGCAAATACAAAAAATACAACAAGAATAATAAATACAACATATACAACAAAAACAAAAAAATACAATATATACAACAAAACAACAACAGCAACAGTGCGCCGTGAAGGCAACCAGCGCACAACAAATGCAGACATTTTTTAATGCAGCAACAACCACAAAGCAGTGAAGACATCAAGCGCAAAGCCAACTAGCAACAGCAAAGAGGACAACAACAGCAACAACAACAACGGTAGCGACAACAAAAATGTCCACACACTGTAACTGTTGGAAAAGCTGTCCAGCAAGATCATTTACAATTTACAACGGCCGCACACAACAACAACCAACTGCAGAAAACAACAACTGGCAACAACAAATACAACTGGCAACAAGAACATACCATTTGGAGCGCTGGACTCTCACCAAATGTGGCAACTTGTTTTGGGCCACAGCTCAACGCTCATTAGTGCTGAGCGCGTAACTAAATAATGGCCAACAAAAAAAGAAGTAAACAGCAATTGCAGCAAAGGCAACACAGGCGCAGGCAATAAAAGTAACACAGGCACAGAGCGCAAGCGTAAATCTCATCGCCGCTGAGCGTGCACTTGCATTTGAGTGCAAGTAGAAATGTGTGCGCGCTCAAGTTCTTGCCACAAGCGCAAGAACAGGACTTGCTATGCCAGCGCATTGGAGAGCAGACAGGCTACGTACCTGTTCAGCTCGGTACTTCGGTACTTACATACAGGTAAAACCAGAAATTTTCACTTGTTTTTCCAAGTCTCACTTTTCATTTTCGCTCGCTCGCTCTCTCTCTCTTGCTTATTTTCTTTCCGAGCGTTTGGCTTGGTCAACAGCGCGCAAGCGTGTAGACAAATTCTGTCTTCTACTAAGCGTTAGAATATAAAAATTTTATGGCATCATTTTTTATCAAACGAATGGTGTAATATTAATGTGATAAAAATCAATAGTCGAAATCATTTCGATTGGGTATAATAATAGACAGGCAGATAGAGTTTGAGCAGGTGTTGACCACACTGGTGACGGGCTGAGTTGATGATTAAAACAAGTTTCCTATCCAAAACTGTTGAAGCTTGCTGGTAATATCGGTACTCAAGACTTTGATAAGATGATTAGTAAATTACTAGTATTTAGAAGAAATCTTACAGCAACGTGATTAGACAGCGAGTTGAGGTCTAAACAGCGTCTCTGAATGAGCTATAATACCCTTCACAAATAAAAAATATTGCTTAAAGAACTTGATTTTGATCGTGCCGTTTGATTTGAGCCGCCCAGTTTGTATGACAGCTATATGATATAGTGAACCGATCTAAGCAATTTCTTCGGAGACTACACTGTTGCTTTGGACAATAACACATGCCAAATTTCTTGTAGATATCTCATCAAATAAAAGACTTTTCCATAGAACGGCATGATTTCGATCGTTCAGTTTGTATGGCAGCTATGAGCTATAGTGGACCGATTTGAAAAATTTCTACGGATGTTATAGAGTTACTTTGAATAATAAACTATGCCAAATTTTGTGAAGACATCTAGTCAAATGAGAAAGTTTTCCATAGGACCGCATGATTTCGATCGTTCAGTTACATTACAACTATGATATAGCTGTCCGATATCAACAGTTCCGACAAATGATCAACTTTTTGCAGAAAAACGGACGTGTGCTCAATTTCAGATCGATATCTCAAAAATTGAGGCACGCGTACGTATATATACATATATACAAACGAAGAGATTGACAATATCTGTCCATGTCCAAATCGGCTCAGCTCGTCATGCTGTTCATTTATATCTATCGTTACCTAATATGCAAAACAACATATCATCAAAAAAATAAATTGGAAGTCGCTGTAAGATATAATAACTAATATATAACCATATGATAACTAATATATATTTCTAATATGATAACCAATATATAATGACTTTATGAACCACAACATTTTGGTTTTGTTTCAATTTTTTCCGTAGAGACATTATCCCATCATTAAACTTTTTCCTTTCGCCGTAAACTAACAAGAAAAGTTATGACACGTTATTTTGCATTTTAGACCGAAAAGATGATAGTCCGATGATGCAAGTCATCTTATAGGTGGATGTTCAAAACTTCCCAGCCAAGATCTGGTGTTCTAAACGTGTAGTAAAATTCATACACCCTGTTCAGGGTATAAAAATACTTGAGTGCCCTTTTGAAAGTTCTGAAGTTAATAAACTGCTTAAACTTTACCGCTTTGAAAGGTCTGTGACTTTGTTCGTTGAAATTGGTTTAAAAAAAAACTTTTACGCTTCAAAGTCTGTTTGACAAGCCATAAACTCATCATCTCTTAACCGTTGCATACATATAGGCACCTTAGGTCCAGAATTTTTTCATTTTTAATGGAAAACTATTTTATCTCCTAATATTTCTGCCACTCATTTACTTTTCAGCTGAGATTTATCGAAGAGATATGAACCAATTGGATATTTATGACTTTAAAGTTGCTCAATTTTTATATAATTATTAAAAATGTTGCCTACATTTAGGCGAATTATTAATTAAATTTCATTCTAGTGTCAACACAAACCTTAACCACAATACCTTCCTGACGATAAAAAAAAATATTTGGCCTTTTTTAGTAAACAAAACAACCATTTAATAAGTAACGGTTAATTAAAGTAGAATCACAACATATTTCAAACTTTCGAGCATGCAACATTATATGCAACGAGTTTTCAAAATGTTGCTGTTTTTGTTTTGACAACCGAATTACGCTTTTCTTTGCGCTCACACCAAATTAACTGCCATCTTTGCTTTCGACGTTGCTCGCAATTTGTAAATTGTGCAATTATTTACTTGCTCTCGCTCATCATAATCTAAACGCTTGGCTCTTGGCTGCTATGAGAGCGCGGAATATTTCCTGGAGCCGCCGGCAAAATATACTCGTATACCATCAGGAGAGATAAAAAAGTAATGTTTTTGTATAATTATTGACTTGCAGGCTGCAATAGAGTTGGAACTGTGTAGAAAACAAAACAATGAGCGACAAAAGCAATGCCTTGACAGGGAGCACCTAACTGAAAATTCTTTAAAAGAAATTTTTACTTTTTGTACGGAGCAAGTCAGTGCAGGGCAAAGCGACTTAGCATACAAATGCTGCAAGTAAAATTCAACGAAGAGCGCCAAGCCTGGTTCTTTTGCTTTACTTTTTGTTGCTTTTGGTGCTGTGCTCTTGAACGTCATTAAGCGGAGAGCGACTTGTGTTGAGCGTGGCACCAAGTTCGGTGTGTTGATTGAGGAATACAGGAAAACTGGTTTCGAATTAAAATTATCGATGCTCATTTTTTAGTTTGCTACGCTGCTATGTTGCTGCTGCTGCTGCTGCTGGTTGAACTCCTTTACTGCTGGTTATGTGTGTGAGTGTCTGTGCTGTTCTTTTTTTGTTTTTTGCTGGTGATTCCACATTTACCTTGGCTTGGCTTTAGACCTACCTTTCGTTCTTTTGTTGTGTTCGCTGTTGTTGTTGTTGCTGCTATTATTATTATTGTTTTGCTATTCTTCTACAGTTTGGTCACTTTTTAAAGCGTCTTTTTTGTCTATGGCTTTGTTATTCTTTGCCTTTCGTATTGGTCTCAACGGTAACATACATATGTATACGTATACGTATATATCGTACTCTTACATATATGAAGATATATGAAGATATGTGTATAATATGATTACATATATTCCCTGCACGTGGACTCACACTCATGATTATTTGTATATTCATTTATACATATGCAAACATATCTATATACATACATTCATGTATACATATATAAAATATTGAGGTAGAGACAAATATTGAAAAATATTGCTGAAATGTCTAAGAAAATATTTTAGGTGTGCAGAAGATTAAAAAAAGACAATATAAATGTTCACTTCGACTGCACCAAAGCTGTAATACCCTTCACGGTTGCATTTCCGATCGCATAAAAGACAACAAAAATATCTCTTTCTTGATTTTGAACGATCAGTTTGCATGGCAGCTATACGCTGTAGTCGGCCAACAATATGTTCGGAGATTGCAGCCTTGCCTTAGGTCATTCACTATGTCATACTTCGTGAAGATATCGTGTGAAATACGATACAGATGCCATTGCCATTTTAGTGACGGGTAGTTGTCTACACAACATTAGCAATATTATGACGACCCCTATCAATGCATTCCAGCATTGCATGCGGGTCTGAGAATTAATCCGGAGAAATAGTACACTATTTTTGTATTCACAAGGAAACTACAAAATTCTTCCATGGAGGTGATAAATGGTACCCAACTCTCTCTCAAGGACCGCACCAAGTACATTGGGGCAGCCTTGGACAACAAACTGCTGTGGAAGCACTACGTAAATGAAAGAGTGAGAAAGGCCAGCAATGGATTATTTGCATTTCGGCAGATACTTGGCACAATCTGGGGAATTTCTTGTGCACCGGTACTACATAGATTCTGATGGTCAGGCATATCGGAAACCAATGGCTGCCCTGTGCTCTAAGAACCACTCTAACGTCAGCTCTTAAACTAACTAGCCTGTGATCTATTAATAACTTCGCTGAAACCTGCGCAGCAAAATCGTTGGGGCTACACTGGTTGCAGGAGAATTAACATATAGAACTTTCGGGCGTAGCTCGGTGAGTAATGGCGACTCAGCAAGCAGAGGGTGATGATCCCACATTTCAATTGGGAAAGAAGGTTGAGAGTAAACATGGTTAGCGTAAAGGTATGCTAGCTGCACGCACTTTAAACATTTATACCGATGACTCGAAAATGAAGGACGGAGTTGAAGCGGGGATATACTACTATCATTAGCCTACTAGACTTACCTAACTTAATATTGTCAAATAAAAAAGTGTTTCATACAAAAACTTGATGTTGGTTGTCATTGTACCAAATAGCAGATACTTGAGAGAAAAAGACCTGTATAGATAGATACGGACAAGACTAAATCGACTCAGCCCATCACCCTGTTTATTTATACATATATTTTAAGGGCTTTCCAACTGATCCTTGTGAGTCAGTGAAGGACCCAGATTCACTTTTGAAAAACTTTGATGTAAACTTAATATAACCTGTCAAGCTCTCACATCTTAGGAAAAAGGTACGTAGGCTCTTCGATAAGGCGAAGCATACGGGGATCTGGGAGGTAGACAACTGTTTACTGCGCACTCAATCAGGTGATCTATGGCTTCGTTCACGAAGTTCAAGTCTAAGGGGGTGGGCGGTATCATCCAGCACATGACCGCAAAGGTGATCTTTACACCCTAGATAGGAAGGAAGGACTATTCACTGACTATTCCCAGACTTCGATAGAGCTCAAATATCGAAGCTGCAACGACTAGCATGCATCATGCTCGAACTCACACCACTTCACCTAGTAATCGGTCAGGTAGCCATATACACGTCTACACTGCTTCAAATGACAGCAGAAGGATTTGGCAGAGGTAAGGTAAAATCATCCCAGCGTATGAAGGACTTAAGTGGTGTAATACCATTGGCTTTTCTCCCAAGGAACAGCATTACCAAAAGGATAAAGTTCACCAAGAAGTTCAAGGTTACCCTTAGCAGTAAGGCTGAATGGAATGATTCCGCTCTCGAGCTACTGCTTAGGAATAGTACAATCAAATGGTACACAGAGGAAACAGAGAGAGGTATTAGCAATAATTCCAAGGCATGCGTCATTCCAATTTGCTAAAGGATGGTTACAACCTTATCAGATTTAAATATGTAATCCACCTGCCTAGGGACAAACTCAGGCTACTTGTCGCATTCAATATTGGCCATTGTAAGAAGCACTTATAAAGACCCTAGAATTCATGTCTCCAATTAAAGATCATATCGCCTCATTAGCACCTAGCAGTATATTGCAACTTATCTATATGCTGGGGCTGTGTGGGTCGATGTGACTTAGGAAAGGGCACAATAGACCTTAGGTCACGGTAAAATCCTCATATATTTATCTTATAAAAATCTGATATAAAACCTTAGTTTGTTTTCAAGCATAAACTCGGAAGTTGGATTGTTTTCCCACTACAAAAAAGTCATTTCGTATTTTGTCAATAGATGTCGTTGCAGTCGTATAGCTCCAGTGCTACCAATCACATTGTGTCATACCGTATACTATTGGAAAGATGAAATTTTAAGCTAAATTTAACCAGAGAAAAAATAAATTTGGAGAAGCTGTAAAAAGGTTACAGCTGATCAAAAATAATGAAGAAATTCGCTATATTTTGAAATTTTTGTATAAAAAAGGGAGGAATGTCACCACGGGCCACAAATGAAATTTGTGAAGTTTACCGAGACGTTACTGTATCAGTTCGTGTAACACAACTCGCTTCCATTCTGGAAATTTCCAAATTTCGATTTACACTGATGAGAGTTTAACACTGATGGAATAATGTCTCTAGCGGAAAAATGGCAAAAGTGGTCGACCAAAATGCTACATATTTGTTTATTTATTTATTAATATAAATAAAAAAAAATAAGTTGAAGTCTGATTAGAAATACGAAAAGACTTTTTCGACTACCCAATATATTGAACTTTTGCCTTTGTTGGTATTTAAGCTCCTAGCACAAGGATAAGGAAACCTCAAACTCAGTCACGACATAAGTAAGAAGCCATTAAATCTGAACACTAGAAACCTAACTAAAAATGTCACATCATTAAAAGGTAAATTTTTCTTCAAATAAATAAAAGAAAAAAAAAAAAAATAACCAGTAAGAAACTAGTCCGCAAGCAACTATTTCCAATTGGAAGGCAACGCACATTCGCGTACACCTGCGCTGGTAAACGTATTTCCGCGCTTCATTTATACATCAGTTCCAGATCATTTAGACATTTTTTCACTTGTAACTTCTTCAACACAATACATACAAACAAACAAATACATTTGTATATATGTATGTATGTAAAGATATATATAAATACCACAAATCACCGCAAAGGGTAATCTTTTAACAATTTTCGCTTTCAAATGTTTAGGGCCATTGTCTGCGGCGTCAGTTGGCCATTCTTGAGGTTAAATTGTGCTAACTCTATTGCCAACCCACATAACTAATTGCTAGCAATCAATTACAACAACACAACACAAATTACCATCAACAATTGAAATTCGACACAAACACACACAGACACACATACTCACACGCATGAAGACACTTAAATGATGCTCATAGTTTTGGCTTCAATGTGCTCATATATATATTTATATACATACATATATGTACATACGAGTATGAGCATATGTAGGCCTGTTGTGTGTGTGTCTTTGTTATATTTGGTTCGAGTTTGCCGCTTAAGTCTTTCGTTTCTAATTGACAACGATATGAAATTCATTAAGTTTCCATAAATTTCGAACGTGCAAACGTCAGCATGCCGATTTGTGAGATTTGTGAGACGAATATATGTACATGCACATATATACATGCAGACAAACACACATTCATGCATACATATGTGAAAAGCAGCGATTGTCTGTTTGTATGTGTGTCTGTGTCTACAGATTCGTTCCTGTAAGTGCTCTGAGCGCTGTTTGTCTACTTTCGAACACTTATAGCTGTAAGCAAGTGTATGTGCGTACAGACATACATACATGCATGAATATATATCGTCTCTGCAGTTCAAACAAAGAAATGAATTTCCTTAATTTTGATTACTTCACGCCAAATTTGATATGCACATATATCCAGGCGTTGCTCTTGTTGTTGTTATTACACTCGCCACAACACAACACAAACGCATTTGACACTTGCCAAGTCGCTGCTGTGGCAGCAACAATAACACGGTAGCGTCGTCGGCAGGCAAGCAACTCCGTACCATGGCCAACAGAATCCAGAATCCAGCAACTCAAAACACAACAACAAGTATGAGGCGAGAAAAACAAACGAAAGGCACAACAACAACACACGAGCAGCCAACAAAAGGGCCAGCAACTGTAGAGACTCTGCTCAAGCAGTGCGCGCTGAAGTAGAAGAAGGGCGAAAAATATAAAAAACAGCAAAAACAACGCAAGAGAAGGCCAAAATGTTGCTGGTGTTGCTTTCTATTTGTGGCAATGCTCGGCGCAACACTCACGACACGTACGCGATAGTCGAAAAACCAAAATACATACTTTTAATAATATTAATGGAATTTGATTGTGTCTAATATGGCATGGCCGCCACAAGAAGAACAGGCAACAAAGAGCGTGTTACGTGTGTGCTTAGGTGAGCGAGCAGCAGTGCCGCGGCATACGAGCGGTGTATGAGTGGCAGCTATATAGTGTGGCGCATGGTTAGCAGCATTGAATGGCTGAGCCAGCAGCCAGCAGTCAGCAGCCGGCATCTTCATCTTAATTTTTCACTCATACAAGCATGCGGCCATTTATGCTTTTGCCCACATACACACAGCAACACATACATATATGTATATAGCGGTATTCAGGTGTGCGGAGCACTTCTCTCTCTTTTAGCGAGGAAATAATCTCATCTGTGATTACAATTGTATCGAGCGCCTGAGCCGGTTTGTTCATTGAGCGCACGCGTTCACGAGCACCGCAACATATTAATGGCAGTCGACGGCTGTTTTGGCGAGCACAAGTGTTTGAAAAAATGAGCGCGACGCGTACTTCTCTACTTTGCGCTGAGCAAACAACATGCAACTGATCGACAGTGGTTGACTTTTGAACTTTTTTTTTGATAAAATAATTTTAAGACAAGAAAAACTTTAACTTAGAATAGAAAGTGTTGAGAGGATACCATCTCATCTTCTTTAAAGCAGCTGATAAAATTGAAGGAAGATATTCAATCTTACCGCATGAATCCCGATGGGACAGTTTCCAGTTGGAACACCTGCAATCACTGAAAGGTTTGCTGAGAGCGAAGAGTTGACGACACCTCATACGATTTACCCTCGCACAGCTACTAGTAGTTGGTCAAGGCTTTCTGGGGAGATCTGAGGCCCTAACAATCCTGCAGTTAACCACAAGAAGCCAACGGAGCTTCTACCCGTTCCTATTCAGCGAGCTCAGGACTAATATTGCTGCCCTATTATAGGAGTCGACAGTCACCACTCGGAAAGAGGCGCTCCGGAGCAATAAATCTATTGATGTGGTCAAGAAGCCTAAAATTATAGCTAATGGATAGTTCCCGAGAGTGTACTCCTTAACCAACTTTGATCCATCAGTAAAAAGTTCACTACCCCTCTACTTAAAGGAGTCCTTCTCTCCCATGCCTCTCTCAAAGGTATGTGCGCAGGGAAACGACAGCCAGGGCTAGGCATGGCGATCTGGTACTCCAAGTATTTTGCAGCGTGTCCGTTACTTCTCTAATAATTTTAAATAAATTAAAGGGTGCGAGGGTTCCAGAATACCCCGACTCTCAGACACCCAAGTAACCTGATTTTCTGAGTCTAAGGAAAGTTTTCGCTGCCATACACCTTCCTTGAGCGTCATACTAGACCACACATTGAACACTCGGCAATTTGTGCGCAATTTTGGTATTTCCAGCGTCTCTTGTCATTAAAAAATTCCGTAATTTTGAAGAGATACCCCACTTTTTACCCCTGACTTGGATGAGAAATTCCTATCTAGGGTGAGCCATGGATACACGACAGCCAATGCTTTCCTTGTTCTGTCGTTGAGATTGAGTTTCCATGGGAGTTTCCTGTCAAGGATGAGCCATAGGTACTAAAAACTGTCAGCATGCCAGAGACACATGCCTCAATGGTGGAAGTTACCGGGATTTTGTACTTCCTAGTTCCAGTTCGGTGTTGCTAAGTTTAGGGAAAGTCCTTTTTGCAGCCCAGTTAATGCTAAGGTACTCCTGTCTTAGCTCATACACGGGATTCAAAAATTTTGCTTTAGCCATCAGGGCTAAGTCCTCCGCGAAAGCAATCACCCGGCAGCGACTTTCCTCAAACTTTTCTAGAAGATCATTGGCAATCAGGGAAGTGACAAGAGAGGTCCGCCCTGTGGGATGAATGCACTCACATTCCTTTGAGCCCGCTCACTACCTCATTCCGTCATGATCGTGCTATCGTAGAGAAGTTTTAAGATTAGATGCTTAAGGTTCGATTCAACGCCAAAGCTATTCAAAGCTCTAATGAATGCCACCACGATATCGAGGAACTACAAACTCCTTATTTCTTATAGTACTCTGGAACCAGGAGACAAGAGTGTGCGAGACAGAGTCTAACGCAATACGTTGTGGAAAGCCCTCTCAATATCAAGAAAGGTTCCCACTGCAAACTCCTTGTGGTTTATGGTCCTTCCGAGCCAGCAGCCAAGAGCTTGCAGGGCAATGTTCACTGACTTACCTTTGCAAATGGCATGCAGTGCCTCTCTAAGGTTTTCAATAAGAGTAGAGACTGAGGTCTAAAATCCTTGGCCAACATGTGAGTTCTTTTAAAAACCTGCGGGATAAACGCAAGCCTAACCTGCCCAGGATTCAGGAATATTTAGTTATAACTTAAGAAACTTAGAAAGAAAGTATTGATAAATGGTGGAAGAAAAGCCATAAAATGACATTATGGCAATGTAAACCAGACAATGCTAAGCGGTACATAATCATTTGAATGCCCAAAATGTTCAGTAAAATTCGCAAAACCTGCAAAAAAAAAAAAAAACAAAATATGCAAAATGACTCACTGTAAAGAGAGTGCCCCAACTACAGAGATGCCTAAGAATTGTTTGGTAAAAAAATATAACGCAAACACGTTTAATAAACAAATTCATTAAATAGCGCTAACGCTCAGAGTCCGCGCTGATAAGCGAGCAAACAAATATGCGCTTAACAGTGGAGCGCGCTCTCCTACGTCACACTCAGTTTTTCTCCATGAACTTGCACGCTTTTGTATTTACTAACGTCTACATTTCAGATTTTTTTTCGATTCCATTGCGCTATTTCCTATATTTCTTGCATATTTCGTTATGTTTTTCAAGCATGCCTTATATGTTTGTGTGTATGTGTGTGTGGTTTGTGCCTAAGTATTTAGTTTGATTATTTGTTTGAATTTTTCTTCATTACTCACTGTTCAGGCTATACTTTTCGCTGTTCCTCGATTTTCCATACTTTTCTCAGCAAAAGCGGCTCACTCACATGCACTCACACACAAACACGTGCACGTAAAGGAAGAGCTTTGCAGTGACTATGTTGTTGTCATTCTTGTTTTTGTTGCTGCTGTTATTATTGACCGTCGGTGGAATTCCTCTGCGCAAAGTTAACCGCCGATAATGATGACGAAGATGATAGCAACGAGTGCGAGCACAATGCGGTAAACGGTTGTAGAGTTGCCGCGGCAAAGTGTTGTTATTGTTGTAGTTCAAAATTTGGGCTTTAGTAGAAATTTTCGTTTTAATTTAGATTTTAAATAAAATTTTGGTTTTACGAATTAAGCATTAAGAAATTAGCGATACACTTTTTTTTCATTGCCGTTGATGCTGTAACGGTTATCTAGTTCCCATTAGTAAGGTTCAGATAAGTTGTCGTCGGGTTCATCCAACCAGGAAACGTCCTGTTTTGACGGGGTCGGACTATAGGGAGAAGTGTGCCAGATGTATAGGGTTAGCTGGGCATGCAAAGAGGTGGGTAGAGTCATGCGAGGACTCGTTGCATACTGGACATATAATTGATATTCTGGGGATTGAGGATAAGTATAAGCTGCCATAGTATCTAAAACATAGTTGCGCAAGGGTCACTCTCGATTCTAGTGGCAATTCGAGTTCTTCGTCTGCAATGGGTGCTGGTTTGACTCCAAGTATGCCAATCACTGAGAGCAAGTCGGAGAAGGTGTTTATAGCTCCACTGTGAAAAACGGTCAGTGCATGTATAAAGTTAGTTACGTCCGAAGTCTGGTCGGCGTATTGTCTTATGTCGTTGACGTAGTCGAGGAAGGATCTGTTAATGGGCTTGGGAGGCGGTTCCGCTTCAAGCAAATGACTGCAGGAATGAATTTTACGAAAACAGCCCAGCAGGAACTGTCGGCGGTCAGTGCATATCTGAAGTTAGTTGCGTCCGAAGTTTGGTCGGCGTATTGTCTTAGTTGAGAAAGGATCTCTTGATGCTCCTAAGAGACGGTTCTGCGTCAAGCAGATGACTACAAGGATGCTTTCTACGAAAACACCCCAGCAGAAACTGCTTGGAGAGAAACTCATTATAATCCTTAACTGGGACCATGCGGGCCTCACTGTGCAGGTGTTCGATAGGAGACATCAAGAGACGTCCCGTTATAGTCAAATTCCCACGACAGTCAGTGTTTTGTTACCGGAATCGACCTAGATTTTATCTGGCCAAAGGCAATTTTTTCGGAGATCTAGCCTCGTTTGATAAGTTCGGTAAATTTTAGACTTGTTTTCATTCTTCATCCTCTAATCTAAACATTTTTAAAGCTATCTGACTGTCCCCTGATCAAAACACGCGAAACTAAATTGATCACGTTGTGATAGACGGAAGACATGCTTCCACTGTGCTAGACGTATTTTCGATCCGAGCAACCAGTCGGATCACTATCTTCTTGTTGCAAAGCTGCACACAAGACTCAGGACGTACGTCAAACAGAACATCGAAAGCTGAGCGTCGAAAAGCCGCAATCCAACAAACGTCAAGAGTTACCATACTCGACTCTCAATCCCGCTTAACCATGGCAACTCCTATCCCAAGGACGTTTCCTAACAATAGGACTCCATCAGCCATTCTATTCATACCACTGGGGAAGAGGTGGTAGATCACTAATGCTCTCCCACCCTGCAGCCGATTGTAACGAGGGCTGCGACAGAACGATAACATTAGAAGAGGTAGAAAAATAGACAAATTTTCAACAAAAAGAAGAGAGAGGCAGTAAAACGAGGAGCTTGAGATGCTGGCTAGCAGGAGTACAACCCGAAAATTTTATCAGAAATTAGCAAGCAAACGTTTTCAAGCCCGGTGCCAGCTTCTTTAAGAACAGGATTGGAAGCTTGATGATGGACACACAGAGTTCACTCGAAACTTGGAAAGAAAACTTCCCGAAGCTGGTAAATGGCAAAAGGAGTGCTGCGACATATGAATAAGAGCTCGAGCTAAAAACAATAAAACCCCAGGGGTCGATGGATTACGATCGCGAGGAGCTGAAAAGGCGCTTATTCCAGCTGCGAAGTATAACTTGGTTGGATGAATAGTGCCAAATGTTTGGAATAAGAGTTATAGAGTCTCTCATTATTCCCGTTCTTTTGAACGGCGCAGAAACATGGACGATGATGAACGAAGATAAGAAAGCGCTTACAGCATTCGAGAGAACTGTCCTCCGCAAAGTCTTCCGAGCCGTCCGCATGAGCGATGAATATCGAAGAAGATGAAATCAATAACTGCATAAGATCTACGGTCTACGATATTGTCCCAGCGAAAATCTCCTTCAATTCGAGACACATGGGTGGACAACAAAAGCAAGGGTGCCCCCGCATCCAATGGAAGGGCTTGGTATGTACAACTGGCGTGACATCGCAAAGGCTAGGGGCAACTGGCTAAGTTTTGTCAAAGAGGAAGCTGAAGAAGAAGTCATAAAAGTGCTTGCCCAGTTACAGTTAATACCGATTATTGGCAACTCTGCTCACTACTACTACCAACTTCATGCATTCCATGCATGCAACAGACACTTCGCTATATAGCGAATTGCTGATGACGGTGATAATGACGTTGGCCAACACACAGTGCCATTGTTTGTAAAATGCAGACACTGTTGTTGCTGTTGTTGATTTTCCTTTTTTCGCTCATTTGTATTGTTATTGCAATGCTAGGTAGTTATTGTTGTTGTTATTGACGCTGACGACGCTTTTTGAAATTCCTTTGATTGGTGCAGCATTCGCTGTTTGCACAATATTCATGCACACATACATAGACATATATACATATGTATACCAAAATATATACACATACACCAACACATATACACACACCATGCCGTATGCACATCGGCAGAAGGGGACATGCTGAACTGCGGCCAAGGCGATGGTCTTCGATTCCTAATTGAAAGACGGCGGCGGCGACACGGCAAGCATTGAAGGGCGCAAAGGAGCAGCGAGCAGCGATTCAAAGTGAGCGCTCGCGAGTAGGTGTTGCCCGGAGGAGTAGTGTGGGGCGGAGAAGAGTTCAACGTGTGGGTAAACATTTAAAACGAATTAATTTTCATATATCAATGATTAACACTATGCCATGAGTCAGGTCACACAGCAACGGTATTTTAGGAAGAGCGACAGTGAGCGACAATAATAAGTGGCAAATGACAGTTGCAAAAACTTTATTTCTCTAAAAACAAAATGGGATAAGAAGTTACTTATTTATTTGAAGTCATAGAATTCTAATATTTTGGCTGAGAGCAAAAAGTTTTCGAATGACTTTGGCGAGCTCGGAGCCAACGTAAATCGGGTGCATTGGCCAATGCGTCATACAAATGCCCAGCAACAAGTTTATATGTATGCTATATGCTATAGTTATGCAGTTGGAGTAAGATTTACAGATGGCGGCGGGGAGATGTGGCAGTGAAATTCGAGTGCAGTTGCAGTTCCTTGCAATTTTGCGTTCACTATTAATAACCTTTCATTGCGTTCTTTACCATCGCCAATTCGATTACTAATCAAAGCTGCCCATCCGCGGGCAATACTTCTTTTGTGGCTACCAATTGTTGCTCGCATTGTTGTTAGCGGCCAACTGATCAAGCAATGAAAGCGTAAAAAATGCTCACGAAAGCGCCTTTTGCATTTCGTTTTGCTTTTGCGAACTCTGTACAAGCAGTGGCGGTCGGGTGGGGAGGGTTCTAATGTGTTGGGAGAAAAACACTTTTTGGACTGAAAAAAAAATTTACATTTATTTAGTAGTATAGAAAATAAAATAATATTAGCAGGTCAAATGGAATCGATGGCATGTGTTCAAAGATAAACGGCTATCTCTCCGACATTTCTTGCTTCCTATCTGCACGGAACTTAACATTTTCCCCCACTAAATCCGCAGCGACAATATTTACAAACAAAGGAGTACTTGACCGTAATATTACAGTCGATGGCGTCAAGATTCCGACTGTCGATAATCCTAAGATTTTAGGTGTGACTTTTGACTGTCTGAGCTCCTTCACTCCTCACACAACCGCTATTAACGCCAAAGTACAGAGCCGCAACAAAATCCTCAAGTCGCTAGCCGGCAGCACATGGGGAAAAGACAAAGAAACATTGTTGGCAACTTACAAGGCAATCGGCCAGCCGGTCCTCAACTAAGCGCCTGGATGTAGTGAAACGCAGACAAGGAAGCTTCAGACCTGTCAGAATACTGCCACTTCGAACTACGACAGGATGCCTCTTGATGTCTCCTATCGAATGAACTCCTCTCGAGGCGGTGGAGAGTAACCTGCTTGGAGCGGAACAGCTTCCTAGGAACATCAAGAGGTCATTCCTCAACTTCGACGACGACATCAGACAATACGTCGACCAGACTTCGGACGCAACTAACTTCAGATATGCACTGACCGCCATTCACAGTGGAGTCATCAACACCTTCACCGACTCCCTTCCAGTGAATGGCGTACGCGGAGTCAAAGCACCACCCGTTGCAGAGGAAGAGCTCTAGTTCTCACGAGAAACAAGACTGACCCTTGCGTGCTTCGTTCTGGATACTGTAGCAGTTTTAACTCCTACTTATCCCGAATAGACCCCGACATATCCAATATATGTCCTACGTACAATGAGTCTCCATATAACACTGGCCACCTCTTTGCATGCTCACTCATCTGACAGCCCTCTCCCTTTGGTCCGACCCCGTCCAAACAGCACGTTTCTTGCGCCTTCCTTTGGATGACGTCGACGACAACTTAGCAAATCCTTACCATCCTAACGGGAACTAGGTACCCGCTAAAACAACAACAACAACTTTATGATTCGGTGCAGTGTTTGGATATGTTCAAGCGTAATAAATCCCCATCATTTCACTCCAAAGTACAATCGACAGTCATATCCGAGTGGTCTGCACCCGATGAACCCGATGAACCCGCGAAGCAAGGAAAAATACCAGTCTACTGACACAGTTCTGGCGTCTGTATTTTGGGATGCGCATGGAATAATTTTTATTGACTCCCTTGGAAAAGGAAAGACCATCAACAGCGACTGTTACATAGCATTATTGAACCGTTTGAAGGACGAAATCGCCGAAAAACGGCCGAATTTAAAGAAAACGAAAGTGCTGTTTCACCAGGACAAGTCAGGGAAAACAATGGCAAAAGTTCATGAATTGGGCTTCTAATTACTTCCACAACCACTGGTTTCTCCAGATCTGTCCCCCGCGATTATTTTCTGCTCTCAGATCTCAAAAGAATGCTCGCTGGGTAGAAATTTTCGTCGACGGAAGAGGGGATCGCCGAAACTGCGGCCTGTTTGGAAGCAAAGCACAAAACGTACTACAAAAATTATATCGTAAGGTTGAAGGGTTGTTATAATCAGTGTATCATCCTTGAAGGGAACCATGTTAAATAAAACGAATTTTGCCAAAATCAAATGTGTTTTACTATCCCAGGCCGGGTATGAATCAAGGATTTTGGAAACATAAGAAGAAGTGTAAGTAGCCTAAAAGTAGGCTTTGTTAAATTGCTTAAAAACGAGCGGGGCAATAGTAACTTACTTAGACGAGGCAAACTAAAGTAATGTTTGAAACGAACTCTAAGAAAGACCTTCGAGTGCTTTAATCACACACCTTCGATCAATGCTTGTATAGGTTAGATTAAACTGGTAGGCCAATAAGCCATACACAGACCAGTTTTGGTACATTGCGATACCAGATGGAGTTCAATTACTATGTTCAAGAGAAGTAGTCATCTTTTAGGATGCCTGCGCTTGACTCGAATTTTAGCAGACTCTGCGGCCTCACTGTCGATAGATCCTCCAGTGTATCATACTGTGGGGACCCCAGATGCTTACAGCATAGTATTGCCAATACAGGACATGCTTGTATAACCTTTATGATTGTTAATTTATATCAGCGACAATTCTTATAGCGAAAGTTGGAACAAAGTGAGTAACTTAAATGCTTATGCAGAACAGAATCACTTCGCATAACTTTTTGCTTACAGATATTTTTGGAATTTAAAAATTTTTGCCACAGCAACAACACCCCAAGCAACTGCACTGTGTAGCGCAGGCGCACCGAGTTATGCATATACTTATACATGCATTTCTATTGTATGTGTGTGTGTGTGCAATTGCCATTGCTGCCATAGTAAAAACTGTCGCTACACCACAAATGAACTGAAAAAGGAAGCGTTCAAGCCTTCAAAACAACAACAAATGCAGCATTGGCACTAAACAGAAAAGCGAACAAAACAAAGACAGCAAAAACTTTTGCTTTTTTCGCCGCAATTTTATTCCTTATGAGTGCCAACGTTGCGAAAATGCCTCTGCGTTTGTCCAACGGCTGAGCAATTGGCGAAATGAACGCCGGCCCAACACACCGACTGTCTAGCTATTGCTTAGCCGCGCACAAGCGCTCTGCTTGGCCTACCCCACGACTATTCCATGGCTGTGAATACTGGCTGTTGCTTAGTCAATGGACAATTGCAGCGCGTTCGCCCGACTGCCAGCCAGCCAGCCACTTGCGCGTCGGTCCGTACGTTCGCTTATGTGTCGGCTCGGCGGCTGTCGCTTGACTGTCGTCCGGCCGCCTGTCTGCGTGGCTGCTTGCTTGCTTGCTTGCATTTTTATCTTTTGAGGAATATTACGAAAACACGCAATGTCTGCGCGCGCAAGCTGACCGTCATTCCCCCGCCACCACCACTAGCACGTCTCAAGAATGCATTCGTCCACATACGTTCATGCATAACCTCACTTCTTGTACACTCCGCGCTCAGCTGCCATGTCTAGCAGCCTGTTCACTAGCTGGTCGGGAGTGCTTGTGCTTCGTTGGTGCCGTTGCAAATGCGCCGGCCAAGTGCACGTAATATTGATAAAATTAAGAATAAAAATAAAATAAAATGACAGAATAGGAATGCCAACTATTTGCCGTTGTTATTGTTTTCATACTAAGGCCTGCTTGTTGCTGCTGTTGTAATAGCTCCTTCCGCAGCAATGACTATGTGCCTTAAAGGCAAAACCAACAACAAAAATAAGTATAGCAGATAGAGAAGTTGTGTTAAGACGTACTCACTTGAAGCAACAGTTAGACTCAGCAACAGGGTTGCCATTGCTGTGCATTTAAAATTAATAATCTGCAATAAAATATTTAGGAGACCACAAATATCGGTTTTAATGTGATATTGTCACGAAAAGTCCGTGTACTCCGCCTTGCACATTTTTGTCTCCGGGCTCGAGAGAACCACAAGGAACAAAGAGTTTGCTGTGGGGATCGAGGAGGTATACAACAACGTTTTGTCGAAAGCGCTAATTACAACTTTAGATAGGCTTGGGATTGGATCAAACCTTAAGTATTTCGTCTTCAAACTTTTTTGCGATGGAATGATCGTGGCGGAATGAGGTAGTGTTCAGGAACATCGAAAGGTTAGTAGGCACATCCCACAAGGGGAAATTCTCTTGGCAGCTCTCTGAATCATGGGCGTGAGTGATTTTGTGGGAAAACTTAAGGAAGTCGGTATTTGTCTACACGGACGACGTAGCACGAGCAAATACAGGAGTACCTCACTACATGGGAGGAACGCGTCTTCGACCTGCTAACAGAGTTAAGTACTATGGGCTAGGATGAGGAAACTCTCGTGGAAACCCCTCATCGAGGAGAGAGCGAGGAATGCATGGGTTGCTCTATACCACAGCAAGAGAGCCATTGGCAAAAGATGGAGACCAAAGTTAGTTCTTTGGCTCTATGAAACCACAGTTAAGCTTATAATGTTCTACTGAACTTTTATTTGGTGGACAGCGCTAGAAAAGACTGGACTCGCGTGTTCAACGGGCTTAGATGACTGCGAGCATGGGCACTCTGGAATCGTCACAGACTTTAATTTCAATCCAAATACTTGGAGGTCACCGATCTTAACCCTGTCAGTCGCTTTTCTGCTCACAAAGCTTCGAGGGAGGCATAGGAGAGGAGGACTCGCTGGAGAAGAAGGACTCAGTGGAGGAGAATAATTTGATAATAGAGAAGGGCGGTAAACCTTTTACGGATGACTCAATGCTTGTGGGATGAGTTGGTGGATGAGTACATTATCAGGAACTTTCTATCAACTCCAGTTTTAGCCTTCCTGATCATTGTAGCATCTTCCAAGTGGAGGAGGTTGCCATAAAAGTAGCAGTAGATCTACTACTCCGGACCACAGCTTCTTACAGAGTTCTGGTTACTATCCACTCTGATAGTAGTAGGCAGCGACATTAACATTGGGTTCACTGACTATACGCTCAAGCCTACAGGATGTCGAGACTCCTTATTTCTAGCATTGATATATTTTATGATTAGACTATTTTGGGTACTTGGCCACAACGGCATTGCAGGAAACTCACGAGCTTGCTAGGTACTTTAGACTCAGTTACAACGGAATGGCAACGGGTAGGAGCTCCTTTGGTTTTTTGTAGGTCACTACCGAGTTGTTGCACCAACAAGAATTGATCAACTCAAGATCATTTTGGCTAAGGATAAATCGTAAGAGGTCTGGGAACTCTTCACTCTCAGCAAGGGCCACTTTTCAATGGTCGTATTGTCCGATCATCTTTAGGTGATTGAATATCGGATGCCAGCTGCATCAATAAAGATGAACCTTCTTTTTCGGCGATGAAAAACACCTACTCTCAACTATTCGACATCCATTTGTAAAAATTAAATACAGGTTCAGGTCGTTTTTTGCCAATAGCTGAGATCCAACTTTCGGATTTTTTTAATTTGATTTCACAAAGGAACGTACATAACAGACTAAGTGTGATCCGCCGCCATATTGAGAGATCAGCCATCTGCCTAACCCAACCTAACGGTTTCTGTTACAAAAACATGCTTTAACAAGGTGCTTCCGATTATGTAATTGTGGTTTTCCAGATAAAGCGAAATTTTTCCCGTCGAGAAATCTCATTAAATCATTTTTCAAACAAGCCAAAGCTTGTTCTTCTAAATTGTGAAACTTAAAAGTTTCTTTTCCGATGAGATTTTTTCCCGTCAAAAAATTTCTTTAAACAAATTGAAGGATTCTTATTCCAAATTTTCAAACTTAAGAGACTTCTTTACATTACGTGTATTTTTCTCGCCGAAAAATCTCATTAAATCCAAGGATTGTTCTTCCAAATTTTGAAACTTAAAAGATGTAAATCACATTCTCTTAGCATTTCGGAAACTTATTTTGCCAATTCCGGGAGGAGTTGACTGTTTAAACCTCAGAGCAGCCTCTTCTATTCGTACTAACTGTGTTATATGGTGGGCGAATAACGGACTACTAATTTGTAACAGCCTTCGAGGGGCAAAAGGGGTTTCTTTTGAAAAGAAGGAGTCAGCACAATCAAAGGTTTGGACTGCTGAGAGGAAAATTGTTTACAATTTAGTGTTTGCTATAAAGGGTGGTCACCCTACGCACGCCGCGCCAAAAAAGCAGTCATAAACGCAACCATCCACCCCACTGCAACCACAACAACAAAAGCAAAAACAAACGGCAGAGGCAGCAGCAATGACAACAAAGCTGTTAGATGAGGATTGATCGGCCACAACGGCGCAGTAATAGTGTAACAAGCCATTGCTGGCAATAGCTACAACAACAACAACAACTACTACTACTAAACACACACAGTCGCACTAGTTTTCATAGGACGAAGTCTACGGATTTTATTGCGCTTTAGTTTGCGCAGTAATAAAAAATTGAAGACGACGACGATGATAAAGACAAATGGAAATAAAATAAATACGAAATACAAATAAAGCGAATGAATATGAAGCAATAAGAATTAGAAAAATAAGAATTTATGTTAAGCAAAAAATTGCAAATGACGAGGCAAACAGTCGCGCAAAGCAATAAAATAAAATCAAATCAAAAGAAGCACCACCACAACAACAGCAACCATTAACGCACTCGCGCAGCGCACGAGCACAACAACAATGACTGCACCACTTAAAAGCGAAACTGCGCGTCGCTGTTGCTGCTGCTGCGCTCGCTACATTTAAGACAAAATTTTTATGGCCTGTTCTTTTGCCTGTTATTGCTGTAAGTTGCGGCAATTTCTTGTCGTTGCTGTTATTGCTGCTGACTAGCTGAGTCGCTGGCTGGCGGGCTGCCGGGTTGGCGGGTTGGCGTGCTGGCGCGCTGACTTTAGCTGTTGCGCCAACTCTCGAGCCCACATTCCACGCTGTTTGCATGCTGGCGTTGTCGTTGTTGCTGCCCCTGTTGTTGTTGCATGAACTATTGCAATTGTGGCATGGCTTAGGCAGCGGCAGTTGGGCGCAAGTAGGCGAAGGTGGAGTTAAAAGTCGCAGTTGCAACATAAGGCATCTCCTTCGCAGTGTGTGCACTCCATGACATTGCCGCGCGCTTGGCGGCAGCGCTGGTTGCGCCTATCCGACTACCTTGTGAACTTGCGCTTGCCATGCTCAGCGCCTGCCGGCCGTCGCCGCCTGTGCCGCAACATCAGCAGCTGAAAGACGTTTATGAATATATTTTTACGTAAAAATTTCAATTATAAATGATAAAATAGATTATGATCGTGCCTTTTGCATTTGTTGTGTTTATTTTGCTTCCCATGTTTCCCCCTGTGTCTTTTTGCGCTCACACATTTTTTCCTTTCTGCCTTTCGCCTTTTTTTGGTTTTATTCGCAATTTTGCATTTTTCCGATTCTAAGCTTTTTGCCAGCGAGCGCTGGCATTGCGGCTGCGCAAACAAATATGCCAGGACATACATATTTATGATTATGTGACTGCCGGGATGCTCGAGATGCTAAGGATGCTGGGCATGTCTGAGCGTTGCGGATGAAAGCGGCAGTCGGCAAAGTGTGCGCGCCGCTTTGCGTTGCTGCTTTATGACTATTTTACGTGTAACTGTGTGTGTTTGTAGCTTTGAAAAACAACTATTTAGTTATTGCTGTCGCTGTGTTGCTGTTGCTGTCGAGCGACATTTGAGGTTATGTTCAAGTTTCACTCAATTTTATGACCACGAAACAATGGTTTGACCTTTTGCATTAAATACCGCATGTTCGACAATAATATTTTTATTATTTCTGCTGCGAATCTATCAAACATGCAATTCACGTCGGCAACGAGCAAGCCATTTTTCTAGCAGCCAACTTAGAACCGTGAACTTGGCATTCTGTACCACGTTTGCCGAAAAACGCGCTCGACTCCCAACCGGCGCAGTCGGCATAGCACGTTTGCGACACATTTGACCTCATTACAAAAACAACAATGCCATAAAACTTGAACAAACAGCTCGCAGCGACAACGTTCCTGCGCTGGGCCTAGCCGCGCATTGACCAACGTTTGGTAAAAGCGGAAGAAAAGAGTATGCACTTAACAACAATTATGACAGCGAAACTGCATCACGTGCGAGCGACAACGTACAAGCTGGCATTGTTAATCTATATGCGGACTATAAGAGTAACAAGTTCAATTTTCGGCAACAAACTACGACGATTAGAACAAAGTTGCAGAAACGTGCGTGCGAAAAGCAGAACTACTTCGAGGAGGAAGCGGCTAAAGAGCTGTATTATTCCCGAATTCCAAAAGCCATGCTAAAAGCTATCAAAATATTGTTCAGAAAACATCGTTTTATCCAGACAGATTCTTATAAACCCATGAAAAACGGATAAGCTCCAAAAGCTTCGTCAGGATCGGGAAGGACCTCTCCGAGCCGTTCAATACCAAACGAGATTTCAGACAAGACTTTTTCACTCCGGCTGTCTTCAAAAACACAGAATTCGAGAAGAGCGTGCCTACGTATGTTTTTGTAGATTGGTGGGTAAAGTGGCTGTCTAACGTCGCACCTAGGCGTTTAGGAGACCCATTGTGAAACCATCGGGCCTAAACTCACTCTATTATGTCCTCTCTGAACCAGCTCGTGCTTCTGCTGAAGTCAAAGCTTTGCACTTGCATAGAAGATGTTTTATAGTCTCCTTTTCTTCTACCTCCTATCAGCTTCTACAATATTTAATATATGGTATATTAGTTGTTCAGGCATGTCTAACAACTAGACAGTGACTTCTTAGGCTTTCTTTAATTGCTGTGAACTCCCCTTGGAAGACGCTGCAGTAGTCTGGTAGTCGGAAGGTGATTCTGATATCTAATTTTGCTGCAAAGACACCACCTCATACTCGATATCTAGTTTGAAACCATGATGTTTATCCCTGGGTCTCTGTACACCTAACCTCTTTCCCACTCTTCTCTGTAAGAGAACACAATTTTGAGAACCGAATTTAGGTTATATTCTGTAAGATTTCGAAAATCCGTGGGTTTGTGTAGAAACAGGAACTTACTAAGTATCTTAGAATGTCCTTTCCCACCATCCTTTTGCAGATGTAATGTCTTGTAGCTGCTTTCTTTACCCTAGTGTCTATGAAAGCTTCCTGTCTAAACTTAGTCCCTGGTTTCTTGCCGAATTAAGAGACAGCAGTACCCCAAAGCTGTAGCCACCGGAGGAAGCAGAGGAAGAAGAAGACCTCCACTCCGTTGTAAAAAACAGGTGGAGAAGGATTTGAATCTAACAACTTTTTATTCTTTGTTAAGATCCAGAGAAGTGGAAATAATACGTCTCCTAGAGGTGTACGGATTTGGACAGATCTGCACATCGGAGAAGCTCATAGCGTTAATATTTTTTACCTGTTCATGAGATTCGGAAAGGCTCAAATCTTTAATGTCCTTGTTAATTATAGTTTTATTTCCTATAAAAGGAAATCGCTTTAAAATATCGCCTTGTTTTTGTTTCGGGTTTTCAAACTACACAAACTCGTGTTGACATACCGTCGATGGGAGGTCAAAGACTCAACGACTCGGTCGCTCACATCCCGCACGAAATATAATTGACTTGAGAAAGCTGTCTGTAGGCGCTGCGTTTTCTCACTCTGGCTAACAGCCGCAACTGTAATTACGTCATAGCAGCGTTAAATACGATGTTCAAGCCCAAACCGAACGAGTTCCGTCACCGAAACATGGATCAAGTTGTATGGCTTTCACATAGCAAACCTGTTCTGAAGCAGGCGAAGACTATCCTATTGACCGAAAAGCTATTGTCCACAGTGTTTTGTAATTCACAATGTGTATGATTTGGAGATATTTACTTATTGGAATAATCGAAGAGATGTCAAGCAAATCCTGACATTGTAATGAAATAATTTTCTGCGCCATATTAAGTTATAAACTTCCATTAAAAATAATAAACTAATACAAGTTGGTCTAATCAATTTCTGAAACAATAAAACAGTGACATCTACCGTCAAACCGAAGCCTAAAAATAACTGTTGAGTATACGCTGCATTCTACATTTTTATTGTCTTAAAGCCGCATATATTTTTAGCCACACTCTCATTGGATCGCTATGTGAGTTCTAATAAAATTTAAAAGCCGTAAATAAATGGCGAAATTCCAGCACAAATGTCCGCCCATTCAGTCTGATAGACACATAAAAATATTTGCAAATGCCAAAATCGATGTAATGGCACATATACACATCCACACATCACATAACTCACCGCCAATTGGTCAAATGAGACACTTGATGCATACAAACATATGTACGCGTACATTAAGTATATATGTAAACACAATTTACATATGTCTTTTATGTAACATGGCATTCAATACTTATTGTCAGTCGTAATAGTAAAGTCTGCAGCAAGCGGTCAAAAACACCTACGATTTTTGCATGTGGGCGCCGAAATTTGATTTGGCGATAATGAAGCAGAAAATATATTGGGTATAATATACTGGCATGTATGTATGTGTGTATGTACTTTTAAGTACTTTAAAGTAATTGTCAATATAAAAAATGCATTAGCTCAAGTACGCCGCAAAGAATCAGGCTAGTAAGAAAATGAAATAATCATTTCATCATTTACAGATCTTTCTTATACCCTAAACAGGGTATATTAAGTTTGTCACGAAGTTTGTGACACCCATAAGGAAACGTCGGATACCCTAAAAAGTATATATATGTACATGAATAATCAGCATGACGAGCTTAGTCGATTTATCCTTGTCCGTCTGTCTGTATATACGCGAACTAATTCCTCAGTTCTCCCCGATAAGCTACTCTTTGGTCGGAACCACCGATATCGGAACACTATAGGTTATACCTGCCATAGAAACCCTGCAGGCTGGAATACTTTCCCTACTGATTTGGATCCTGCTGGTAAATGATCTACTAAAAGACCTCGAAGGCTGTCGGGTGATGGCCTACACCGACGACGCTGCCGTTATGGTAAAAGGAAAGTTTCTCAATACCGTCTATAGACTTTGTGAATAGGGAGACGACGCTAGATAAGTGGCGCACTGAGCTTTTCTAATAAAATTTTTTTAGGAAGTATGTATACGGATAGAAGAGAAGGTTGGAGTTGGAGTTTTATGAATGGAGCTCTCCATCAATCTTTGCTTTAGGTTCTCAGACCACTGTAGTGTTTTTTCAGGCAGAAGTTGCTGCTATTAAGATGGCGGTAGACTTACTGCGACGAATAGCAACCTCTTTCACTTCGGCAGCAGAGCGGCAATACTAGCACTGGGCTCGCTAACTATGCGCTCAAGGCGAGTCAAGAAGCGTGTGTCCTCCTTAGGAATTAAATTATTTCATCATCAGTCTCGTTTGGGTGCCTGGCCATATCGCAAGCGCTGGTAACTGCAAAGCCGATGAGCTACGCAAAAGGGGGTACTATTGCCCCGCTTACATCGGAATGGGACTGAGTATTTATAAAATTACTATAGGTAAGGTTAGGTTAAGTCAATAGACTAATTACTGGTGAGGTCACGAATAATCCCACTTGAACTGTTAGAGACGGTTATTCGTTGTTATGCCCAGAACTCCTAGGTGCGGATCAATAAGAGCGTCGCATATCGACAAAACGCTTAGAGCCTGCTTCAAAAATATTGAGGCGGCTAATAGCAATTCCAGCTAATTCGTCGCTTTCGTGAAAAGTGTGGCAACATAGACGCCTTAGCCTGGCGAAAGCTGGACATTGGAGGAAAAAGTGCCGAGTTCCTTACTGCAACTTATACAAGTAGCGTCCTCCAAAATCTTTAATCTCACCGCGTGAATGCCAACAGGACGTGTCCAGTTAGGATGCATATCATTGCAGCGTTGCGTGCCTTGCTAAGAGCTAGCAATTCAATAAACCTTTTTACGATCCACTCTTGGCCAGAAGTCTTTTGCAACATCACAAGTTCTTGTTGCTGACTACCGCTTGAGGAGCTCGTGCGAACCGCATTGATCCAGTGAACGAATACACGAAGACAGGGAAACCCCTGCTCATTCCCAACCTGATGAAATTTGGGGATGGGTGTCTTTTCTTGCAAGCTGATCGACTTTACAACTTCTGACGATTCTTGGCCTTTCTTGGAAGCTCATTGGCTTTATAACTTCCGACGATTCCACCATGGCAAAGCACCCAAACAAATTTAATACGGAAGTAGCTTGATAGACTAGTTAGAACTCACTGTCAGCGAGCTCAAAGCCTGTATAGCAGCTCTGCTATCGGAGTGGATGCATACCTGCCTAAAAGAACTCGCACTTTGGAGAAGAACATCTAGATCCTACCTTGCTGGTCACCACTTTTGCTTGAAAGACACTATAGTGGTAAAGATTTTATGGAGAGAGGTACCGCGACGCAGTGGTCCAAAATATGGTATAAAATTAATAGGTAGAAACAAATAATGTGAAATTATTAAAAAAAAACCAGAAAAATTATACCCTTCACAAATACAAAGAAAATGGATTTTCATATAAGGACTTGACTTTGACAGGTCAGTTTGTATGTCAGCTACTGCTATAATGGACCGATATCGGCAGTTCCGACAAATGAGCAGCTTCTTTGGGAGAGAAGGACGTGGCCAAAATTTCAAATCGATATCTCAAAAACTGAGGGACTAATTCGCCGACGGACATGGCTAAATCGATCCAGCTCGTCGTATAAATATTAAATAAGGCCTCCGAAGATTCCTTTTGGGTGTTACAAACTTCATGGCAACTGAATACACCCTGTTCAGAGTATAAAAAACGACCAGTACAAGCCGAACTGAGCTCGCCTTTACTTCAGCTTTTCCTCTTTTTATGTCCTCTCCAATGCCACATTAATGAACGTAGCTTTATGAACACCACAACCAAAAAGGAATGCAAAATAAAACTTCAATTGAACACCACAACCTTGACATAGCGAGCTTGCGAGCCAGCAGCGGCAGCAAGACAACAAAGAATAAACCAATCAGAAAACACGCCGCTAAAAACTGTCAAAGCTAAGCGCAGCGACCAATAAACACGGGAAAGGAAGTGTTGCATGAAATCCACGCGGATTATTATGTTATGTGCTGCAGCTTGGATACCTACCTGCGCGGTTGCGCGACAGCTCGCATGTAACGCCGCGCATGCGTCCTTTGTGCCGCCGTTTAGCTGTCTCCACACACCAGCCGTTCAGCCGTCAGCCGCTTGACACTATTTTATAAATTGTTTTGCTTACTATTTGTAGGTGTTATGCGCAAATTTCGCTCCACTGGCCGCACACAATTCGTAAACGTCTCCGATTGCGGCACGTATGCTCATTTCGACTGTTGCGGCTCGACTCGTTCGGATTTGGCATGGCGTGTGTTGTTTGGGGAAAATGGCGATGGTGACGGTGTTGGCGGCCGCTCGGCGTGATAGATGTCTCAGTTGTCTCAGCAAACGACAACAACAGAAATTAATTTATTAAATACTACTCAGTTTGATTTAACAACACACATAACGTGCACCAACGCGCACGACAACAACAATAACAGCAGACGCGCGCGCTTCGAGGTGTGAGTGCAACAGCGCCGGCGATGCTGTGTGCGCCTGCGCGCGCTCTACAAACGAGGTGTATGGAATTATCACCGCGGAGGGAGCGCGTATTAGCAGCAATCCAGCGCCGTATCGTACGTACGTTTGTTTGAAGAAGTGTAGCAATCGTTCGCCAGATTTGCATTAGATTACAGCACATCAAGGCGGCTTAGCTGAATGCGCGACACGACGACCACGGCGGTTACATGTGTATGTGCGTGATGCTGTGCGCTGCGGCCACCACTCAAATAAGCAGCGAGTACATTTGTTTGGGCATAGAACTTAAGCAGATTTTTGCTTATCATTTATTTTTATACCCCCAACAGCAGATATTAAGTTCGCCACGAAGTGCTTGTATCAGAAGCTTTTTCATTTGTCGAGATATCTCAACGAAATTTGGCATGTGTTATTGTCCAACCCTATAGTGCAATCTCTGAAGAAATTGTTGACATCGGATCACTATAGCTTATAGCTGTCATACAAATTGAACAATCGAAATCAAGTACTTGTTTGAAAAACTTTTTCAATTGACGAGATATCTTCACTAAATTTAGCATGGATTATTGCCAAACACAATAGTGCAATCTCCGAAGAAATTGTTGAGATCGGATGACTATGGCATATAGCGGTCATACAAACTAATCGTTCAGTTCTTGTATGAAAAACTTTTTTATTTAACAAGATATCTTTACAAAATTTGACATAGTTTATTGTCCCAAGCAACTCTACAATCTCCGCAGAATTTTTGTGATCGGACCACTATACGAGTAACTTATAGCTGCCATACAAACTAGTGTTTCAAAATTTAGTCCTTGTACAGAAAACTTTTTCATTTAGAAAGATATCTTCATGAAATTTTACATAGATTATTGCCTAAGGAAACTCTACAATATCCGCAGAAATTGTTCAAATCGGAACACTATAGCTTATAGCTGTCATACAAACTGACCGATCGAAAACAAGTGCTTGTATGGGAAGCCGTTTCTTTCGACGAGATATCTTCATGAAATTTGACATAGATTATTGCCTAAGGAAACTCTACAAAATACCCAGAAATTATTCAGATCGGACCACTATAACATATAGCTGTCATACAAACTCAACGATGAAAAATAGGATAAATATTTGTTCAAGCACATATGAAGGGCATTAAGCTTCGGTGCAGCCGAAGTTAACATTTTTTTCGTATCTTTTGTATTTTTTTCTTCGTTTTAATTCATTTACTGATGTGAATTTGAATTTCGTGTGAAAGTCAACAAATGCGTACAATTTAAGCCTTCAGGATAATATGAGCGGCAGCGCATCTACACAAGCGCTCGTCGTGTACAGCTGTGAGCAAGTACGCGCACATACATGTGTCTGAATTAGAGTGCTAGTGCTATCGGCTACATACTCGTATACTTACCGGTCGCAGTGCTGTTTGCGCGTTCGCTTGCAGGTACATGTTATTGAATTTATGTGGCCAGGAGCGCGTATTTATCAAAGTGATAAATGGTCGGCATGAGCGCGGTAGTGCAGGAAATCGTATACTGTCGTTTAATTAAAGCGCTTTGCTTACAGAAATACTTGCTAACCTTAGGCGAGTTGATTGTTGCGGTTTTCTTGCTTTTGTTTTTGTTCTTGTTTTGTTTTGTGTTGCATGTGGAGCAAACATTTGTTAATTTTATTGCGTTTACATTAGTTGCTTGTAATATTAAACGTGGCGGAGTTCAATTAAACAGCTTACATATTTTCGTTCAAAATACATTTTGTTGTTGTTGTTAAATACTTAATGGTAGTATGTGCACTTAATAAATAGCCCTTCACCTTGCAATTGCTTGAGTTGTGGTCAGTAAAGGTGAAGCTTAAATTAAAATTGAAAAAAATCGTAGGCGAACATTGAATGTTGGGTTAATACTATAGTGACACAGGCCTAGATGGCGCTTTTAAAGAGATGTGCCAGCAATTCCGGTTCACTCAAATCCATTTTGTATTTCTGGACTATGTCCTGTACTTTGAGTCTTCGGCGCACGTGTGGCGGTTGGTGGCTTTTAGCGCGAATAGTAATAGAGTAAAAATGTACCGTTAGCATATATGTATATATTTGTTATATTAGCATAAACTCACTTGTCATTATCCAAGCGCCGACGCTTAGCCATATTGTGCGCAGTCTGACGCACCAAATTGCCCACCACACGACGGCTCAGCACCATGCCATCCACCAGCGGTGTGGCGAAACTCATACGTCCCGTAGGCCCCTGTAATTTCACACGCAACAAGCCGGATTGCAAGGCGTGTAGGTATATGACATGACAGTCGCTGGCGCGCGGCATTTGCAGCGTTTGAGTTTCTTCGCCAGTGCGCGTGTAGGCCAACAAGTCATCTGGCATAGAAATATATATAGATTAAAACTTTGAAATGAAAATGTGATCCACTGTATAAAAATCACACTTACCGATTGGAAAGTTCAAGTGATCCTCAAACGACTCCAACCAAACTAGAAATATTTTGGCTGGCGGTTGTGCCTGCAATGACGGTTTCATAGCATTTGTCTTGCGACGCGTCGGCGGCACTGGTTCCTTTGCGCCAGCGCCTTTAGTGTCCAGCTCCAAAGAGAGATTACGTGATTTTTGGGTTTTAGCATTTTCGGCGTTCGCATCGGTGGCGCGCGCCCAAACATTGCCTGCCGATGCGGCCGATTGCAAGCTATCGCCCGAGGAGTGCGACGAACAGAGCGAAAGGCAGCTGCCATCGGTTTCGCAATGCATATTCCATTCGGTTGGTACGACGAAGGCGATTTCTGAGCTAACATCGGCCCAATAGAGCACCTTCGATTCGCCATTGAAGCGCAGATCAGCGTTGTTGGCAGCGGCTGAGTTGCCACGATTATGCGCTTGCTTGTCGCCATCGCGTTGGTTGGAGCTTTTAAGCGACCACGATGTGCTGACCAAACCAGTCCAGCCGGAGTGTTCCTCCAAGTCTACAGGCCAGCCTAAGGAAACAGAAATTGAAATATTCAAATATTGCTTTCAAATCTAACGGTAATCTTGACTTACCTAATGTTAACAGCATATTGCCGAAGTGCGCATCTAGGCTGCGTACATGCTCGTCACTCATATTGCCGATAATCTCTTGTGCCGTTGTCTGTCCTGATTTAACGTAGAACACATGTACTGTGTCGTAGGTGCGCGCGCTCAATTTGTCCAGCGTGCTCAGTTCCTGCGCAAATTGACTACGCTTCGTGTCGAGCACGATAAGCGGTCGTTGTGCCGGCGCGCCCAATGACTCGGACGGATTATTCGGATTGCGTTCCTCGAAAGTTAAAAAGCCAAAATGTGAGAGGAAGAGGCGCGCTGCCTGGAATTCGTGGCAGACCGCTGGTGGCACACTCTCCTGCGCATGCGACAGACTATCCGCACTGTTGTCGGTTGCTGCCCAGGCCAACTTCTCGTCAATACTTTGATTCTCAATCATAGTCTCCAACTGGCGGATGTTGTCGGCGCCATACTGCTCGCGTATTTGTTCCAGCGTCGGTATGGAGTAATCGGCAACACAGGGTGTTACCTTTTCGACACCGTCGGGAAAGAATTTTTGATCGAATTCGATGCGCTGTGGCGTGTCATTCATCGGTATGGGCCGTCCAGGATTGACAGCGTGATATTTCGTGCCCGATTTGCTGCGTGGCAAGTGACGCAATTGCATAGTCCAAGCGTGACGACCAAAGGGACCGCGTATAAGCACTGGAGTAGGCGAAGAAATTATTTTTTTATTTTAAAAAGGTTGATTTTTAACATTTTTAATGAATATATGATACTTAAATAAAAAAATAAATAAAGAAAAAAATTTAAAAAAATATATAAAAAAATAAAAACAAATATAAAATAAAACAAATAAAAAATAAAATAAACAAATAATTAAAAAATAAATAAAAATAAAATAAAAATAAGAAAATAAAAAAAAATAAGAAAATAAAAAAAAATTGTATAAAAAATAAAAATAAAATAAAAAAATTAGATTTAAAAAATAAAATCAAATAAAATATTACAATACTTAATTGCTTAAAGCTTACAAGGGCTTTTCAAAGCATACATATATTTACATATTTACGCTCAGCCAGTGGTCGAGCGTCTACTCAAGCCCCAGGTCGTTGAAGGGTTTCTACTTATAATCGTACTCTAAAGCTAATACTATCAACTCACGTGTCACTGTCGGCTGCGGATCTTCAGCGTTGCCAAGCGGCTCCTCCAAAAGCGCCAATATAGTCGAATTCTCTGTGACGAAATACTTAAACTTCGCTATGGCCTGCTCGGTTGTTATGGATGTGCCACCAACGCTGCCAGCGGCACTGTCCGGCATTGAATTACAGTGCTTCATCAAGGCCACTTCATCCAGCAACGACGATATCGACTCCGGACCACATTCACCGGGGAAGTAGCCGACTTGTTCGAGTATGATCGTAAGCAAACTTTCGGCAGCATCACGTACACGCATCGAGGCGGGCTTTAGTTCCTTCTCATCCTTGAATTTCGGTATGTCACCACTTTTGCCCACGCTCTTGGTGCCCGATATGCCCAATTCGACTACCTCCAACACCGTTTGTAGGCAATCCTTGTCCTGCAACAGGTACGGATGCTGCATCAACCAAGCCGAGGTGCATTGGAAGGCCGCCACAATGGTACTGTGCAAATCTTTGCTATGCGCTGGTGGCGGACGCGAGCACTGATAACAAATATAATCGCAGATCCATTTCACCGCTCGCTTACATTCTAACGCGTCTGTGGATATTATAGTTAAATTTTGACTTGGTTCTTCAATTTTAACTAAGGATTCTACGTGAGTTTGAATTGATTTGGTTTTGGTTTTGATTGAGTTCGAATTGTTTGAATTTATATTTTTGAGTTTTGATTTTGAAAACGATTTTTTCAATTTTTTTGTTGCAATTTTCATTTATTTTACAATCGATTCAATATTATTTTTCAATTTATTGAGTTGATTTTTTTTTGGTTTTTTGTTGTAAGTGTGCGAGTATTATTGTATATTGATTGATTTGATGAAGAAAATGTACAAAGAAAAACATGAAAAATGTTTTGTTCAATTAACCCGTTTCGCCCGTTAATAAAAAATATTTTTTTTTCAAATAAAATATACAAATAGCAGTTAAAAATGCATTTGTGTATGTACATATGTGTATATGCGTGTGTGTGTGTGAAGGGAAAGTGTTGTATGCAAAGAAAAATACAAGAAATCAGAGAATAGTATGTGTGATTTGTATAAAAATGAGAGAAAGAAACAGAGAGAAAGAACGAAAATGTTGTTAGTAAATATAGAAATGCCATTAATTACCGGTTGTAAATTTCCTGGCTGCACGGCGGCGTTGTATATACAGTTTACAAGTAATGTTATGTACAGAGTCATGTTTTTTGGGGAGGATGACAAGGGATAACCAACACACAAGGACACGGAAGGGGCATTTGTTGATGGGGGGGTTCAGAGAAGTGTGATTTTCGTGTTTATATTTTCAATGGACAAGTGAAAAGGGGGCGTGTGTGATAATTAATTGTGGGCGGTTTCAATTTATTTATAGTGTGTATAGTTTTAGCAATAAAAAAAGAGAGTAAACAAGAGAAGAAAATTTTGGATTTATTATAAGAAAACTTTTTTTTTGTAATGAGAATATGAGTTAGGAACAATTTAGTGACTTTTTTAGTTATTGGAAAATAACGCTGTTATATAATGAATTATATAAATAACAGTAAATTGCATCCTTTGCACGCATACATACACACAATGAGAGTAATAATGTTAATGGTTTGGGTATAAACTAAAATAAAGCATAGAAATCGGCTAATGGTAGCTTATACAGTATAACTGAAGAAGAGATGACGGCATTCCAAAATGCGGGTGAATACTTTTTTTTATTTTTTACAATAGATATTTTTATTTATTACAGTAGATACTTATAAGTCTGCTAGCAACCACGTGCAAAAATATTTTATTCACACAAGTTTTTGAAAGATGAAATTTTCAATATTTATAATTGATAGGTAAATCCATTTTTTTTGGATGGAGTCATGTGTAGAAGCAAGTGAGAAAAGTTCTCTGAGCTCCATTCACTAGGAAGTGGCCTTAAACAGTTCTTTTACATATGGCTCAAGCAGCTCACGACTTATGGTCTTTGACCAAGTATCCTCCAGGTAGCCAAAGAACATCTGTTTGAAGGCGAGCTAAAGTGAGAATGCAAAACATCCCTCCGAAGGGTTGTGCGCTATGTTTGGGACCCGCCACGTAAAAAACGCCCCAATGAAAATGAAACAACAGCCTCAGAAGAGAAACTTCCTATTGATACTCGTAACGACCAAAGCAAACGTAATAAGGACTATGATTTAAGTGCCTGCACTTGGAATGTGCAGTCCCTTTATTGGGAAGGTGCCGCTGCCGATATATGATATCCTCGTTAGAGTAAAGGCTGACATCACCGCTCTCCAAACAGTGTGATAGACGGGACAAGGACAAACGAATAGGACCCAGTGGCGATATAAAGGAGGGCAAATTCAGTGAGATTTTCGTGATGAGAGAGAGACTCCGTCGCCGAACGCAGGCATTCAACCCGGAGGATGAACGTCTATCACTGATTTGAGGGCACGCCCCGCCGGAAGAGAAGAACGATGTGAACAAAGACGCCTTCTATGAGCTCTTGCTGGGCACCTATGAAAGCTGCCCCCGCCGCGATGTCAAAACCGTGCTTGGCGACTTTAACGCCAGGGTGGGCAAGGAAGACCCGAAATATGGTTATCTGCAGTACTAGATTCCAGCATAAGAAGCCACCTAGCTGTCGCCGGATCGAAAAACCACCAATCAGATCGGTCATGTTGCGATAGACGTAAGACACGTCTCCAGTATTTTAGATGTGCGACGCGCTCCGAGGTCCTAACATCGACTCGGACCACTATCTTGTTGCAGCCAAGATTCGCGCCAGCCTCTGTGCAGCAAAAAACGCACGTTAACAAACACAAGAAGGGTTCGACTCGACTTGCACTCTGAGAGCACTCGTCAATAACTCGGTATAAGGGAATTGTAGGACGGCATTTCAAGCTCTTTACGTACATTTCAAGCTCCTTACGTACAACTGCAACCGAAACCTTTGGTTTTCGGAAAATGTAAAAGGACAGCTGGTACGATGAGGAACACCGTGTCGCAGCGGGGAGAAAACAGACTGCCTACTTCGCATCGTTACAATCGACCACAACACGAACGGGATACCGAGAGTTGCTGACAAAAAAAGAGAGGCCGAAATGCGTGAGTACGAAGAGCTTGACAAGCTGACCGACTGGGGTTATGCTCGAAAATTCTACGAAAAGATGCGGCGACCAACAGAAGGTTTCAAAACCGGAGTATGTATACTCTTGTAGAACTCCTGAGGTGATCTAGTGACTGATGCCCAGAGCATACTTCTCTAGCCTGCTGAATGGCAGTGAAAACATAACATCAGGAGATGATGAACCCGGGTCCTCAATTGATGACGATGGAGCAGACGTTTCATTGCCGGACCATGAAGAAGTTCGAAAAGCAATTACACATCTGAAGAACAATAAAGCGGCGGAGGCCGATGGATTGCCGGCCGAGCTATTCAAAGACGGCGGCAAAGAACTGTTAAGGAGCATGCATCAGCTTCTTTGTAGAATATAGTCAGACGAAAGCATGTCCAACGATTGGAATTTAAGTGTGCTCTGGCCAATCCACAAAAAGAGAGACCCCACCATCTGCGCCATCTACCGTGGGATAAGCCTCCTCAACGTCGCATATAAGGTTCTATCGAGCGTATTGTGTGAAAGATTAAAGCACACCGTCAACAAACTGATTGGATCAGGCTTTAGACCTGGCAAATCAACAACCGGCCAGATATTCACCATGCGCCAAATTTTGGAAAAGACCCGAGAAAAGAGAATCGACACGCATCACCTCTTCGTCGATTTCAAAGCTGCTTTTGACAGCACGAAAAGGAGCTGCCTTTATGCTGCGATGTCTGAATTTGGTATCCCCGCGAAACTAATACGGCTGTGTAAACTGACGTTGAGCAACACCAAAAGCTCCGTCAGGATCGGCAAGGACCTCTCCGAGCCGTTCGATACCAAACGAGGTTTCAGACAAGGCAACTCATTTCATGTAACTTCTTCGAGTTGTTTCGAATTGTACTAAATTTCCACCATATTTAGGTTCACATAACTGTGACATACCCAAAATTTTAACTGATCAAAGTTTTTTAACACGATAGCTTTCCACAAAATTATTTTTGGCACTTTAAACTAGCTTTTTCGAATACAAACACAACACTCAGTACCGATTTGGTATGCATATAGTAAACAACTTGAGCATTATTCTAGACAAAATGGCAATAAATGAATAAACCAAAAATGAAATGTACAATAGCAGTTTACGCAGCTAAATAATTTAATCCACAACCAATTCATACCATTACCATAGTAGTGAGTGAGATTTGCGAACGCTTACCTGAGTCACGTATGTGTAGACGTGCTAAGCCGGAGAGCAATTCCAAGGCGGCCAATGAAACATTCAAATCGGTTTTCCACGACGAAATCAAACGATGACAGACCAAATAGGTGGCGCGTACGAATAAGGCGTGCGCATTATCTGCATAAAAAAATAAGAGACGAATGAGAAATATATGCTTATCTGCGACTCGAGACAAATTGACACAGTACAAACACATTGGTACTAGGCAAGCGTGGTAAAGCAATCATAAACAATTTGAAATAAGGCAAAACAGTAAATACACAATGTAACAAAACAGATTTGGAGCAATAGATATTGTGGGTAAGGAAATTAAAAGGCGAATGCAAAGGAAAATTACCATAAACTGAAGCACTCTCAAATTCTTGTAGCAACTCCATGGGGAAATCATCCGATACGGTAAGGCTGGGAAAATCATGTTGTGATACGTTATCACGTCCAGCGTAACCACCGCCAACAGCAGCACCGCCCGTACCGGCTGTCAAGGGGGCGCTAGCGCCACCAGCAACGCCCGTTGCACCAATGGTAGCATTGCTGTGACCACCCAAACTTGAGTTGCCCGCGCTGGCTATCGATGCGGAACGTTCTGAGCAAGCTGTGCACACGCATGAGTAGAGGAGTGTCGAGTGTCGGTATAGGTGTTGCAGTGGTGACATTGCGTTTTACATTTGTGGTTTGACGTTTATGAGCGGTTGATATGATAGTGTGTGGCACGTATTTACATGGTAAATGGAACGTTGTTCATGTTTTTCACATATACACACACAAATTTACATAAAAAAGAAAAGAAAACAAAATGAATAAAAACAAAAAAATATAACTATAAATTTCTAAAATGGCAAATGTAAACATTTAAGCGCTGACAGCGCGTCGTATTTGACTGACGTTTAATTTACGAATAATGTGCCGTATAAGCCAGGCAATGTGATGAGTGTATTTACACAAATGATAGAATAAAAAATTATAGTATAAAATAATATAAAATTTATATAAAGAGCTATCTGTGTGATAAATATTTGTTTTACTACGATTTTCGTCATACCCGAACTCAGTAGATTCGTATCGCACGGCGTGGGTGAGGCGGCATGCAAATGCTCGGTGCCAACCAATTCCGTCTCCTCAAAGGTAACTGCATCCTGCACAGTCAGCAGCAGGCCACCAAGCAACATGTGCGTGTTCTGAGCATCGGTTTCCACTTGCAAGGCGTTCATGAGTATATTGATTAAGCGTGGCTTTAGTTGGATAAAAGAAATTACGCTGAAAACAAAGATATAAAAAAATATGTAGAGATATTGTAGAGTTGACTGGAACAATAACCTAAACAAAATTTTATAAAGATAACTTTTAAATTAAAAAGTTTTCAATACAAGAACTGAATTTGGAAAGATTAGTTTGTATGGTAGCTATATGCTATAGTGGTCCGATCTGAAGAGTTTCTGCGGTAATTTGTAGAGTTTCTTTAGACAATAATTTATGCCAAATTTTGTAAAGATATCTTTCTTAATGAAAAAGTTATCCATACAATAACGTAATTTTGAAAGATTAATTTTTATGGCAGCTATATGCTATAGTGGTCCGATCTGAACAATTTCTGCGGTAATTTTTAGAGTTTCTTTAGACCATAATTTATGTCAAATTTTGTAAAGATATATTCTCAAAATTAAAAAGTTTTCCATACAAGGACGGAATTTCGGAGGATTAAGTTGTATGGCAACTAGATGCTATAGTGGTCCGATCTGAACAATTTCTTCGAAGATTGTAGAGTTGCCAGGGACGATAATCTATGCCAAATTTCTTTGTCTTCTGCATGTTACAAACTTCGTGTCAAACTTAATAAACCCCGTTGAGGGTATATTTAACTAAACACTCACCGTTCAGTCGACTCATTCGTTAAATCGCGTATGGGTAGCGTTTGAAAGTGTAACGGTAAGGTGAGAATTGAGAGCAATATATTAATCGATGCACGTCGCAGCTCGGTTTTGTTGAAATGCATTGCCTGTGTTTTAATCTTCAAATCCTTATCCGGCAAAACAATCTCGAGAGCGCTTATAAAACCAGGTAGCAGCACTTGCACGCCATTCAAATCGAGCCGAAATAGATCAGATGAGTTCAACAAAATGCTCGCCAATGTTTCGTCACACTCCTTAGACTCGGTTATTTTCAAGCATTGCTGCAATGCCATATAGAAACGCGCCAAATAGACGGGGAGTATCTCCTCACCGGTCTTTTTAGCGCAAAATATCTTGCACAGCGTGCCTATGGCCTCCGCACGCCCCGACTCGTACTTATCGATGGTCAACGAGGGCGGCAAGCTGTTCGGATCGTTCAACGAATTCGGTTGCGACAGCGAAATACTGCCCTTACGATTCTCCATGATCATAGACGACGGACGCTTGCTAGCCTCGGTAGCTTGTTCTAAAATATACAAACAGTTATATAGTGGTGAACAATATAGGTGAATATAACTTACTCTTTGTGTTCATAAACCATGCATCGCCACCGATATGCGCCGCTTCGAAAAGCCATTCGCCAAATAAGTGCAAAATGCTATTGCATTTGGGCCGCGCAACAGCCAGAGGGGGGCGATTTTCGAAGCCCAGCGAAGGCAGCGCTAAACAAATAGAAAATCAGACAATTAATTATTCGTGAATTATTAAAAGGAATATAGTGTTGTTGTTGTAAATTTTAAACAGGCGTTTTTAGGATATAATTTTGTTGTCTTTGTAATTTGTGTTGGGAAAAATTGCCGTTAAACTTACATGTTAGGCTATTAGAGGATGGCGGACCAGACGTGGGTGTGAGTGGTGCTTGCGTTGTGGACAAACGTGCACCGGTTATGCCGATAAGCGCGGCTTTGCTCAAGCCTAAAGTGTGCGGTGACAACAACAAAAAAATATAGATATCATACAGAAAATTAATGGAAAGTGTTAGGCACAGCAATTGGAACAACAAGTTGTTTACACATACATACAAACAAAGACACAGGCACACTTACAAGTAAATTGCTTTTGTAGTTGTAAAATATAAGCAATTACAACAAATATGATAAGTTGCTACGAGAGATAAAAAATTAAAACAAAATATGGTGGGCGTAAACCTGATGATATCATGTACAGAAAACTAAGCCTGGAGAAGTGAAAATTTCAAAAATTCAAAAATATTTATTTACAAGTGGCTAGTGGTGCAACGGCTGCTGTAGCGTTTATATACAGCACACTGGCTTAGTTACAACACACGTTAAAATAGTCATCATTAAAAATTATACAACAAAAAACTTAAAGAAACTAATTCCAATAAGTACAAAATGGTTTATAATAAATACATATGTACATTTATATATATTAAATATATAACAAAAAACAAAACATATGTACCTACAAACCTAATACAAGTAAAATTTAAAAAAGTGGAGAATTAAAAACTACTAAACTGCAGCAAGACTTGGCTGGAGAACAAACTTTGTAAACAATAAATTTTTAAATATATAATTAATAGTTGTTTTAACAAGTCATTTATATTTAATAATGAAGAAATACATTTGGTTTTCTTCGCGGCTAACTGGTTGAACATACGAATCATGCAATTGATTAACTAAGGAATTCCGTAAGTCATTAACTTAACACAGCAAAGCTTTATCAAATATAATTATTAACAAGCAAATTTAATATTTCAAGAATTTTTATGTGAAAGTGAAGGAAGAAAGCGCTGAAACCATTTGCAAGAACGATCGAAAACAAGTTTACATTCGAAAAGCTTTTTATTTGAACAGATATCTTCAAGAAATTTGGCATAAGTCATTGTCTAAAACAATGTTACAAATTCTATAGAAATTGTGGAAATCGCGTCACTCTAGCATATAGCTACCATACAAACTTAACGTTCGAAAACAAGTTTATGTATGGAAAACTTCTTGATTTGACAGAATATCTTCACAAAATTTGTCAGGAATTATTGTGCTATAAATTGCTACAAACTACTAACAAATTGTTTAGATCGGACCACTATAGCATATAGCTGCCATACAAACTGAACGTTTGAAAACAAGTTTATGTAAGGAAAACTTTTTTATTTGACAAAATATCTTTACAAAATTTGGCATGAATTATTGTGCAATAAATTGCTACAAACTACCAACAAATTGTTTAGATCGAGCTACTATAGCATATAGCTGCATTACAAACTGAACGCTCAAAACAAATTTGTTGCATGGAAACTTTTTTATTTTTGAAGTGTAGTATTAGGCTTCAGCAAACAAGTAACTTATTCGACTTAACTTTGCTGTGAAAAGTTAAATTATTATTGGACTTGGCGAAATCATAAAACAAGCCAAGATTAGACACTAAATCAATAACTAATGTAGTGAGTGCAGCAAGCAAGTGAATTGTGCGCTTAAAAAACTGATAAAAAACACGCAGTCTAATAGCAAGACTCAAGACTCGCGCACCCTTTTGTTGCGTTACATTAACGTTGTTGTTGCCCAGTGCTGGTGCTACGCTAAAGCTCTTCGCCAAACGTCGTTGTAACGGTGGTGTGGGTGAATATGGCAAAGGTGCGCTTTGTTGTGCACCATCCACAGCCGACGAAGATGCCGATGTGGTAGTGGTGACGGCATTCAACGGTGTACCGAATGTTATCGAACCGACAACACCGGCCGATTGACTGCCACTACCGCTGGTATTGCCCGTTGCACTGCCGTTTCCAGTACCAGTATGAGCACCAGCGCTCGCTGGTGTTGACGCACTGCCATGATGACCCATTATGGCGTTCAGTGCTGAGCTGGCCGAACCGCTGATGAAGTTGTCGCGCAGAAATTGTCCAGCACCATGCAAATGCAAGTGCGGATGATAGTGATGATGATGGTGGTGCTGTTGTTGTTGTGCATTGTTTGTAGCAACGGTAGGTGCGCCGCCACCGCCCGAGTTTAGTGCACTATTACTGCCGTGATGGAAAAAACTATGAATACCCGCTGTGACCGAAGAGGCGGTCGCCTCGTTGAGTGAGAGGCGAATATCTAGTAAATTTGTGATTGCGTCTTCCGCTTGATGCGGCGGTGGTCGATAAATGCCTATGGTGTTTGCGCATCAGATGCGGTTAATAGCATTTTTTTGGAAATACATTTACAGGTTATAAAAAGATTATAGAGATTAAGGATGTCTAAAGCGACGCTTAACGTCTAATGGTAGGAATTAAACAATATATAACATCAATAAAAGTTTCTATAACATAATGTAGACTAAAAATATAAGTGACTTAAAAACTACAATACTTACTTAAAAACATAAAATTTATTTCTAATTTAAGAGACCATAAGTTTTTTATATAAGAGCCGGATGCATACCAATTTTTACAGCCAGCTTCACAGCAGTAAAAATATATGAAAAATATTCGAGTTTTTCATAAAAAATGGCATTTCTGAATGACAGATGTTGAAGCTACCAATTTAAATAGCGTATTTAACAAAATGCCAAATATGAGGCGAACATTTTAAGCTATTTACTAAATTCTAATTTGAAACACATTCAGTTAACCTCACTTTTGTAAATCGCTCGTCGCTTGGTTATTACAGTTAATTGCTTACCTAAAAATGCGTCAACTTGATTGGAAATGCCTTTGATTGCTTTCAGAAATATTTGTGGCAGCGCCTGCAAACATGGATGCTGATAAGTTTCAGCACCTTTGTCATGCGTGAGGGCCCACTGCATAAAATGCGATGATTTGCTGATAACATGAGGCGAGCATAATGCAGTCGGATTGCCAATTGTACGCAACAAACGATACCAGGTCTGCGCCACGCAGTCATTAGTCATATCCGCAGGTATTAGCTGTGCATCCTCTTCAGCTAGAAATACACAAATATTCATTTACAGTTTTCAATATAGTTTATCTAAAGTATATACATATTTTTAGTTCTGGAAAGGCCGGACCATATGTAAATTCCAGCAGACGTGCAGTTAAAGCGAGATTAACACGGTTCCATTGATCAATCAAAGCCATACGATGACGCCACATGGCACATGACTCTTGCAGTGTTTTCCACAATGAAGGTGAAGGAAAACAACGCACGCATGCTAAAAGCCAAACTTCGAAGAGCACAGATAACACCCTTTCACATAGTTGATCGCCAACATCATCTTTGACTGTGGGTGGCGCTAGCAGAACTTCATTGATGGCCAGCAAGAAGAGCAGTAATGCTTCCCATGTTTTCCGGTCCATTGTTTGTGAAATTTGTGCCGTTTGCTGCAGTGTACGTAAGACCCGGTGGCATAGCACTGCTTGACGGTTAATGGTATCAGCACCTTGAATTAAAATGTTCGCAGTTCAATAGTGTCGCAAACAAAATATTTAGCAATTAGCTCGAGCACCTACCAAGCGTATTTTGATATATAAATGGCAAGACTTGAAAGGGAAGGTAAAGCAGTTTTATAATGTGCACAATTATGTATTGAATAAGTATTTAAAAAGTAAAAATTACAGTACTATATACAAAGTGACAACCTAACGTTAAGTTTTTGAAAGTTGAAAAATTCATTCTAAAAATGCATATTTCTACAAGTGTATCATGCAATTAATTATTACTATATATTAATAATATTTAGCATTTAATTAATTTTGCACAAGATTTAAACATACTTTCCCCCTGGCGTGGCACAAACAAGTTATGGAAGTGGCTGACGATCTTCCTGCAGTACATGTTTGCATCTTCGCATATGGGTTTTGGCACACTTATTCGTGGCTGTGGATGCAAAGCTGTCAGCCATTCGCAGTAAACATTTACGCAATCTTTTATGGTCTCATGTTCTTGCAATGGTAGTGACAAACCAAAACAGATTACATCCATACACCAGTTAACCTACAGCAAAAAAAAAAACATTGAATAGAATTCATAAAACAATACAAAGATTTCAAAAATTTTACGATACCTCTTCATCGCGTACTAAATGACTCGGCTCAGCATTTTGAGTAATTCCCAAATTACTTGCTAGTTGACGTACAACAGACACTGTTACTTCACGGCCCGCGGAGGCAGGAAATTTATTGAGTACACTGCAAGACTGCGCTGCACAGCTGTCGGCCGAGATTTGTGAAGAAAGTGAAACCCATTCCGAATACATATTATTTATGTTTTGTATTTATTGTATTGATACAAAAACCAAAATATTGTAAATAAACCAAATTGCCGCAGCTATTGAGAACAGCTAAAAATTTTCACCAAAAACTAAGTCAACAAATCAAGCAGACATTCTCAATTACTCTATAAAGTATACGACTTTGGAAACTTGTATATTCCAAACATGTTTACGTTATTAAAATGCTTGTAAGTTAAAATAGAAATCTTTTAAAGTATTTATATTTTATTTTAACAATAATTTTACGCAAATTGGCTAGAGCGAAAGATTTTTTATACGTCAACAGTTAGGTTGCCAGACTGCAGCAAATAAATAATTTAATTTTTTTCATAATAATAAGGCTGTGTGCCAACTGGTAGCAATATGGAAATACTGACTGTTGAAAGTCAAATTTTGACATTTAATGTGATGATTATGTCTAAAATTTTCACAACTTATATGTGAATACTGTTATGCATTCACCAATAAATGAGTTTATATCAAACAAAAATATTGCGTAAAAATATAGTTTTATTGAAATATACGTTTTCGAGCAAAGTATATATATTTTACTAATATACAAATGGACTTACCCGAACTGTTAAGAAAAATTGTGAAATTTTATATTTTTATGTCTAGTGATTCATTCATCCATTTATTAACAAATATAAGTACACAAAAGCAATATCGAATAATAATTAAAATAAATATTGATAATTGGCTTACCTATTGTACATATTAAGAATATTAAATAAGATAAGAAACATGTAATTAATTAGATACGTAAGATTCCTAAAATAGTATATAAGCGATGAAGTTACTCAAATAAAATTAGAATGAATATATTCTTAGCTCAATAGAGATCTTTATATTTCCCCCACCAGCGGTAAGAGTGTAAAGATTTTTGATTGACCAAACAGTGAGTAATGTCGAAAGTTCTCGCTGATATATTGAAAAAAGGGACTTCCCCGAATTGAAAGAAAAATTTCGACATTTAGAGATTACATACTTGCATGTTTAGTGATAATAGTAATGTTGAATGTATGTATTTTGTTGAAAACTCATTTTTTGGTTAAACAATTTTATAATTTAAAAAACTATAATATACAATGTTACTTTCATTTAAAACTAACATCTTTTCTTTAAATATGTTTTGTATAGAAATATATATATATATATATAATCGAATAGAAATTACTGCATGAAATCAATATTTGTAATCGACTTTATTCGATTGTGTATATCGTATTTTGAATCACCAATATTTATTTAGATAAAGACAAACGGTAAAATATAAGGTAATTTATTTTAGCAAACGTAAATTAAAGTATTTAAAGAAGGTTACGAAGCGGTTCAATACCTCAGAAAAAAGCGTAACAATGGTTGGCAAATCCTCTGTTTCAGTGCTTCAGGAATATTGTGCTAAAAACAAAGTACCACCACCTACTTATGAATATCTAGACGAAGACGACGGTAGTTTTTGTTGCAAGGTAATATTGGGTATTCACATTTCCCATTACTATTTACAAAATAATCAGCTAATTGTATAATAATCTCCAGATTGAATTCATGGATACTGACGCTGTGGGTATAGGACGTTCTAAGCGTGATGCAAAACATAACGCAGCCGCTGTTATTATAAAAAAATTGCGCCTTGCTGATGCATCACAATTAGCGGATGATGGTGCGGCTAGCATACCACCTATTGATATGGTTGTGCAATTGCGCGATTATTGTGTGCAACAGAGTATGCCTTTGCCAACGTTCGAAATTGTACAGCAGGCTGGTACACCAGATGCACCCGAATTCACAGCTCTATGTACAATTGCTTCAATTCGTCGATATGGCGTATCGGAAAAGAAAAAGGACGCACGCCAAAAAGCAGCTTATGAAATGCTACTTGCCGTTGTTGATGTGAGTATGCAATATAGCACGAATACATATATTACGTGATAAATGGATATTTATTAGTTTTTTTGTTATATACATATTTGCTTAATAGGATGTGAATAAGCTTGAGCAAAATATGCAAATAGCTACACTTCAAAATGCCCAAGAAGACATTGAATCGGAGCGTTACAAAAAATTTAAAACTTATCGTGAGCTCACCGAATCCGGTACTGGTGATATACGGGGTGTGCTAATTTGTGATCGACATAACTATTTCAAAAAATTCTACCCTGAATTGAAGGAAACGGCGAATAAGATACTCAGATCTAGTTATGATTCGGTGCAGGATCAAGCAATGGATGTACTGGAATCATTGAAAATCACACCAAAAATTTCTCAAATGCCATCAATCAAAGCAGAACCCATGTTGTTTATCGAATTGAATTGCGAATATGATGTTGTATTTGCTGGACCGACGTCTACAGTATACGAAGATATAATTGCATATTTCAAAGTGATGCTTTAAAATACGAATACGCTCTTTAAATACTAAACATGTAGTACATAATTTATTTTATTGAAGTAATAATAATTAAATTCCAAATAAATCGCTTATTGTCAAATAGATATTATATTTTCAATATATGTATTTACAAGGCCTCAACACGCTTATAATTCTAGACAACAAAACAATCGATTTTCTGGAATTTCTTATTTTTTAATCCAACAATTACTTTAAACTTAATTCTAGTATTTCTCGTTTTACACCGTCCACACTTGACCAGACCACTTTAAATTGAAAACGCTTATCAGAAGTTATCAGTTCTTCGAATTGCCGTAGCCCACCACCAACACCGAAATAATAGGTTTTTGCTGCTACTAACACAACGCCGTTGGTATTTAATTTTGCATAGAATGTATCTAATAATTTTTGTTGATTTTGCGGATTGTATATAGTCTCTGAAGTAAGAATATAATCAAACTTATTTGTCTTGTCTTCGTCATTTTTTGTCGTCAGTTCCACGTACTCCCACCAATCGCCGGAATAAAATTGTAGATTTTCTTCCAGTGATTCAATGTCAAAATTCTCCTCTATTTCTGTTTCTGCAGCAGCAGACCCATCATCCACAGATTTTGACGGGGTTTTCACATTTAACATAACATTTGGTATTGTAATTTGTGTTAGTACATCTTTATTCTAAAGAGGAATTTGAAAATTAATTTTTTTAAACTACTATATATAGGTATGTGTATATATGTAATGATATGTTTGCTCAACGCGACTTACATAATCCTGAAAGTGCACTAACGCGCCACATATATATGCGTAAATACCCAGTAAACCAGCGCCACAGCCCAGATCTAACACACGTCTTCCATGCCAATTTTGCGGTTTGATAGTTTTAGCTAAATATTGAAGCAGGTCACCGGTACACTCCCAAATTTTTGCACCGCCTGTCAAGTTAACACGCATTATAATCGCATACAGTACATTTTTAATATTCTAAATACCTTCATAAACACCTGGTATGAGATCAGAATGGGTTTGTTCGGCTTTAGCGATGTCCTTATTATCACTGTCATTACATGTTATATGTTCAATCAGAAATCCTGTGACGATATGGTGAATTGGAACATCAGCTATGTTCAAAATGGTGGCATTCAACTTATAAACATCTAGGTTATCCAATATATCCACACCAATTGCAACTTTTTCCGATTTATACCATTCTGTTTTATCAGTCTTGCTGGAAGAATAATGTTAACATATTTCACAATGTGAAAATAATGTTTTTTTTACCTTGACGTGTTTATTACTTCCTTTTCGTTCGCAATATTTTCATAACAGAACGGATTGTTGCTATCTGCTTCAACATTAAAGTCGAACTTAAACATTTTGTAAATAAGATAAATTATGATCAATGAATATGTAAACAACCATCACCTACTACACGTGCATTTCGAGTTGCCAACTATTTTGAATTAGTGCCGGTCATTTGCTACAAGAATTCCGTAAAGAGGATTTATCAGTGAAATTTTAAGTATCGATACATTTATTATATCGCTGAAATTGATAAGATTCTCTCATCTATAGTTTAACGCTGATAACAGTAAACAAATTAATTTTTCTATTGTGTTTGGTTGTCTAGTTAGATGATTTTGACAATTTTGAAAATGTTTTGATTGTATTTAATTACAATAAAGCGTTGCAATACCTATAGATGTGTACAAACATAACTTTACAATATTTGTGACTATTTCGTTCTTAACTATAATGTAATACGCGTAGCCTTAGCCTGTATTTTTTTTGTACTTTAACACTTTAAGGATCACTATTTGTTGCCGTTTAAAGTTAATAGCATATTTCCTACAACAAAAATATGTCACCAACTTCGGAATCTGCAGCGGCTGGTGGCAACAGTATCCGTGGCCGCGAGCGTGAAAATGCACATATTATCCAGCAGAGCAACAAGTGTTATGAACACCGGGAACTGCAGGCTACTGCAATGTCTGTCGACTATACAGGCCAGTGGGTTTTGTTGGCTGGTCGACGCCACTTGGCATTGCAACGTCTCGGCCAGGATGATGGTACACTACGAGAATTCCAAAGAAATTCTAAATATGAAGTATCCGCAGCTGAATTCGCAACACTACCAAATCGGCAGGAATATTGTGCGATCGCAGTGAGTTCTAATAATTAGTGAATTGACAATGAGGAAATGATGTTTTATCATTATTATTATTTGTATTGCTTTGTTAGACCAGCGAACACATTGATGTTGTTACATGGGGTGCTGCAGACATGCAGCATTATCATTCATTGCGTGGTCACACACGCATGGTTACCGATATTGATTGGCATAGCAAAAATAGCAACCTACTGGTCAGCTGTTCAATTGATACATTTTCACACATTTGGGATTTGCGTGATCCCCGCAAGCCAACACTGTCCTTGAGTGCAGTTTGCATGTGTAAGTGTAATGTTTTAAAAAATACTTTTTATGTCTTCAGTTTATATCAAAATCTTTAATTTAATTGCAGCTGGCGCAACACAAGTTGGTTTCAATCGTGTTTCGGGTCATCTATTAGCGGCGGCACATGACGGCGATCTTCGCATATGGGATATGCGTAAGGGTTCGTGTCCTGTACACTATATCACAGCGCATTTGAACAGGTATTTTGACGAAATAAAAACATTATATTAAAATAATATTAAATAATTTTGCTTATAGAGTGCATGGCATCAATTGGAGTCATTTGCGTGAAACTTGCTTAGCTACCGCTAGTCAAGATGGCACAGTAAAGTACTTCGATGTAAATAATCCACGGCGTGCAGAGAAAATTATAACAATGTCATCGCCTGTGTGGCGAGCTCGTTATACCGTAAGTGAGGTTAATTTTTGTTTATAAATATTCATTTATTTTTAATTAATATTTTTTTTTTTTATATATTTTTCAAATTTTTTTAATGTATTTTTTAAAAAATTTTTTAATATATTTTTTTAAATTAATTATTTGCATATATTATTAATAATATTTGGGATCATATTTACTTGTAGCCTATAGGCAACGGTTTGGTTAGCATTGTTGTGCCCGCTATGGGACGCGGTGAGAACAGTTTACTGTTATGGAGTAATAACAAACAAACGGATCCTGTCTGCTCCTTTGTTGGGCATACTGATGTAATATTAGACTTTGAATGGCGTCCAAATCGTGAAAACACATCCGAGATTGTAAGTCACAGTGCTTTACAAATATTTAAAATACTCGTATTGTTCGTATTTATTATTAATTTTAGGAACTAGTTACATGGTCACGTGATCGTAGTTTACGCGTGTGGAAGATTGACGATATGATGCTGAAACTCTGCGAACCCGATTTCGATAGCAACGAAGTGTGCGATACACCTGACTCTTTTGCCGACACTCCAACTAAATTCCAACCGATACACTCATCATCTTTGTATCAGCCGACTTTGAGTTTGACGCGTGCTGGTGCCGCGTCATTGCCTTCAGAAAGCTCTGACAGTCTAACAATACCGACGTTATCGCGCTCGCCTCCGCCGCCAATGCGTAAAGAGGAGACACACATAGCACGTTCACTTACGGATCAGCCGACATGCTCGCTGCATCATGAGTTCTCGCTACTAAACAGGAATATGCCACATGTAGAGGTTGACCTATTAGATGCGATTAAACGTTTTGCAGTCTTCAAGATCTCAGCTGGTGGACACGTGGTGGTGTTGCAGGTTAGTCTCTTCTTGGCAAACTTTAAACATATTTACATAGTTTTTGTTTTTATTATACTCTTGCGACATGTATAGTCTATAATAACCGTATTTTTCACTTAAGTGTTGTTTGTATCACCTAAAACTTATCGATATAGGATTATATACATACCGAGATATCGAGAAATCTTGTCCAATAAAAAAATTGTCTACACAGGGACTGGTATAAAGAAAAGGTTCATTGACCTTAGAAAATGTAAACAAAGATGTCATTGAACTCGGTAAACAAAGGTTTTGTACTTGGCTAAATATTAACAAAAGGGTCATTGACCTTTGAAAAACGTAAACAAAATGGTTATTGACCACATAAAATGTCAAATGGGTCAATAACCCCAAAATTGTAAACAAAAAATGTAAAAAAATGGTTGGTAAATGAAAAATAAAGGTTGTGGAATTGGCTAATTATACACATATGGGTCATTGACCTCAGCAAAATGCAAACCTCATAAAATGTAAACAAATAGGTCGTTGACCTCATAAGTTGTAAAAAAAGGTCACCGACTCCAAATGTAAACAAAGGTTGTTGACTTGGGTAAATGTAAACAAAGGTCTGGACTTGGCTAAATGTAAACAAAGAGCCCTTGGACCTCATACAATGTAAACAAAGGGGTCATTGACCTAGTAAAAACGTAAACAAAAGAGGTCATAGTTTAACCCTTGCAAGTTGCTAGAGCATAAAATGTTCCATTACATCCGAACTTAGCTTTTCCCTACTTGTTTCTATTTTCTTTCCTTACAGACAGTTTTTCCGACTGAGTATCCGAGTCCGAATATTGGACCCGAATTCTCCTTTTGCGAAGGCACCACACTGCATGAACAACTGTCGGCCGTGCTGCTGAAGACACTCAGAACGAACGCTTTGCAACGCGTTAAAAAATCGCGCACCTGTGTCGAGCAATGCCTGCGCGCATTGGTGGGTGCCATGAAAAAGGTGGGTGTAGTCGACCCAGCGCTGTATTTTTAAAATATTTAAAAACCTTATTGCATTTATTCTATCGCATTTTTGCGAAAACAGTCTGTGGGCGGTGTCACCGACAAATCACAACTACGCCTACAGTCGCCACGCTTGGAGGGCGCACTAAGTGGTGCGCTACACGACGCCTGCATACCATATCCACGCACATCGGGTGTGAACTTCAACACCACCGGCCTTTTGGTCACCTTCGCGCAAGCGCCAAACGTTAAACGCTTAACCCTGCGTCATCAGAACACAACACCGCGCACATTTTCCGCCATTAGCGGTGGCGTACTCTTGGGTAATGTCTTTAATACGCATCGCGATTCAAATGCCTCCTTTTATCTGCAAGATCGCATGAGTGCGAAACATACGAAAAATCGTTCGATGCAAAAGCAAACCAATGCCACGCCCATCGTGCATATTTACGAAGCCTGCAAGCTGCTGAACATCAGCTGTGAAATGGCCAAAGAATTCTCACTGGACAAGCGCAATTTGCGCGCCACATGCCGTCGCAATCGACAAGTGTGCGAAACATATGGTCGTTACGACTTGGTGCCGATATGGACGCTCGCCGAACTGATCGCCAAACCGAATATACCGAACGAAACCAAATACGAGACACTCTTCTACAAAGACCCCTTTAAGAAATTTCTACTCGAGGCATTGATTATGCATTTTGCCAGCGCCGGCGATTTGCAGACGGCTGTCATGTTGGCGTGTCTCTTTCACAAATGCTCCTCAACAGCCGGCGATTTAGGCGATTTAATGTTGACCACAACGCAATGCTACCAGCACACCAATAAACTACAACAGTTAAATAATACTTCGCCGTATCACACAGTGTTGCCTATCGACTATCAAGCCTCACATCCGAAATCCAACTCGGCACTCGCGGTCAATGTGCATTTGAAGCAATTGCGCAGCAATTCTTGGTCAGACTCTTTGGACTGGGTGGACTCGAAAAATTGCAACTCTGACTCGTATTCATGCTCGCTGATAAGACGCACCAAAATGCCGTTATTCGACCACTTCAAGAAGGTGTATGCGGATATACTGTTCGGTTGGCAACTGCTGACCAAACGCTCGCTGGTAATATAACCTTTATTAATTTTTAAATACCGTTTTCTCTAATGTTGCATTACTCCTGCAGATACTAAAGCATACAATGTTCTCACAAAGCCAACCACACGGTGTCGAGTTCGTTACCGAGTGCACCGGTTGCAATAAAATTAAGCGCACGCCCTCATGCACCAGCTGCAAGCGTCCGGTGCTCTTCTGCCAGCTCTGCAATTTGCCGGTGAAGGGCGCGGCTAATGCGTGCTTGGCTTGCGGTCATGGCGGCCATATGGTGCATATGATGCAGTGGTTCAAGGTGAGTTGCCGGCAGCTGGACCGGATGCGTCATATCTTTAATGTAAGTTGTTTCTTTATTTTTCTTGCTCTCCATTCTGCAGAAACATAGCATTTGTGCCTCTGGTTGTGGTTGTAATTGTTTGAAGCAGACTGCAGCTCTGCTGGCGCTTATGAATTGATAGACTTCCTTGTGATTATTCTATTATATGTGCCATTTTTATATTATTGACCAAAAATGCCTTAAATTGTTGTGGCAAACATAAACTTGACTTCGATACGCGCGTGTTTTAAACATGTTGGTTCTACTTTTTGCTTACTTATATGCATATAACTGTAATATGGACAAAAAATAATATTTTTTAATTAATTTACCTAACCTAAAAATTCAAATAAATTCGAGACTACGCCATTTTTTACTTAGCGTCAAATATATTTGTTAAATAATTATATACAATATAACTCATATCTTAATAAATAGTTAAAATACATTTAATTTGTACAACAATAGTTAGATAATAGATAAAATTTGGCCACAGTTAGTTCTGACTTAGTATACTTAAAAAATGCGAGAATATGTTTTAAAAAACATCAAAAATATTTAATCACAAATACACAAAATTTAATACATACAGACATTCATACAAACAAATTTAGGATTTTTGACCAGATCAACCCTGGTAACTTTCCGTCGGAATTTCCGGTAGTCTCTTAGATTTTTATGAAAATCTTGGTCAACTTAAGTTGTTTTAAATCATTATAAATGGTATACACATAATATGCACAACATAACTGATAATTGATGCTAAAACAGTTAAGCATCCGGAAAGTTCCCAAGGACTTCGAGGAGACCTGAAATATCTGTATGTAGGTTTGATTTCTAAAATAAAGTATCACTCAGCCGTCAAGCACTTCTAATAAATGTTCACTAAGAATGTGTTCACACGAGTACGCTTTTGTTGCACAAGCCGGTTTTTTTTTTGTAGGCGAGGGGACGACATTGCTGAAGTAATTTCAACGAATGGTGCCGTGTTGACAGTTCTGAACCAGATAAAAATCCGTGACTGTTCCGGGTACTTAGATCCGACCGTCGTGGGAATGGAACCGATCGTTATGTTGTTTTTGTTGCAGCGACGGAAAACATTGCTGAAGTAATTTCGAGGTATAGTGGCGAATCGATAGTTCTGAACCGGATAAAAATTCGGATTTGTTCCGGTTACCAAGATTCGACCATCGTGAGAATGGAACCGCTCGTGTTGTTGTGGGTTTTATAGCGGCAGAAAGCATTCCTGCATTAATTTCGAGGTATGGTGCTGAGTTGACAGTTCTGGACCGGATAATAACCCGGGTCTGTTCCGGTTACTGAGATCCGACCATCATAGGTATGGAACCACTTGTGCTGGGTTGGTACGCATTGTGTTCTTGTTCGTAATAGTTCGTTGTTACGGAATTCATACATTGACATATGTATGTAATATGTAAATATGTATGAATATTTGAAGGATTCAAATTAGATAATAAAAAATATTTTCGTGCATTGCGTGCATGAAGCGTACAAGAACTTGAGAAAAACCATCCGACTCAATATGTCGGACTCGTGTCGCTCGCGTGAACGCAAAATGATCAAAAGTGAATTCACTGTTAAAGATGGGCGACAAAAGCAGCCCTCGTGTGAACGCAGTCTAATCGAACAAAACAAAATTTATACTCTCCGAGTCATAAGATTCCATATAGTGACGTCATAAGAAATCAGATAGTCTTCATTTCTTCAATAAAGCTTGTAGGCATTAATGCGCATTATACACACTTACATACATACATACAGCCATGTATACACTCATGTATAATGTAAGTACTTAAGCAAATGGCGCACTAGTCAACATATTTGTAGACGCTTCGTTCTCTTCGTCGCTGGCATTTTGATCGAGCTTCTCAAAGCCACCACGCTTGCCACGATCCAACAGGAGGCCGCCCAGTTTGAAACCTTCCGGCTTTGAGGGAAAATCCCAGGCATGACGACGATTCTTCACGCCAAATGGCAAACAACCTACAAGTAGAGGCAACAATTAAACGAAAACAGAGTCGGAAGCTTACACGAACAGCGAAACGAATCACAAATACAACAAATATTCAACGTAACACGCACTGCAAGTTAAAAACAACAAACAAATTAAAAAATAAAAATTTAAGAAAATAGGGAATGTAAAAAAAAATTTAAAATAAAAAACTTCAAAAAATTAAAAATACTATTAAAAAAATGCAAACAACATAGGTAATTATAAGAAAAATTTAAAAAATAAAAAAAATTACATAATTAAAGAAAAACTATAAAATTAAAAAATTGAAAAAGAGAAACTAAGGAAAACAATAAAAAAAAAATTAATTAAAGTAAATAAAACAATTTTAATTTAAAAAAAAACTTAAAAATAAACAAATTTAAAATAATAAAAAGCAAATAAAAAAATTAATAAATAAAAAAAACTACAAAAAATTAAGAAAACTAAACAAAATAGTAAATTAAAAAATTATAATAAACAATAAAAAAACTGAACAAGTTAAGTTGCTAAAAAAACAACTAAAATAATATATTTAGTTCAAAAATAAAATAAAACCTAACAAGAGTAAAGATACTATTAGAAAAAACATAATAAAAAATACAAACATAATTATAAGAAAACTTTAAAAAATAAACAAAAATTAAAACAAAGATGTAAATAAAATTAAAAAAATTTAAAATTATAAAAAACAAATAAGACTTAAAAAAATGTTAAAAATTAAAGAACAATTATAAAATTAAAAAAACTAAAAACATTTAGAAAACTAAAAAATAAAATTTGAAAAACTAAAACAAAATTAGAAAATGATAAAAAATACGAAAATAATTATTAGAAAACTTTAAAAAATAAATAACACTTAAACAAAAAATTACAAATTTAAAGAAAAAATATACATATAATAAAAAACTAAAAAAGATTTAGAGAACAAAAGAAATTAAAAAAAAAATAAAAAAAACGGAAAAACTAAAACAAAGATAAAAAACTTAAAAACTAAGAAAAGTTATGAAAATAAAAAAATTAAACAAAAAATATTAACTAAAAGAAAGACAACTAATTAAAAAAATTTAAAAGTAAAATAAAAAACAAATAAAATCAATTTTATTTTTTAATAAAAAAAGAATGCAAAAAAATTAAAGAGCTAAAAATTTTACTATAAAAAATTTTCGAAAAAATAATAATTAAAAGTAAAGAACAAATTAAGATAAAAATTTAAAAATTAAAAACAATTACAGAATACATTTAAAAAATTTTATTATCAATAAATTGTATAAAGGATACACACTAAAAGTACATGATGGTGATGTGTAAATAGTAAAAGCCAATAGAAAATTTGAAAAAAAATTTAAAAGCTGTCATAATTCAAGCTTACAATTTTAGTACACTAGTACATAAAGTAAAAAATTTAAGAAATGACAGATCAGCCTAATATACACTAACACTAAGTTGCAGTTTTTAAAAAGTAATATAATTTTTGCAAACAAGTGCACAGTTGCCAGAGTTAATTACAAACAAATACAAAATAAAAGGTTGTACAAATGAAAATACAACGAATAAAAATATAAAAAATGTACACACATATAAAGCATACATAAGTATAATTAAAAAATGGAAACACTAAGGGAAGTAAGAACACAAGATGGTATCATCAAGGGCATTCATCACAAACGTTTTGACTGGAAGCGACCAATTTGCGATACACCAATTCACTAGGTGGGCCAACACTCAACGTTTCGTTACCTCGTTTGCGTCGACGAGCTATAATGAATGCCAGCATAAATGTTAGCGAAGCAAAAAGCAACATTAGTGAAGCCACCAGTATGGCGGTGCCACCGGGATGGTGTGCTTTTGTTGTTGGCTGCGTTGAGATCTCTTCCATTTCTTGTGCGTTTGCACTTAGTGCTGGCTTGTTCGTGTTAGTGACGTTAGATTTGACCAAAACTTCGTCCACATGATATTCGGGACCGGTGCGACCCAATGTGTTGCTCTTGCTAAGCGTAGTTGTTTTTGCAGCTGACAGAGGCATCGATTTAGCCACGGTTTTATGTAGAAATTTGTGTACACGCATCGGATTCAATTCGGCGACATAAATTTCATTGCCATCCTTGGTGACGGCCACATCATGTGGGTTTGAAAATTGCATATCATTAGGACCAAACTTTGAGATCACCTGTTTGGTGCGCATATTGATCACATAGCCGCGTACTTCGTTGTAAGGTAGCGACCTGATGCCCAATTCACCGATCGGTCCATTAACAACGACAAGTTGACCGCCTGTAAACAATTGCCGTTACATGTTCTTAATTATTTTGCAATAAATTGACAGAAGTTATATATTTTATAAGCTGTAATGTTAATTTACCTTCCACTGGCGTATAATCCATGCTAAATAAGCGATCGCCTATAATTTGACTATGATATTGTGAATGGAATGTACCGTTGGTCCAGTAGAAACACTGTACACGACCATTTTCGCGATCAGCTGCGCAAATTAATTGCTGTTCGGGCACAAGCGTGAGCGCGTGCGGAATGGCGAAGTAGTTCTTTGGCGCCACCTCAAAGGACATGCCTACATATAGATTTTTTTTAGTTACTATATAGTTACATAAATTATTTACGTATGTAGTGACTAACCAGAGAATGAGTTTTGTCCCCATGAAAGGATTTTATTGCCAGCTTTATCATATTTCAAAATACGTGCATTGCAGTAACCATCTGCCACGAAGAAATCGCCATTCTCGAGTACGGCAACTGAAGTGGGCTTGCAAAATTTCGAATCACCTACGCCGGGTATAAAAGCAGTACCCAAAGTCAGCAGCGGTTTATCATTAGAGCCACGTGGACCAAATTTGAAAACTTGATGCAGCGCCACATCGGTTACCCAAGCATTATTCTCATGATCGATGGTCAAACCATGTGGCATATAGAATCTAAAATTAATTGTATTATAACATTTAATTTGTGTCACATCTACTGCAACTTACAAGTCCTTTCCCCAGCCATACACGACGTGACCACTTTTACGTTCTAATGCCAATACGGTATTAGCGCGTATGGGTCCTTTTTTCCGTTGTTGAAAGACATTGCGGTTGTTGAACGTATTGCCATCCCAAAGACGATCTACACGATGAAATATAACCACATTTCCTTCCTTGTCGAAACTCACCGCACTCACTGCACCCAATTTTAGCTCATCAGCTGGCCAAGCACTTTGATACACATAAGCTACAAGTAAGTTAATAGTACAATTTATATACATATAGTATACATATACATATGTATATACAGATATATTTATTTATATGGTATACTAAAGTTACTCACTTGTATTTAATTTCTCGATTTCTTCTTTCACATCGATTTTCTCAGCTTTTAATTTAGGTGGTTGTGGCCAACTTATATCAGCTGAGCCGCCCTGCATAATCTGTTGAATGCGCTTATTTGTGCTTAAACTTGTGTCATCTGAGGACAAATAGCGTTGTATTGAGAGATTCTGAAAATTTAGCACATTTAAAGAGTTTGTAATGAGGTATGTAAACATAAAAAGTTGTTTATTAATTTTACGATTTCTTATCAGCAAGCAAAACTAAAGTAAAACAAAAAAAAAACTAATATCAGTTGCACCGAAACTATACCGTTTACTTATAAAGAAGTTTTCATACAATAACTTGATTTTGAACGTTCAGTTTACATGGAAGCTATATTCTTGGGAAGAAACGGGCGTGTGCAAAAATTCGGACCAATATCTGAACAACGCAAGGACTAAATCGCGTGTAGACAGACAAAGCGACATGGCTAGTCCAACTCAGCTCTCTGAGTTTATATACATACATACTCCTCATGCTTATGATTTATAAACATATTTGATAGAACCTTTAAGTTTCCTTTGGTTACAAACTTCGTGGCAACCTTATTAATACATAGGTTTAGGGTATTAAAAACCAATATTCGCATCAAGCTCAGGCTAATCATCATCTAATTACATTACTATTAACAAGCCAACTAAAACTAATATCCAAATCTGCAGTTTTCCCCCATGCTAAGTGCTGACGTTACTCTTGTTGTTACTTTACTAGTTAGAATCGGTTCTGCCACAATAGCGCAACAGCATAATTCCCCACCCTAACAAAACTATGTATGCCCACACGTATAGAAGTTCTTCACACATACAACAAAAACTAGCATATGCCAACAAAGTATAAAACTTTCGGCTCTATATTTTATTATTATAAATATAACTTATTAGGAAATTTCAATGCTTACCTCATCGGTGGCAGAGTCGGCTATGCAAAATGCCAAAAACACCAGCGAAATGCTGCAGGTAGAACGCACAAAATTTGTAGTGATCATTTTGGCCACTTGTCTTTGTCCCTGAATGGTTTGTTTTTCGTTCGGTTGCACTCCCTTTGAGTGCGTCGTAATTTATAAATAGCGAGATTCGCAGGACAAATGACTATATGTATTTTCTAAATAAAATACTGAGTTTCTTTACATTATTAGTTTTGTATGAAATAAATAAATGCACAAAGCTGACAAAAATTACTGTATACGTCTGTAAACAGATGTCATTGAGCTAGAGCTGCTAGAATTGTATCGAAGTAACGATATCAAAACGATATTTAGTAAAAAATTTATTTTAAGCACTGCTGATATATATTTTTATGGCGAATTCTTACATCTCTAAGTTGGGGCTGCCACTTCAAGCCGCCAGAGAAATAAAAACACTAAACGCTGCCATCACGAACACGTATGAAACGCATGTTAATCGATCAGAAGTTTTAAAACTATCGATTGTTGTAAGTTTCTTTGCTAACCAACTATCGGTTAAAGTACTATTAAATTACCCAAAAGTGCTACCAAGAATTTCTGTCAAAGTTTGTATCAACATAATTACCATTCTAACCGAAACAAGTTTATATTTTTTGAGATAAATTACGCTATTGTTTACATTTTACGAGGTAAATGACATTTTCGTTTGCATTTAGCCAGGTCAACAATTTTTGTTTAAAGTTAGGGTCATTGACTCTTTCGTTTACATTTTATTGGATCAATGGACGCTTTGTTTACATTTGTGAGGTCAATAAGCCGTTCATTTTCATTTGTTCAAGTCTAGCACCTTTGTTTACAATTAGCGCTAGAGCACCCTTTATTGAAAACTTTTCATTTGATGAGATATCTTCACAAAATTTGACAGTTATTGCCTAAGGAAATAAAACAATCTTCAAATAAATGATTTTGATTCAAATCACATCACTTCGCGGCGTAAGAGTCACCTAAGCCTGCTTTATTTATATAGACTCAGCTGGCAGGCAGCTTCCCTAAGGTCACCTCATGACTTTTAAATCACATCACGTCAAAGCGTTAGAGTCCCCTCAGCACTAGCCAGCCGCGGAGACTGCTTTATTTACATAGAATCAGCTGCCAGCCAGCTACCGTTGAAGTCAACTTGTGACTTTCAATTCACATCAATGGTCGGCGTGAGTGTCGCACAAGCATTGGCCAGGCACGTTGCTTGCTTTTCTTATATAGAGGCAGCTGGCCGCCAGCTACCGTTGAAGTCACCTTGCGACTTTCAATTCACATCACTTCGCGGCGTGAGCGTCGCACAAGCACTGGCCAGGCACGCTGCCTGCTTTTCTTATATAGAGCCAGCTGGCCGCCAGCTACCGTTGAAGTCACCTTGTGACTTTCAATTCACATCACTTCGCGGCGTGAGCGTCGCACAAGCACTGGCCAGGCACGTTGCTTGCTTTTCTTATATAGATTCAACTGGCTCCCTTTAGGTCACCTCATGACTTGTTTATGATTTATTTTTGTAACTCACTTCTTTAAAAAAGAGCCAAAATCTGTACTTATCGTTTTCTAATTTACTCAATTTGTTTTTATTGCTTTCCAAATATTAATAAAACGTACTATTATATGTATTTTTAAATTTTTATTCATAATATTTTAATTTTTGTTTTTTTTTTTTTTGTTTTTTCGCTTACAAGTTTTATATGCACTGGATCTCGATACATTTAATTGTTAGTTTTTGGTTATATGCTATAAATATTGGTTTTTTATGTTAAATGAAAGGTTTATAAGCAAATAGTTGTGGATTTTAAATAAAAATACGTTTAAAAAATATTATTTTTTGAAACTTCATTAAGGTGTAGAGCACAATAAAAGTTTGCTGATTGAAGGCAGTCGAAATTAATTTACAACATATTGGCAAAGGAAGAAATATGTATTGAAAATAATAATAATAATAAGTTTAAACATTATTTTTGTATGACTTTGTCGACACTGTACAAACATAAGAAAATTGTTTTACAATATTTACTACATGTCAGTATGTATGTATGTATGTATATATATATGCTATGTATTAACGTTTGTTTACTTACACTTTTCTATGACTAATATGTTATTAGTGAGTTTGTACAACAATTTAAGGCAATTTATATGAATGTACATATGTATTATCTTTAATTCTATATGCATGCATATGAGCTAAGGTATTTATGTATTGTATGTGCTCATGTCACTATGTATGTATGTAAATTTTTTCTTACTTACACTAATGAGTTTTAATTTATTTTATTTATTTTTTTTGTTATGAAATGATTTATTTTTTATTATAATAGAATATTAAACACAGGTGTTACTTTTATGTATGAGCTTGTACATATGTATGTATATGTTTGTTGACTGATTTCTATTTTAATATAATAATTTAAAATCATTGTAGTTAATACTGGGTAGTCGAAAAAGTCTTTTCGTATTTCTAATCAAACTTCAACTTTTTTGGTGATTGGTAGCACTGGAGATATACGACTGCAACGACATCTATTGACAAAATACGAAAAGACTTTTTCGACCTACTCAATAAGTATAATAACTGTTTACAAAAAACGGTCTTAATAATTCTTCGAATATACATATTTATATGTTATACATATGTATATATGTTGATAATAGTAATGATAATAATGCACAGGTGATTATTATCCACAGAATGATAGGCATGTATGCCTGTATATATGTATGTATGTATATAAAAGGGTTGAACATAAAATTTATATTTAACGCGAGTTTGTACATATGTATATCGCTTAATTTAACATATAATGTGATTGCACTACAAAATATTGCAAATATAGTAAAAAGTTCATATATGTGTAAGTACATATATTTATGTATTTTAATGTAGCATGTTCGCCACATGTGCACATTTCTAAGATCTCATTTTATTTTATTTAAACAATAATTTTTTATTGTGTATATTTTCACTTTTTTTGTTTTGTTTTTATATTTACATAATTAGTACTACAAAATGTAAATGTTTTTGTTTCAGTTATTTTCTAGACATTAGGTACTTTCAGTTAATTATTAGATTTATTTTTCACAAGTCTAAATACTAATTTTTTTTACAAACAGTACGCATGCAAGTGTCTGTTTTTTTGTTTTGCGCAATATTCCCTCAACTATTGCGGTTGTCGTTTTTTATTTGAATAAAAAAAATGTATGCATATTTTTAAATAAACTTAAAAATATTTTTTATTTATATTTTTTGATAAAAAAAGTTATTTATGTTTTTTAATCAAATAAAAAATTATTTAAATTTTCTAATTAAAAAAGCTCTTTAATTTATTAAAATATATCAATTGTTATTTTTTTAATGTATAATGACCGTGCATATTCGATACAATTTGACATAAGACAATAAATATTTAAGGCATCTAAACCCATCAGATCTGGACTGCCTAATTATCAAAAAGAATTATCAAACAAAAAGTTGGATATTATCATCAGAAACTAATCGTTTATGGACAAAATGTTCAAATTTTAAAGTTTTGGACTCGGAATAAATAGAGAGATACTCGGAAATCCTTCCACACCGCATTTCAACACCCTCACTTAGGAGAAAGAATAATTTTGACGATTTCTCCTCAAAAACCGGCGATTTGCATCACATTTTTAATTTTTTAAATTTCTGTGTAAATCCAAATTTATTTTTTCTGTAATAAAAATATGCCCCATGCGATTCTGCGAATTTCTGCATTTTTATATTTTCTCTACGACCAGTAGTTTAGAAGTTATAAGCATTTTTGTATTCGGTGGCTGCTTGCTACATGCTCCTGGTCGCCTGGTAGAAATCTGAGATTTTGGCACCAAATTAAATGCAATTTTTCTGCAGCGGCGGCGGGATGCACCAAAAATTTGCGTGGGGCGTTGCATACGCAAAGGGGCCAAAATTGGAACCCGGAAGCGGGGCATATCACGGACCGGAAACCGGAACAGGGTATCGACCGGAAATGGAATAACGGTACCACACTTCCGGTCCGAAATCAAACCGGAAGTTGGCAACCGGAAACGGAAGTTCTCGACCGGAAATGTAGTTCCAACCGGAAGTTGTGGACAGGATAAGCACGGAAGGAAGCAGAATAACGGTATTCAGTGGTCACGGAAATGGCATAACGGTATTGTATTTCCGGCCTGATTTTCACACCGGAAATTAGAAACCGGAAGTGGCACCCGTTTCCGGTTAGATCCCGCACTTCCGTTTCCGGTTGTCGACTTCCGGTTTGGTTTCGGACCGGAAGTGTGGTACCGTTATTCCATTTCCGGTCGATACCCTGTTCCGGTTTCCGGTCCGTGATATGCTCTGCTTCCGGGTTCCAATTTTGGCCCCTTTGCGTATGCATTGTATATGCCCGCATCCGTGTTCCCAATTTCGCCCCTTTGCGTATGCTGCAAATTTGTAGTGCATCCCGCCGCCGCTGCAGAAAAATTGCATTTAATTTGGTGCCAAAATCTCAGATTTCTACCAGGCGACCAGGAGCATGTAGCAAGCAGCCACCGAATACAAAAATGCTTATAACTTCTAAACTACTGGTCGTAGAGAAAATATAAAAATGCAGAAATTCGCAGAATCGCTTGGGGCATATTTTTATTACAGAAAAAATAAATTTGGATTTACACAGAAATTTAAAAAATTAAAAATGTGATGCAAATCGCCGGTTTTTGAGGAGAAAATCGTCAAAATTATTCTTTCTCCTAAGTGAGGGTGTTGAAATGCGGTGTGGAAGGATTTCCGAGTATCTCTCTATTTATTCCGAGTCCAAAACTTTTAAATTCAAAGATTTTGTCCATAAAAATTGTGCTCCTTGATTTGCTTCCTTTCATTTAAAACATAAAACCAAATCCTTCAATTGGACAGATCAGAACTTCGTTTGGGAAGCTGAGAATATCTAGAGTAATAATAAAGGCTCGATTTTTCAGATTTTTTAAAACGTAAATAAAATTAATAAAATTTTTATGATAGAAAATTCTCAACATGCATATTTATACTAAATTATGGTATGTGAGTTTATTTTTTTATTAAAAAATATTATTTATGAAACATTTGAATATAAGATACCTATTTCTATGTACATATAAATGTCAATAACAACAATTTGAGTAAATGCTGCAACTTTAAATGATTTCAGTTTCATAAACCAATAACAATCTCTATTAACAATTTTAAAAACTCAGAAAATATTCAAATATTTAAGAATTCATAACCTCACATTATTTAGTTTGAATCTTCTTCTTCTTTATTGGCATAGACATCGCTTACGCGATTATAGCCGCAAAAGAATTCAGTTTAAATATCAACAATTATTTGCACTTCTTCATAACATAAATTCAATTGAATTAAATTACTTTTGATTCTTAATACGAAATATATTCATTGCGCTCATGATGTGATGTTTTAATATTATAAATTAAATTTTTAGTCAGTCAAACATTTTTAAAATTTAATTTCTTTAAATAAAAATAAAATCGTTACGCATTTTACAATAATTTTATTCTTATAAATAATAAATATTTATAATAGAAGGTTTCAAACCGAATTTCGCATAAATTGTCTACTGCTGAAGTTCCTTTAGGACTCCTAAAACACTATCTGCTTAAATACAAAATTTCATTAATGTACTGTAAATAATAGTTTAAAAATATTTATGAAAATATTCATAACAATGCCTAAAACTGAGAACTTGCTAAGTTATTGTTGACTCTCGCAGCTCCCAGTTATTAAGAGGGTATTCTTGTCTAGAAATAAAAAACACATACTTTTTTTTTATTTTCAAATTTTAATTATACAAGAACATGCTACAAGAGGATTTTTTAAAATTCAAATTGTTATCGGAGATTTGCTATTTTGCTGGCCCGGCGTCCCAACAGTTTTGGCCGGAAATAAACGAACAAAAGACTTTGCGGAATGCGTTTTTCCCAGAACTGTCTTTAAAGATACCCATGATTGCACCGATTTAACTGAAATTTTTGGAGAGTCTTTTTAATGAAATTGTCTATATCTGGAATTGGCCATAACCACAAATTTAAATTTTTACTATTTTTGAAAAATTCGAAAAAATTTAAAAATTTAAATTTGGAAATATTCGAAATATTTTTGAAAATTTAAATATTTAAAATTTGAAAAAAAATTTAAAATTTTTTTGAAAATTTGAATTTTTGAAAAATTTTGAAGTTGTACGCAAATTGTTTTTTTGTTCAGGCAGTCGCCGTTTCGTTAAAAAATTGAAATTTTTTTATAATTTCAGATACTCTTATTGCGATATTATTCAATATTAATATTTTTTCTGTGCCAGTTTGCTGGGTTGAAATCTTAGGTATGGCCACGTGCCAAGTTTATGGGACCTCTCACTTTATCAGCTGCTAATTTTTTCTTTTATTGTTTTTTAATTTTTTTGATTTTTCCTTGTATTATTTTACTGTTAATAAATACTAATAGAAAATTGGTTAGTAAAAATATCAATTGCCTTCTTTTAAAACACTTCAAAAATTACCTGAAAGTCATGCCTCTAGACTAGAATACCCCTTTAAGCGAATTCAGAAAAAAACTACATATTTTAACATGATCTCGCAAATATTCACTGATACCTTCTTGCTTTTCAACTTAATAAAATTTTTGATTTCTTAATTAATAATAATATATTAATAAAAAAAATACATGCATAAGGAAATGAGTAAAATTTATTACATAAAATATTGCATATTTTTTATTGCATTAAGAAAAATTCTCATTTACTCCTCCTTTGAGTGCATTAATTTCTCTTGATTCTGCTCAAAAGAAACAATAACAAACGCCAAATTGTGTGTCAATTGTTCAAGTGACGGCGAGATAGAGCTAGTTCGAGAGAATGAAACCTCTTGTAGCTCTGCAGACCAGCTACACACTACTCTTATATTTCGGGGCATCAACTGTTAACTCACCTAAACAGTGGTGAGTTACAGAGATCTCGTGCTAAATAATTTACAAAAACGACAAAAGTCGACACGAACGCATAGCAGCACGTTTATCAAGTCATAGTGATACAGTTATGTGCGTTAACATAAAAGTGTCTAAGAAATTATTTGAAATTATTTAACAAAGGATGCGTTTAGACAATATGAACTTAGCTTGCTCATTATAAATAAGCCACCACTTGGCTTGCGGTATCATTTACACACACACACATATTTAGTTGCATGCATTTACCTACAGTTTATATGCATATGTATATGTTTACGTACGTTTACATTACAATTTTTATATAAATATTTTTTTTTATAAATAATTTTTTTTACAAATATTTTTTTTATATATAAATATTTTTATATATATATATATACATAAATAAATTAAATAATGACGTAACAACTAAAAGCACCTGCGCCGCACTCAGTAACTGATTTTCTTGCGCAGCTTCAGTTTTGTCTCGCGCTCGACCGCCAACACCGCCGCCGCAGCATAGCGCGCGCCACTGCCGCGCTGCAAATACAAGCCATGCGCCGTGTTGGACGCCGTCGGTGTCGGTATGCCCGATGTGGAAGTCGACGACGCCGACGAAGCAGTGGATGACTCGAGCATGGTGTTGTTGGCGGACGTTGGCGCCGGCGCTGCGTTGGTTAAGTGATTGCGCGTGCGATAGCCGCCAACATGTGACACCGTGCGGTTGCTGCCACCAGCACTTAACTCAGCGCCAGCAGCACCACTGCCACCGCCGGCGCAACCACTTAGCTGGTTGTTGTTATTGTTGTTGTTGGCGTTATTGCTCCCACTTGCGCATGTGTTGTTGCTGTTACTCTGCATTGTCGCATTGCCATTGCTGCCAGCTGTTTTGCGCAGCAGTTTCGTATTGTACTCATCGCATTTGTCCTTTTCGAGGCGCGTGCTGCTCAGCGAACGTTTGTTGCGTTTCGTGATGCCCGTCGGGATGCCAGTGGGTGAGGCGCGCGCAGCAGCTGTTGTTGTTGAGTTGGCGGCGGCTGGTGATGTGTTGATCGCATCGTAACTGCCGCCGCGTCCGCTGCCAGCGCCGCAATTGTTGTTGCTACTCAGCCGGTTTGTATCTAGAGGCGGTGTGGAACGCAAATTTTCATTTATTTGTACATTAATATTGTTATTATTATTATTATTGTTGTTGTTGTTGCTATTATTATTATTAATATAGTTGATATTATGCTTATTGGCATTACTGCCATGACTATGATGATGGTGATGTCGCTGATAATAAATATGCGATTTTGGTAGCGAAGTCGACTGTGTCACTTTATTGTGCGCAAAGGCACTGACGCCGCTCGCATCGCCGCCCTGCAATGGATTCGAATTTAGATCAAGCGTTGCCGAAACGGAACGCGCGCCACCGACACCACCACCACCACCACTACAACCAGTGCCACCACCGCCGCCGCCGCCAGCGTCTAATGGCGTGGAAGCCGCCGTAGTCGTAGCGCTCGAAATTGTCGGTATTGCGGACGCGTCGCGGTAGTAACGCGCTGTTACAGTTGTGCAAGGGGGCTCCACAGTCGCGCCAACCGCGGCAGCGCCCGCGCGATTATAACGTATACGCGAGCGCCCACGCAATGTCATGTGATGATGTGGCGCGCGTGAGGCGCCGCCACGTGTTGGTGGTATTGTAGCGCATGAGCCTATACCGCTGCCGCTACTGCTGGCTGACGTTGTCGTCGGCGCGCCACTCACATCGATAAGTGCCGCGTTTGCGCGCACCACCGGTATCTTGCTCTCATTCATGCCTGCTGTGGCGACATTCAATGTCGAACTAATCAAAGTGTTGTTGTACGTTTTCGTTTGCTTATTGAGACTGCTCAGCGTAGGCGCGGTGACATCGTGATGATGGTGGTGGTGATGATGATGCGGCAGCGCACAGCCGCTGCTAGTCGTCGCCGTTGTGTTGTTGCCTGTTGCCACATTTCCAATTGCGCTGTTGCTATTGTTATTGTTCAGCTGTTGCTGTTGTTGTTGCAGTTGTTGTGTTTCCGCTTTGCGTAAGTGCATAAAACCCATTCTGTATATTATTACAACATTGTTTGGTTGTAACGGTTTTTTTGGTTAAGGGAGTTGCGGATGAATTTGTTTCATCGGTGCGTTTTCAATTAGTAGTGGAACAGGAGTGTTTAAAGCAGCCCCAGAAATACCGTAGAATATTTATAGTAATATATATATATGGATGTGCGCAGGTATTGTAGTAGTTTGCGCAGTGGAAGTGAAAGAGAGAGAAAAAGTAGAAGAATATCTTTGGATTAATTCATCTTTCATATACGATGGTTTTTTCTACTAGTCTAATCTTGAAACAGTGTTGCATTTTCTTACTTTTAAGCGGCAGAGGGCTTATGCAAAGCAATAAAAATGATTATAATTGTAGCATATTTTCTAACAATTAAATAGTTAGAAATTTATTATTATTTAAAATTATATTATTATTATACTATTAAAACAAATATATGTTTTGATTCCTACTTTTAGTGGCCGGCTTAGCTAATCAGGCAGCAAATACTTTTCATTTTATTTAATAATAAGCTTTAAATTATTTTTTTTTACTAAGAAATTAAATTTTTACCAACTAAACTCAATTTTGACTAAGTCTGTATTTATGATAAAAATCGGTAATTAATTTGCGCCTAATTTTATGATATTTTTTTTAATTTTTCTCAACTTTTTAAAGCACTTCTTTTGTCTTATATTTAAAAAAATAAATTTTTACCAGCTAAAGCCGATTTTGCATATAATAAATAGCAATTAATAATTTGCGCCTAATTGTAGGCAATTATTTATTTTTAACCAATTTTTTAAAGCATATCTGTTTTTTATATTTTATTTTCGCATATTTTTTCTTGAATACTTTTTTATGTTCTTTAATACATTACTTCGTAAATTTTTTCTATTTAATATTTAAAACTCAATAACTAAAGTGTTGAACATTTTTATTAAATTCAAAATATTCTTGACTATATTTAACTTTCAATAATTTTTTTTTTATTAAGAAATAAACTTTTAACTAACTAGGTCCAATTTCCACTAGGTCTGTGTATATTGTAAAAAAGGCGTAATTGATATGCGCCTAAATGTAAGCAACTATTTCTATCTATATTCAAGTTATTAAGGGATTCATGGGTTTACGGTTTTCAAAAATCGAATTATTTTATTATCTTATTAAATTTTATAACACCTGTAGAATATTGGCCAAATTTTCAAGTTGATCCGAGTAATAGTTTCGGAGATACAGTCCTGAGAACTTGTTCGTCGACTTTAAACGCATTTTTCTCGAAACTATGTGTTTGAAGTCTGTTAGCGGAAATTCTCGAGATCTTCATGAAATTTTACACAGGTCTTTGATAAAAAATTCCTAAAGACTTGGACTAAGGATTTTCTTTTTCGATTACAACTATTTGAAAAAAAATGGCGCGAAATTTTAATTTAATTTGTAAAAGTGTCTGCCAAAAATTCAATTTCCAGCTTTTCTTTTTCCTATTTTTAAAAAGGATGTATTGTAGTCTTGAAACAAAACCAAAAATCCAGCACCCAAGCTAGTTTGCCCGGAACTAATCGAGCAAAAGAATTCACGTGAAAAGTGTTTTTCTCGAAACTGACTTTTTAAAAACTATATCCACGATTTCGCAGTTTTTACTAAACTGATTTGCATAAAATTTTTAGAGAGTCTTCTTTATAGACTTGTCTATGTCTGAAACTATCCATATTCCCAAATTTAAATTTTTATTCTTTCTTAAAAAATTGGAAACAGTCAAAAAAGAAGTGTTAAAAAAAAAAATTTCTTACCAGCATTCGCCTTTCGTGAAATTGTTTTTTAACTATTCCGTATAACCAGGATTGCGACATTATTCTAGATTAATTTTTTTTGGTTTCAGATTTCTCGCAATACCAAAATCATGGATAAGGTCACGTGCCAATTTCAGCTGCCACTTCATCAGCTGCTAATTTTTAAAATTTTTTAAATTTTCAAATTATTTTACTTTTTTTTTAATTTTTTCCCGTGCTCTTGTAATGTCAATAAATAACTTAAAAAAATGATAGTATACATATTAATTTCCTTTTTCGAAAATTACCTGAAGGTTAAGTCTCTGAACTAGAAATCTTTAAACCTTTAACTTTTTTATTTTTTTTCTTGCTATATCAATGAATAACTCATAAAAAATGGATAGTAAAAATATTTACTGCCTTTCTTACGACCCTTCAAAAATTACCTGAAGGTCAAGCCTCTAGACTAGAATACCGCTTTAAAAATTTTTAAAGCATCTCTTTAAATTAATTGTCCATGAATACCTTTTTCAGATTTTTTTATATTTATTACTTCAAAAATTTTTTTTTGAAAAATTTTGAAATTTTTTTTTGAAAAAATTTTGATTTTTGTTTTGAAAAATTGATTAAATTTTTGTTTTGAAAAACATTTTTTTGGTGATTTGGTTAAGCTTCAAAATGATGTATATTTGAGTGCAATATTTCATATTTTATAAACTTTTATTATATATTTTATATTTTTCTTATATAAACGTTTGGTTTTATTTATTCTTTCAATTTTTTTAATAAAAATGCAACACTGTTTCAAGTATTTTCATACATAAAAATAAAGAGCCCTCAATAGCAAAAACTCAATGAGTTGTTGCCTCATTGCTGAAATGCCAAAGCCGAAAGCCGCAGGAAAACGGGACGGGAGCTTGGTAGGTGTGAAAGAAGAGCGAAAGGACTAGCAGAATTAGCACAAACTACTTACAAAAAAGAACAATCAAATAAAAATCAATGCACGCAGACGAAACAACCATACATATGTACAAATGTTCAATATAAAAAACGTACCAAATGCTTCAAAGGGGGAAATAAAGGATTTATTTACAAAACAAAGTTAGAGGAAACAGCGATGCCATACAAACTCAAATGCAAAAGGACGATTAGAAAAACGTTTGCCAAAAAGTATGTATGTAATGCCGAAAAAGTGTTTGCATGAACAAAAAAACAAATTCATAATTTGGTTGCGGTAAATCGATTTGGTGTTTATTAATAATATAATTGCTGGTTTTTATTTGATTTTATAAAAGTATTAATATTTCATGCAAATAACGCTTATGTAATTGTAAATATTAATTTTATTAATTTTTAATGCTAATGCTTAGCTGCATACAATGTTTAGCTAAAAACTATATTTTTTAATTTTAATTAAATTTTCAATTTTTTTTAAAACAAAGAACCTGGCAATAATATAAGGCGTTATAAATATGACTGTATATTATTTAATTACTATAATTATTGATATGTAAATATTTTGGGAAAAAATCTAGACTAGCTGTAGAAAGCGGGGAGATTAGAGATAAATTTAACTGAAAGCACGCTGTACAACTGTTTTCGATATAAGCGCGATATTTATATCAAATTTGAAAAATTGCAATTTTTTTAAAATTCCAGCTTTGCTGGAAGCTATTTTAGACGTGTCGCGCCATAATAACTAAGGAAGGCCGCATTATGCGCTGTTTTTATGGTATTCTGGAAAATGTTTAAAATCGGAACTAGCGATATTCAGTTCGGTATTTTTTTTTATAAAAAAATGTGAACATTATTTTTAACCTTAGATGGAATTGAAAATAATTTATAATTAATTTAATTAAAAAATTAACAATTTTTAGTATTTTTTTTTTTTAATAAAAAATGTCAACATTTTTGTATCTTAGATGGAACAAAAAAAAAATAATTAATTTAATTATAAATTCATAATTTATACTATTTTTTTTTAAGTAATTTTTTTTAAATATCGGAACTGGCAATATTCAGTTAGGTATTTTTGTTTTTGGAAATTTTCATAATTTTTAGTATTTCGTTTTATATAAAAAATGTCAACAATTTTTATAAATATTACATAGAATTTAAAAAAAATCAATAATTTATTTATTTAGGAAATTAATAATTGATGGTATTTTTTAAAATTAAAAATATTCATGTTTTTTAAACAATCTTAGACGGAAAAAAATAAAAATAAATTTTATTAAAAAATAAATTATAATTTTGGTATTTTTTGAAATAAAAATTAATTTTAATTTTATCAAAAATATTAATAATTTTAAATTAAAAATGCCAATTTTTTTTTTTTAATTTTAGACGAAATAAAAAATAATAATAAATTTTATTGAAAAAAATTTTTAATTTAAAATAAACAAATTTTAGACCGATAAAATATAATAATAAAAAAAATAATAAATCATTTAATTAAAAAAAATATTAATTATTAATTATTATTTTTTGAATTTAAAATTTATGAAAAATACCACAAATTATTATTTTTTTTTAATTATTATTCTTTTTTATTAAATTTAATTTTTTTTTATTCCGTTTAAGATATTTTTTTTATAAAAAATGTCAAAACTATAACTAACTCATCTTGGCTCAAATTAAAAAATAAATAACTAAACAAAATTGACCTAGAAAATTGCAATTTTTTTTTTACTTTAAAGAACAACAATTTATTTAATAAAAAAAATATATAAATCTTACTGAATTATGTGTACAAATAAAACTCAAGCATTTTGTCTGGGCTCATTCGGAAATTATTATTTGTTATACATACATATTATTATAAGCGATATTTTTTATTGCTATCGAAAAGGTAAACATTTTTTCATATTGTTAAATTCTCTTTGTAACCATTTTTTCTTTAGCCACATTCTTGTAATGCCAATTTGGCGTCCTAAATTACGTGACGAACGGGTTTCACGATTAGACAAATGCTTGTTACTACTAATTTTCTCAATTACCGTTATTGGCATACTTAACTTGCTTGCATTGGAGCGCACTTGCTTGTGATTATGATTTGAATTTTGCATAGACTTGATTGCATAATATTTTTGCTTGTTCAGTGCAGCCTTCAATTCAACGCGGTGGCATTGCTCGATTATTCTTAAAAATTAAACCGGCCGTTAGAATACGTAATAGGCTTAAAAATTAAGATATAAACGCGATAATAAAGAAACTATATAGGCTGCTGTTATAATAACATATTTGTGATTTGTATGGGCGTGGCTAGTGGTAGATTTTTGGTCGGTTTTGGTATATTGTTTATGTCTTTTTGCTAAATTAAAATTTTCTTTTGGCAAAATCTAATTTTTTTTATAAATATTTGCTTTTAATAATTCTGAAAGCGAAAGTTGTTTGCTCTTAAATTGATTTTCTACAGTGTTTTGTGTAAGGCTGACTTCGAAAAATGCAATTTTAATAGAAATTAAACATATTTATAATAAAAATCGTTAAAAAAATATAATTACATATGTACATATTATAAAGTATGCATTTATTTATATACATTATGCATTTATGCTTGTAAAAAATTAACTTATTATTTAGTACTATGGAATAATTGCTTAAATATTGTAACTTTTTTTAACTGCTTTATTAGTATTGGAGCGTGACTATAGTGGAGTGTTTTATACTTTATTAATAATTGTATTTCACCTAATATTAATATGTTATTTTAAATATAATTATTTAGCTTAAAGTTGGGGAAAGCACTGCATATAATTATTTGGTTTTGTATTAAAATTAAAAAACTACTTTGGGAAAGAACAGAAATCGGAAATATTATTGCACAGTTACGCTACGAAAACACAAAAACATTTATTAAAATATCGACACATTGTTTCGTATATCAAAGGCACAAAGTATAAAATTTGAATATAAAAAAATATATTTTTTGGCGGTAAACAGTTATAATAGTATATAATATATATATTTTTTATATAAAAAATAAAATATATGTATTGCTTTACAAGCAAAAAAAAGAAAATGTCCCTAACTGACACTAAAAAAATAATAAGTTAACTGTTTTTTTTTTTTTTTTTTTTTCAAATAAAAATTTTAATTTTTTCAAAATATACAGTTACTGACATTTAAATAGAATCAAAGGCAAAAAATTTTGGTATAGAAAATATTTTTTTTTTGGCGATAAACAGTTAAAGCAGTATTTAAAAATTTTACTTTTTTGTATATGTGACCTGGTCTACGAAAAGGGGGCTAACGTGCGAAAACTAGTTTTCTGGGAAAAGCTGTTAAAAATAATCGTCAGTTTCTCGTTATCTCATTAATTTTTCTCCTTTTTTTTGACACCAAAGCCTCCTTTTCGTAGACCAGGTCACATATACGTAAATAATAAATATAATATTATTGCAGCTAATTTTTTTTGTATTTATAAAACATTGCTTTTATTTTATTTTTTTTTAATGAAAAATAAAAAATATTGTATTTAATTTTTTTTTAATTTTTTGTTATATAAAAATAAAGTATACATATGTATGTATTACTTTACAAGCAAAAATTAAGAAAAACAATGAATTTCGCTAACTGAAACTAAAATAAAAATAATAAGTTAAATTTTTATATTTTGTTATTCACATTTTAATGACCAACATTAGAAAGTTTCATATTAAATTTTTTCCTCAAAAAAATAGTATCTATATCGTCGTGGATGCTATTCATTCATTGTATATAACGGTTAAAATACGATGTTCTGACTACTCTTATAATATACTGTCCAATTAGATTTCGGATATTACAAGTAGTTTCAAAAATAATTGCCTGTATATTTTTGCAGCTCCCTAAAATTTTTTGCGTCCGCGAACGTGTTAAGTACTATTTGTTGAAGAAATGGGGCGAGGTAAACATTGCACGGCTGCAGAGCGTAAGCTCATTAAAAAATTTGGGAAATAAACGTTTATACCCAAAGGGTAGTTATAACAGTCTACTATTTACGACCTTTGGTTCCGTGATTCTATTTTATTGTCAATTGAAATACCTGACAGTTCTTCTAAAAGTTGTCTGCTGATAATAATTAAATTTATATTAAGTTATATTTGCTTTCGAAATGTTTAAAATAATTTTTATCAACTATAAAAATTAATTGTTTCTTTCCTCCTAAGCATTGTGTTAACACTCTTTGAAACATTGAGAAAAAATTTTTGATTCTATTTTATTGTCAGTAACTATATAATTATTTAAGAACTGCATTTATTTTTATAAAACAAAGCTGCCATTGCAATTATATATATTTTTTATATATTGTCAATATTTCTTTAAAAGCATGCCATTAAATTTTTTACTATGTAAAAATAACATTCAAAATTTTAATAAATTGTACAAATATTATATAATACAAATATTTAAAAATTTCGTAATTTTTTTTTTTTTTAGAAAAAAAAAACACTGGCTCGGGCAACTGTGTTTTAAAAACGCGAGAAGGCCGAAAATTCTATACAAATACAGTAATTTCTCTTGTTAAAGAAAGTATTCTTAATAAAAAAAAGTATTTACATTACAAAACAATGTCGAATGAGCGTTACATACAACAACAAAAGCGCGCATATGCAGGATAATTGGAATTTTGCGTTATTTGCACTCGGAAATTATCAGGGAAGCGGTGCGTTATTGTGGTGCATTGTGTTGGCAAGTGGTGATTTGCAAGGCAACAACATGTTTTGGTTTGTATGCATGATAGCCGCTTTCATTTAAAGTTATGCTAATGATTTTTAAATTATATTTATTATATTTTATTTTGTTTTGTGTAATTTTTGCATGTTTTTATTTTGTTTTTGTTTGTTTGGTGACTGTTTGGTTAGCGTTGTTTGTTTGTTTTGCTTATTGTTGTTGCACATAATTTGTAACGGCACTTTATACATGCACTTACCTCTTGCTATAAATGGCCAGACTGCGCGCACGCGTCGTCACGCTGCCACCGCCACCGGGTAGTGTCGCTGCCGCAGCTGCCGACGTTGCTGTTGTGGTCGTTAGAGCAGTGCCACCTTCACCACGTGTGCCCGGTGCACCAGTTCCGGTTGTTACCGTTGTCGTGTGTGTTGCTGTTGTTAGAAGGTTAATGAGGTTATTATTAGTGCGTGTGTTATTATAATGGTTGTGGTTAGTGTTATTATTGTAGTTGTGGTTGTTAGTGTTTGTGTGTGTATTAAATACAAATCGATTATTACAATTGTAAAGATTTTTGTTGTTCAATGCCGCCGTTGCTGCCAGCATTGCCTCATGCGCCACCGCTGCCGCTGTAGCTGCTGCCGACGCCGCTGCTGCCGTTGCAGCGGCCATACTTTGACAATCTGCCTGTCGCAATGCATGTGGCAGCGCCATTTCTCCCGTCCCAGCAGTTCCATGTGCACTCGACATTATGTTGGTAATATTGTTGCGGAAGGGCTGTGAACGGGCGCGCATATGGCGTTCCAAATCAACGGAGCTGTTGTAGAAGGAAGAAAAGATGGATTGTTATTCTGTGGATCACATAATTCAGATTCCAAAAAAAGTGAGAAATCGGAAAATATGAGAAAAAAAGATCTTAGCTCCAGAATTTCAAAACAGCCTTATGAAAATAAAAAATTTCTGTACAATAGCTTGATTTTGATCGCTCTCAGTTTGTTGGTAGCTACATATATGCTATAGTGGACGGTACCAAACAATTTGTTGTCTTCTTTTAGGAATATACATCGTCAAAAAAAAGTTTTTCATACAGAAACTCGATTTTGATCGGTCAGTTTGTATGGTAGCTTTTTTCTGAGATTGTACCGTTGCCTTGGTCAATATTTTGTTCCACATTTCCCGAAGATCTGTCGTCAAATAAAAAAGTTTTTCCATACAGGAAGTTGAAGAAATCTTTGCAAATAAAAATATTTTCCCTACAAGGACTTGATTTTGATTAATCAGTTTATATGACAGCTATAAGTTATAGTGTTTCGATATCGGCGGACTAGATCGGGTATATACAAAAAAACGCGGACAGACGGATATGACTAAATCGACTCAGCAACGTCATGTCGATAATATATATATTGTATACATTTTATAGGGTCTCCGAAGTTTGCTACTGGGTGTTACAAACTTCGTGATATCCTGTTCAGGATCTAAAAAATTTAACTTACTATGCATTGGCGTTGGTGTTGTTGCCACGTGAATTATGCTGCGTTGTCAACTGTTGTTGTAATATCGTTGGTGGCGCCTGCTGTGACAGCTGTTGCACTGTTGTAGGCTGGTGTGTTTGTTGCTGATGTTGACGACGTAATGCTTTGATTTGATTTAATTTATCGCCTTGCGTCTGTGAGTTTTGCTTATCAATTGCGGCTTGTGTCATTTTCACCGTCGATGCGATTGTCGGACGCTGCGCTGCCTCCAAACCAATGCAGGGTTTCTTCAGTTTCTTTTCGGCATAGAGCGGCTCAGCGCCGCCAGCGGGTGACACACGCGTAACAGCTTCGCTTACAGCGATGGGTGGTGTGCGCCGTACCGGTGGCGTTGGCGGTTTTATACTGTCTACCAGCGAATTTACCGCTGCCGCGGAGGCTAGGGTGGTGCCAACATGTATTGTTGGTGATTTGCGTCGCCTCGTTGATGCTATATAAGTGGCATTGGAATTATCTGTAGTGTCTTCATCATCGCCATTCTCCTCCGTGATAGTGGTATCTTCATCACTGACGCTGCTCACATTCGCATTGCGACTATCGGCTTTGGCCTTATCCTTGGAACGGCGATTATGGGTCGTGAGCGTTGGCATGGTCGTTGTTGTATTGTTCGTAACGGTGTTGGCGGTAATTGGTGAACGTGCACGCGTTGTTACACCCGTTTTGACGTTGCCATTGGCGGATATCTCTTCGCTATCGTGCAGGTGCATTGTATCCACCTTTTGTGATATACCTTTGACGCAATTTTCTTTGGTTTGTGTCAACTGCGGCACACCACCGGTCGACAGGACTTGTTTCAGCGCAATGCTGTAAATGCCATACTTGTGTATGGGACACTGCGCACCAGAACGTTTGCGCATGCGCTCACCTTCGGCCCAGAGCCATGCTTGTTTGCTTTGGAAGGGAGAAATATGATATATAATATGAACAATATAAAAATATTTTAAATTTACTCTTCCATCCATTGTTGTTGGTGGCCAATAACTGAGCCTGGCCGACACAGTCGTAACCAGGCGATAGCTTCCAGCGCTGTAAAGTTATAATGCTTCATAATGTAGGCGCCGATAAGGCTGCCAGTGCGACCAAGACCAGCTGAAAATGTAAATTATATTAATTATAGCTACATTTTAGTTTATGACTATGTTCAGATATTTCGCAGTATAGGAAATTGAGCCAGCCTTTAGACAGCTTAACCTATCGGGCCCGGCTAAAAAATGTTATAAAAGTATATCGATTTTATAACGGATCAGGTAGAAGAATACAAATTGAAATTTGGCGTAGTAATTTCTCCAAGAGGGGAAGAAGAAGGGGAGGAAGACCTCCACTCCGTCAGAAAGACCAGTGGAGAAGGACCTGGCTTCGCTTGGAATCTCGAATTGGCGCCACATTGCGCAGAAGAAACGACTGGCGCGCTGTTGTTAACTCGGCCTTAACTGCGTAAGCGGTGTCTACTATCAGTAAAGAAGAAGAGTTTCTTCAAGAAATGGTTTCTTATTGAAGAGCTTGAACCTGGCGACTAAAGCCCCTAAATTAGGCAACGTCAGCAGATTGTTCTTGTTGATGTTGTAGCGGCAGAAACTGACGGGTTGCCAGTCCTTGACCGCATAAAAATTCGTGTCCGTTCCGATTACGTAGACCCAACTGTTGTGGAAACGGTCGGTGGAACGGACCTGTTTGCTCCAGCAGGTCAGAATTTTCTACATTTTAGTGCCCAACTATTAGGTTTTCTAACTAATTTCCCCAGTTTCAATACTCACCTTTGCAATGCACAGCTATGGCACCCTTCGTATTCTCGCATATGGTGAGGAATTTCTTCAATATCAAATCACTCGGCGTGCTGCCATCGATGAAGAACAGATCCTTATGATCGAATCCGGCATTTTCGAAGCTCGACGCATGATAAACCTTCGCATTCAAACGTATCACAGTGGTTACATTGTTCTCATGGAAATATTCAAAATAACGTTCGGGCGAATGACATGGATAACCGTTCGGCAGTGTTTTCGACTTCTGATGCGGACCACAAAAGGCAATAAACTTTTGCGGCACAATCCAATTGAAATCGCCATTCTCAACACGTTCGAAATATTCATATTCCTCCGCATCGAAATCGTCAAAGCTGAAGAAGCCAGCTTTCAGCGACTTGTAAACAGCATTCAAGCAATCAATTAGCGAAATCTTATAACCACTTGGCCCAAAAGAGGCATCACAGAAACGTGTGTAGGCGGGTATATCGCCAGCGACTAGCGGCCGATAGGCATCCATCGGTAATTTGTTTAGGTAGATGATCTACAAGTGAAAAGCAATTATACTCTAATACTCAAGTACATTACATATACATATATAGTATGTATGTATATATAGTAGTTATAAAGAAAATGTGGCTTGCTTGCGACTTACCGAGTATGAGCCAATCAAATAGGCGGCATTTAGACGCTTCGCCGCATTGAGCGTTGTGTAGTGTATGATTTTCTTGTTGGCATGACATTTTGCGGTCAATTTGGAATTTAATTTTTGGCAGTATCTATATAGCATGCAAATATTGAGTGGTCCAAAATCATTGTAAAAATTCTCATAAATATATTCTTCATCTATGCTGAAGTAGTGTGTGTTGGGTGTGCTCTGTGGTTTGATATTCTTCTTGAATGTGACAAAATACAAACGATCTGCAAAGAGTTCAAAGAAATAAACACAATTTTATTCATAAATTATATATTTATTAAAATAGTTTTTATAACCGAATAACATTAATAATGATTTATCACCCAAATTCTATAAAAATTGTAGATTTTCTACTCGACTTGCACTCCTGCTCTCTGAAAGCACTCGTCAGCAACTCAGTATAAGGGAAGTGTGAGACGGCATTTCAAGCTCCTTACGTACAGCTACAAACGAAACCATTGGTTTTCGGAAAATGCAAAAAGAACAGCTGGTGCGATGAGGAGTGTCGTGCCACAGTGGAGAAAAAACAAACTGCCTATCTCGCAACGTTACACTCGACTACAACACGTGCGGGATGGGATAGATATCGAGAGTGGAAGAGTACGAAGAGCTTGACAAGCTGGCCGATCGGTGTAATACTCGAAAATTCTACGAAAAGATGCGGCGACTAACAGAAAGTTTCAAGACCGGAGTATACTCTTTTAGAACCCCCGAGGTGATCCAGTGACTGATGCCCAGAGCATAGAAAAATTATGGAGGGAACACTTCTCCAGGCTGCTGAATGGCAGTCAAAGTATAACACCAGGAGATGGTAAACCCGATTCCGCAATCGATGACGACGGAGCAGACTCTCCAACGAACGACCATGAAGAGTTTCGAATAGTTATATTAATAATCTTGCAGACCTCAAAAAAAACATCTTCTCACTGCAAAAATGAGGTCTAACCGACGACAGTGGGCTAAGTACCAAAAAATGTGGATCTCTGCCGAATGGTAGAATGTTATATTTTCGGATGAATGCAAATTTAATATATCGGAGCAAATAGAGGCCAGAGGGTAAGTCAGAGAAATGAAGAAGGCTTTCAGATGAATAATTGTTGAGTATTGTAGAGCATTCTCCATACTTAATGATATGTGGAGCTGTCACAAGTCAAAGAGGTTCCACGAAGATTTTGTGAATGTTCAACAATAAATGTACATATGTATACCTGTTAGTGATCATGTGAAATACCTGGGGTTACACATAGATAGAAGGCTTACCTGGAAATATCATGTAAAAGCGAAAAAAGAACAAATTAATATTAAATTGAGAAGTCTTTATTGGCTTCTGGGTAAAAAATCTGTTCTTTCTCTTGAAAATAAACTGCTAATTTATAAAACGATCATCAAACCTATTTGGACTTATGCGATACAAATATGGGGCACGGCAAGCAATTCAAATATTGAAATAATACAGCGCGTTCAATCAAAAACTCTCAGGTCAATTACAAAAGCTCCATGGTATGTTTCAAATCATACTATTCACAGAGATTTAAAAATATGCAAAGTGAAAGATGAAATAAAAAGTTTAGAGAAAGATACAAAATCAGGTTAGAGATCCATCCCAATCCTTTAGCAGTGGCATTACTACAGGTACCCACTACAACAAGGTTAAAAAGAAAAGACATATTAAACTTGTAAACCAGCACGCATGCACGTAATGTAATTACATAACTTTAGCACAAACTAGTGTATGATTATGTTATTTTAACATAAAGAAAATAGCAAATAATTATGTAAATTAGTATGAATGTAGTTTGGATTTTTATTTTTATTATACTGTCACTAAACAGAGGGTCACTTAATGAAGTAACACTCACAATTTGTTTGTACCTTAACAGCACATTTACTTATTGTCTATTAACATTAAGACAGATTGTAAATTTAACTTGAAAAAAAAAAAAAAAAAAAATAAAAAAATTGTTTGAAGTGAGTTGTTCCGTTCCCACAATAGAGGAGTTATCGGCAGTAAAATCGGAGGTTCTGTTTCAGAACGATTCTGTACCTTGCCATCGAGCTGATTGTGTAAGATAGACACATGTTTTAAAATACTTGGGATGAACTTAGAATTTTCAAAACAAGTTAGAGTGATCTTTGCATTGTGTTTGATATTTCAGATTATTAAATTTAAGGATGAAATGAGAATAAAGTGCTTGGATGGCGCAGCAAACAGCCCGGACCAAAAGGCTTTTTCCTGTGGGGATAAGTAAAGCCTAAAGTCTATGCGGACAATCCCGCTTCGATTTAGGCCTTGAAGCAAAACATTACGCGTGTCATTCGCCAGTCATCAGTTGAAATGCTGGAACGAGTCATCGAAAATTGGACTCAACGGATATACCATCTGAGACGTAGCCGCGGCCAACATTTGAAAGAGATTATCTTCAAAAAATAAATGTGAAAGAATGTTCTTTCGAATGATAATAAAATTTCCCCATTAAATTTAAAGTTTATGTCTTTTTTCTTAAAAAAAAAGCACGGAATCTCGAAATGGATCCCCCTTTAGCTAAGCTGTAGTTGAATTTAATGATTGTTTTTCATTGTTTTTATTAACCCCACATTGATTTACAAAACCACAAACTACTGAAAGGTTAAAACGTTCAAACAATTGTAGTTTAATCTGAGCAAGAAAAAAAAAAAAAACGCGTAGACAAAATACACACGAACACGCAAATTGAGCAGCATAAATTTGGAATGAATACACAAGCATTTAATTCAATATGCCGCAGCATAACAAACAAATACTTTAAGCCGATTGACTCTTTGCCCACACATTAGGTAGTCTAATTGGCATGGCATGGCACACAACAACGCACGCAGTGGTCATGTTCGACAATTGGAGCACATAAAACAATATAACTGTAGTATGGCACGCATTGAATGACCTTGAATTTGTACAACAAATTTAAGCCACTCACTGAAGTCTAGAACGTGAACGCACCCACACTAAGTCGAGCAGCACGGTAACGTAAATTTGCTTAGGCGTTAGTGCAACCAATACCGGCGTGGAAAAATCGAAAAATATCGGAATTTCGAAGTCTGATCTCGAAATGCCAAACGTCTCAGCGGTTGTAACAAAGTGTGCATATACATATGTATGTACTTACATCCATACACAACTATCAACTGAAAAAAGTAAGCTTAAAATTCAACTCGACTGAGTTCGATAATCAACCAACAACATATAAATAGGTATGTATTGAGGTTTATGGCAAAAATACTATATTGCTTACAAACTTTGACAAGAAGTTCAATGTTGTTTGCCGCAATTGGCGTAACATGCAACATGCAAACGACAGCGATTAACAAACGAAAAATAATTCACTAGAAACTAAGCTCTTTTCGCTTGTATAGTATGTGCCACTTGGTGTATGCAGGGATGTGTGAAGGTGCAAAAATTTGCTTTACACATGCTACACAATGCGCACGAATGACTGCTGCAATTGATTGTGAATCGAAGGGGCAAAAATCACCAAAAACAATTCAGGAAACCGCAACTAAACTCAATTTCGGTTTATTAATGCTTATTCATGCATATGTATATTTAGTACAACTGGCAGAAAAGTCAAATTTTACACAATAGAGGGGCTAAACTGACTAAGTAGGCAATTCTACACCGCTTTCTTACTTTTGAGCCTTTGTCAAACCTCAGCTACTAACCGTTTAATTTGAGGAACATATTAAAACAGCAATAACATGCTGTGCAAGTGACAACACGATTAGTTGTTAACATTTTTACAAAGGTTTTGCGACTTTACATAAAACTAAGAAATAGCCGAAGTTTTTTTTTTTAAGTTGTTGGTGACCGTGAAGTGAAGTTGTTCGAGATAGCAGGCATCCTGAATATATCAACTCAACGTGTAAATCACATCATTGTGCAAAGTGGGTGCCGCACGAGCTCACTTTTGACCAAAAACAACGACGATTTGATGATTCGCAGCTGTGTTTGGAGATGTTCAAGCGAAATAAACTCGAGTTTTGGCACGCAATGATAATGGATACAACATGGCTCCAACATTTCACTCTGAAGTCTAACCGACAGTCATCCGATTGCAAAGCACAAGATGAGCCTGCTTCAAGCTAAACAGTCAGCTGGCAATGAATGATTTTAATTGACTTCCTTGAAAAAGAAAGGATCATCGAAAGTGACTATAATATAAATTTATTGGATCTGGATATTAGATTGAAGAAAAAATCGAAAAACGGCCGCAATTGTAGAACAAGAAAGTTCGGTTTCACCAAGCCAATGCACCGTGTCATAAGTCAGTGAAAAGGTTGGAAAAACCCCTGAATTGAGCTTCGAATTGCTTCCGCATTCTCCACATCTGACTCCCGACACTATTTTCTGTTCTTAGATCTCAAAAGAATGCTGGCTGAGTAGAACTGTTCGTCGAATGAGGAAGTGATCGCCGAAACTGAGGCATATTTTGAAGCAAAGGACAAATCGTAATACAAAAAATGGTATTAAAAAGTTAGAGGGTCGCTATAGTCAGAGAGAACTATGTTGAGTAAAAAAAAACGATTTTGCGTTTTGTTTTACTATAGGCGGGGAACTTTTTAACTGACCTGTTATAAGTAGACCGGCATAATACAGAGATCACTCACTTCTTCATCATAAGTAAGAGTTTGGTATTAAAACGTTGAATAATTCATAACTTTTGCATTTTTGCACTCATTCATTTTATAGCTTTGAAATCACTAAAGTTTCTTAGGCTTTCTTCAAAGATAGTGAAAGAATGCCTTGATTTCTTAGTAACATCCTATTTCACGATAAACCTACGATGGGTTTCAGATGAGCTAGCCAGAACGGGCGTCACACGACTCCAGAAAAGAGGGAATTTATATGTTTCTGGCTATTTAATCGGCAAACATCATAAATGATTATTGTAAAAGCTTTCAGAACGAAAGAAAAAGAGGAGACTATAAAACATCATTGTATAGAAAAACAATCGCAACTCCCGGTCGAGGATTCCTTGACGATATTTCGGATGTTGCACAATGCAACTTTTTGTACTTATGAACATAATCAGAAAGACGGTTTAGTTCAGAGTGGAGACAATAGAGCAAAACCCGAACCGAAAAATTACACAGAAAAGACAGATGAATTCTAAAAAAAAAATTCTACTAGAAGATATTGTCCGTACAAAGACTTACGGTCGAAAAAATCCAAATTTGACAAAGAGGCGAAATTAAAAAAAAGTTGAGTTCTAGCCTAAATGTTGATCGTTTTTAACCCTCCAAAATTCGGTTTTTGATCTGACGAATTTTCTCCAAGTAATCACTCAAGCAAATTTGAACGGCTTTAGTACTTTAGAGGACAGTAACTCAAAAACTATTTGAGATGAAAAAAAAACATTTTTTTTTAAATTTCACATAGGGTGTGCCCCTTAAACAGATTAGGCGATGACCATATTTACCACTTTAAAAAGGCATCCGTGTAATTTTAGTGCTTTAAAAATTAAAAATGCAACTCATGTAACTCCTGCAAGTTAAAGATTGCCTGTAATCGATAAGAACTTGCGACACTTGGGTATTTATATACGCTTAGTATCCTATTTCAACGGCAACTAATACGTAGCCACCTAGGCGTATGAGCAACATCCGACTCACACATGTTGAATGGCCGTAAAAGAAGATTTCATCATCAAGATGGCTGGGTATATGTACTATATGTGTGCTATAAAATATTGCTTTTGCGACGAACAGACAAGTAACGGATATACTAAACGAGTATGTTGCTTCTTTGTTAGTCACACCAAGCAGCAAGCAGCAGCAGGTGAATTGACAATTTCGCATAGCTATCAGGTGCCGTAACATTTCAAATAAACTTTTACGATTGCATTGGTAATAAATAAGTGCAGACGTGAGATTTGTAATTTTATTGTTGGAAATAAATTGAAATATTTACAACTCACTAGTAGCAATCTTAATTCAATCTACCTTTTTTATGCTGACGAGGGATAAAGATCATTACGTGTGTAGACACAAACTACGATTTAATTGAGGTTGAGCGGGAGTTTTTAAGTACTTATGTTAGTCTAAGAGTGGCAATCAAATATAGTCAAGGAATGCCTGTCCTCATTAAGGAAAGCATCAAGATACTTCATTGTCAAACTATGACTGGTAAGCCGATGAGCTAGCAAGAAGGGGTACCCATGTCACGCTCACATTGGAGTCGGTACGATTTAGATCTCCACTGTCATCGTGCGTTCTAATACTGGACTTATAGACCTCGAGTGCCCTTTGCTGGCGTTGGTCGACCACCAGCTTATGTGCGACAGCGAGATCCTTTTGACCTAAAAAATGCAGTAAATCTACTGAACTGCAAAAAGTTCATTTTGCCGCAATCTTAGTTGTTCTTACTGGACATTGTCCAAAAGGCATTGTGAGGTAGCCTTTTTAATCTAGCCTTTGCAAGAGTGAAGTTGAACGACACGACACGACAGTCTTACTTTTGGCGAACCAGGCGACATATCCGAAACCGACCTTATCCGTCATAGACTGAAAGCGATTTGTCGATTTATGTGGGTCTTATGATCAATTATATAGGAGTTTTTGGTCCCACAACGGACCTGCGTTCTAAACTGTAAAAGGAGATTTCTATTAGAATCGACAGGGGATCTAAGTATATGTACTTTTTTCAACCCGGAACCCTTATGGTAGTAGGCGAGTGACTGATGATGCACCTAAAAGCCCTCCGGGTCCTCGAACTCTAAGTCATATACCACTAGATGTCGCAAAAAGTTGAAAAATACCTGAATACTCTGGTGGGGTAGGGGGGAGGTTGATGGTTTTCCCGAAAACCCAGAGTATCCTCCAGGTAATCCACTTATTAATATTATTTTTGCTTAGTATGCGGGCAATACCGCTTCGATAATCGAACGAGTCATCGGAAATTGGACCTAACGGATGGAGACGTAGAAAAAGATAATCTTCAAAAAATAAATGCCAAACAATGTTCTTTCGAATGATAATAGACATCCCCATTAAATTTGAAGTTTCGGTGTTTTTCTTTAAAAAGTATGGAACCTCGAATGGATCAACCTATATGACCAGAGTGTATGAATGAATACACTTTATGATTTTCAAATGTTCTACAACGGCTGGTCTGAGACGGTAAGCGAGGCAAATAAAAAGGCAAAAATCAATATCACTAACAAGATTTTCTTTTACGCCTTTATGAGCCAGCAATGGAACAGTAACAAACGTCTGTATGTATGGCAAAATAGATACAAAAACGACAACAAAAACAAAATAAATAAGCACACAGAAATTACAACAAAAACAACTGCGCCAAAACAAAAAAATAGACCAGCGAAGACAACACCAAGCCAAACGAGTCAATACAAAGTGCCACCTTTGTATAAAAGACGACGACATAATAAATGAAAACAACAACTAACTAGCCAGGAAAAATACTAAAAAAAAGAAAAACCAAAGCAAAACAAAGTTGACAAAGCAAAAAAAAAAAAAAACAAGAAAATGAAAAGCAATGATTGGGAACGGCACTCAGTCATTATGGTTGGCTGAAAGAACAGTTGTTTGGCTATCGGCTGGCTGGCTGGCTCTGCCAACGAATTGTGGACGCAAAAGAAGGTCGTTTGTTGGACGTAAACAAAAAGGGTTGACGACTTTAACCAACAGTTTTTGTGTGTTGTTTGGCACGTAAAGACTTAATAAATAAAGGCTCACTTTGTAATCCTTAGCGTTTTTATGAGATGAGATAAGAATTAAGAAAAATATGCAATAGGTTGTTGAAATAAGACGGATAAGGCAGCTTATCGCTATGTAAATAAAAATTAATATTATTTTTACAAAATGTTGACATACCAAAAATGTGTTGCGACCGCAATTAAAAAATTTTATGTATAAGTCGTCAAAAGTTACGGAAAAAAGGTTAAGACCTTGAAAGGTTATATACAAATATTGGATTTCGGAATGAATTTCTGTTGCACATTTTAGCATATTGGTTCATATGTATACAAAAACAAGTAGACATTCGATTTATGACAATTAAAACTCTTTTACACCTTATTAAGCAAAGAAAGAAGACAGTTGTTGTTGCAGTATTGAACAAATTATTCGTTAAATATTTTTTTAAATATAATGTCTTCTTGATAATCTTTGGCTTCTTATCTTGGTCTTTTCCGGTTAGCCAGACTCTCTTTGTCTCCCTCACCTTCTCATATCTTCTCCTTATCTCTTTTTTTCTCTCTCGCACTCTCTGTATTTGAAACCACATATTGTTTTCGACAAATAGATGAAAGTTACTACTTTGTTGTTGCTGTAACAGACTCTCTCTGTCCCTCTCAACTCTTCATATCTGTTCCTTTCTCTCGATTTCATTTTTTCTCTTTCTCCAGCAATCTATATTTGAAATCAGATATTGTTTTCTCCAAATAGCGAAAGACACTACTTTGTTGTTGTTATAACAGGACCATAGATTATTATGCGATTCAGTAACTTCACATTTGACCGAACTGCTTCCAATTTTTGCAACATAAATATTTTCATTTTATTCGACAAAAGTAAGGTTTAAGGGGTTATATCCGTTTGGGAATTAAAAAAAAATCAATTGGTTTTGCATATCTGATCAATTTGAGAAAATTGTCAGAAATTATACTTCCTGAATATTTGAATCTTGTGAAAGGAAAATCTATGGTTAGAATCTGAACGCAGTACTGATGAAGATCAGTGGAAGTGGTTAAACTCCGTATAAATTCATCAACTTTCAAATACTTTCAGCGAAAACTCTATTTAATTCAGCGAATCATTGCATGAACCGAGTAGTAAATATGTCTGTATAGGCATTCTGAAAACATGTATCCTCAGCTATGACACTTTATTGAATGTGTTAAACCAGCGTGAACGATTTACAGCTGGAACGATTTTATCATATATGTATATATATACATATGTATATGTGTATATATTATATAAAAAAAAATCTTAATTTAAAAATCCACCAACTGCCGCAACCAATATGTCATTATAATCAAAAACAAATGATAATAATTCAAATGGAAATAACAGTTCAATAGAAAGCACCAATAATTGAGTAAAAATAAATGCGAAATGGCAATGGCAAAATATAAACAGAATAAAATAAAGAAAAGCGCGCAAAACAACACGTTACATACACTTCTATTGCCCGCCAACTAGTTTATGGCGAGCTGTCGATAACAATAAATACTGTAGGTTACTCATACGCCGTGTAGCGTGCACGAAGCAATGTTGGAAGTGAAACAAAAAGGGCTGCTAATTCAATGCAAATAGATCACGAAACAACATAGGCGGCGCGGAGGCAGGCAAGCGGCAAGTTATAACTTAAGAATAAATGAAGTTGAAGTAATTTATGATGGCTGACTTTTGGCTTGACAAACTGACTAACTAACTGCCTGCTTGCCCGCCTGCCTGCCTGGCTGACTGGAGAAATAACTGCCGCTTGACTGGTTAACGGTGCGGCACAGTGCGATGCGGTGCGGTGGTGTGTAGGTATTGGTTAGTTGCTGCGCAAAAAGCATAATCGAAGCGTACGATTCGAATGAAAGGTATTGAAGGTATTGGTAATGAAATGTATTTATAGATTTGCTTCGTAAATTTATGTTTATGTTTGCACGCATAGGTAGACTCATTTGTATACATTTATACATGTTAAAAGCAGAGGCCAGGTGAAATATGGTTAAATAATTCATTAAATGTATTCAATTGCAATCAATTGTAGCGGGGAAATAGTATTTATCTATTTTCAGTACATTTGCCGCTGACTCTATGAGAGACACATTATTATACCCTGAACAGAGTATATTAAGTTTGCCATGAAGTTTGTAGCACCCAAAATAAAACATCGGAGACCCTATAAACGTGACGAAATGTGAGTAGGGGTACCCCACAAGGTGGAGTTCTCTCTCCTCTTTTATGGGTCCTGATTGTTAACGACCTGCTTAAAAAACTTGAGGATCGTGGTTGCCGGGTGATGGCTTATGCAGATGTATTAGCACTTATGATCAAAGGAAAGTTCCTGAGTACCGTGTACGAGTTGATGCAAGGGTATCTCAGCGTCGTAACAAATTGGGCGGTCGGAAGTGGTCTCTCCATCAACCCAACTAAAACTGAGATGGTTTTATTTACTAGAATATATAAGATTCCGGTGGCACCGCTGCCGCAAATGGGAGGCATCCGTCTGCAACTGGCGGATACAATAAAATATCTAGGGCTCATCCTGGATAAGAAGCTTTCATGGAAGCCGAATATTGAAGAAAGAGCAAAAAAGGCTTCGATTGTCTTATACTGCTGTAGAAGAGTCATTGGCAAAAGGTGGGGTCTCTCACCGAAACTGGTCCTCTGGCTCTATGACACATTTGTCAAGTCCATTATGTTCTATGGAGTCTTTATGTGATGTAGGGTTCTAAAAAGATCACACTGGCAAACAAACGTAGACATCGTCGGAAGGTGTATGGCTGCGAAAATGGCTACCAGACTCTAAGAACTTGGGTTCTAAAAACCCAATTTGGGTTTTGGTATCTGAACACTCGGATATCCTGACAGACTTTGACTTCATACCGGATCACTTAAACCGACGAGGGAACTGTGGGAGGGACGAAGGTTGGTGGAGGGTTTTACTGTCGGGAGCTATCTATCAACTCCAGCTTCAGACTTCTTGACTATTGCAGTGTCTTCCAACCGAGGTTGCAGTCATTAAGGTAGCAGTAGAATTGCTGCTCGGGAGTGCAGCCTCCTTCCGAGAAGTGATCATCCGCCATACAAACGGAATGATCAAAATAAACTCCTTGTTTGGAAAACTATTTTATTTGGCAAGTTTTTTCCCCGAAGATTGTCTCGGATTATTGTCCAAAAAAGCGCTACAATTTCTTTGGTTCAGATCGGAATACTATAACATATAGCTGCCATACATACAGATCGATCAAAATCAAGTTATTATACGAAGAATTTTGCATTTGTGAAGGGTATTATATTTAACGTTTCTTCTTGTTTTTATATTTAACTTATTGTTTCTCGTGTTCTTTTTGTTTATATTGATTGTGCAGTACACGTTAGACAATTAAATCAGTGTTTAATTTGACAATTTATAAGCAGAGACACGCAATCTATAAACGAACTACGAATGTATGGAAATTACATATCTCGTGTATCAGAGTTTAGATTGTTAATTTTTTCAGATTTGCTATGAAATTAAATTCGATTAGAAGGCTGATGACCTACCCTCCGACCAACATTAAACAAAGTTTTTTCTAACAGAGCATGACACTCGGCTGACAATGCGAGTTTTTGACCTGAAAATCTAATAGATAAAACTTTCGTATTTTTATAAAATCTATTAGCATTTCTACGTCGACTAAAGGATTTTAGGTCCACAAAAGGAACCAAAAGCTCGGCCTAACATTCAGCAGAGGTGTAAGCAAAAATTATATAAAAGAAAACGAAATTATATTTAATAAATTGATACTTTTTTGGTCCATATTGCTTAGAATAGATAAATTAATTTAGTCTTTAATAATAATATTTAAGGAGGCCATAATAGTCAACTTCCCAATATATGGTCTGGTTTAGAGAGGTTTATTGGACTATAATGCCAACATTTTTACGAAATCCGCTTTCATTAATCCTAGAATAACTAAATGTGAATGCTGGCAAAAGAAGATCATTTACTGCCGTTTTTAAACCTAAAAAGTCATTCTGCTTTATTAGTAAAGGACGCCAAACCGTATACGTTATCAGCTGATACGTGCTATCATATGAGAGCTCAATGGAAATGAACCCTCGCCACTGCTTCTACTATGCGTAACGTGAGCTATCCGCGAAAATTGGATTTTTCCCGTAAAAAGGAGACAGATATTTGCTTACATTATGAAAAATTATAATCATATTTTCCGTTGTTTACTTATTACTTCAACTTGGAGACGGTCTGAGTCTAACCGGCTAAACCGATTAGTCTCAAAGCTTAGCAGGAGCTTCTTAAATATAGTTTTTAGTAAATAAAGGAAATTTTTTCTCACTGATAAATATGCTTTTTACAAACAATTTAAGGCCGAAATTTTGCTGAAAATAGTTTTTTTTTTTAGAAACCGCCTGTGGGACGAGCCACAATATATTATAATATTATATTTCAACTCTTAATACAATATGGCAACATCATGTCAGCAAGTCAGCAGCACCGCTGAAACGAATACTACACACATACGATCAACTCTCTTCTTCTGCTGACAGCCACTGTGTGCGCATCGTACAATAACCACCACACCGCCATTTGGTCAAACAATTTTATTTTGCTTACTTCTTCGATTAATTACTAGATTTAACATTACTTTAACAAAATCTGTTTGGTTTTTAAAATTCGGAGAATCCAGTTCAGAGACACCGCAAAACGTCTTTTTTGAGAGGAGCTCCCGGAGATCAGCTGTAGTTCTTTTCCAAATAAATATTTTTACTTATACTAAGTCTTATAATACAGTTAATATGTGTACAAGTATTTTGATCAATAAATTTAAAAGTTTTCTCAGAAAAAAAATCTGAAAAATTCGACATTTCGGTCTTCTAACTGTATATAAAACCTTAACATTTCCAAAAAAAAGAAATTTAAACGTTCTACATTGCTTTACACAAATAATGATTTTTAAACGCTATATAATTTACAGCCACATTGCCATTTCTCCGCTTTGCTTTCTTGAGTATTTCCGTCAGTTTACCCTTGTCAGGCATGTTTTCGCAATCATTCAGGGGTGTTGTGGAATCCAGAATTGCAAACCAATTCTGATTTTCAATGGTGTAACAGAATCTGTTTGGATTTTCGTCTTTTCGAACATACGAAGTCCAATATTCGAATCAGAGGTTTAGCAATTTGACAAAACATGCAAATGAATACATTTGAAAGCAATCCTATTAAAGTTTTTAGTGAGTTCCGAAATAAAGAAAGATTTTAAGAGATAGTATTTATTGAATGAAAAAAGACGCATTTGGCTGTTAAATTAGTTTATTTCGTTTTGTAAATCTTTTATCTTTAAATATCCGGATTTTTTTTCCAAAAACTCAATAATTAAGACATTTCATGTTTTATACTGATATTTTCCCCTATAGAAAAAAAGATAAATTAATTCGTAATAATAAAATAACTTGATTTCTTAACTTACATTTCAAATCTGTGAGCGACTATCTTCTTGCTTTATTTCTGTTAGCAAAACCGATAAAATTGGTTTCCGTGACACCCAAAACCGATACAAGTTCTGTTTCGAATATCAAACCAATAATATCTGAATTCATGACACCTACTACTTTTTTTGATCGGTTTCAATTCTGATTCCGACAACTATCAGATTCCACAACAGCCCTGATTATTATTCATTTTAATGTAGTTACATTTGTCCACTGTCGTATATGCCGTTAATAATTATTTATGGTATGCTTAAACTTTTTTGTCTGTATGTATGCAAATATGTGTTTTTGGCTTGTGGCTCACAAGTGTTAATTAAAAATAAATTACGTATACGTCATGTACAACCAGCCGTAATGGACTTCATTCACGGCACGCGCATCGAGATGAAGATCTCATATTCGAACCATAATTAATACGAGTATAACACAAGGAAGAATGGATGTAAATATATTTACAAAAACAACAACAATAAAACTTGAGTTCGGAAAAGCAAGTAAAAAGAATTTTTTGAAATTGGATTTTAAATAATGAAATCTATAAAATAATGAGGTAGTGAAATCATTGAATATTTCAGGCTAAAAGAGATGGAAAAGATTGTGGACAACCATATAAGATCAAAGGCGCTGAAAATCGCACCCCTACACGCCAGGCAGCACATGTACAGAGCCGGCAAATTCACTAACACTGCTCTGTACCAACTCACGACTGAACGCCTTTTTCACATCGAAAGTGCTTTTGATAATGCATTCCTTACGGCAAATGGATAGAGGCTTTACTGCTTAGTAGGGTATCTGAAACAACTGTGGGGGAGAGTAAGATTCGTCTTGGCGCTACGAGGGGTTACACACAGGGTGGAGTTCTATCCCCCCTGCTTTGGAGCCTTAAGGTGCTCACTAGCAATGAGATTCGATGCCTGGGTTACGCCGATGACATTGTCATAATGGCGCGTAACAAATTTGAGAACACGCTTAAGTCTAGCAAAGGGTTGGCGCAACACAGTAGGTTAAATATCAACCCGGCAAAACAACCGTGATCCCTTGAGGCCCCTAACATTCGGTGGCAGGAGGTTGAAATTGTCTAAAGAGGTCAAATTCCTTGGCCTCCCATTAGACTCAACCTTATGGAGGAGAAAACATTTAGATTTAACACTGTCCAAAGCCAACAAGGCACTCATAAGTTGCCTATTGTCACTTATAGAACGGTTGCCTGGGCATCTAAAGCAACGTAGAAGGTAGGCCTTCAACTATCAGCTGGAAGTATTCGCCTTTGTCTGCGCTTCAGGAGCAATGCGCACTTGTGCACGGCTGCATCTAGTGATCAAACAGGTAGCGAAACTAACCATGCTCCTAATGGCAGCAGAGGGTTTCGGCAAAGCGAAGATAATGCCGTCTCAACAAATGAAGGCCCTACGGAAAGACACATTACTGACACTTCTTTTCCGAGTATCTTTCAAGCAGATGTATTTGCTATAAGTCAGTGCGCAGAACTCAATCTCCCCCGCAACTATCACAACCAGCGATAGTCAAGCGGCGCTAAAGGCGATCTCACCGTATGAGGTTAAATCCTTTTTAGTGGAGGAGTGCATAGGAAGGCTGAATCGCCTATCAGTTTGCAACCGTGTACACCTAATCTTGTTATCGTTGCATAAAGGGGTAGCCGGCGATGAGCTGGCCGACGAACTAGTCCGCTCTGCGGCAGCGTCCAGGATGATGGGGCCAGAACAATGCATTGCAGTGGGGTCCCACACTTTAAAGGAGCTGGAAGAGGGATCACATTACGTCAGTCGCGCCTGGCAATGTTCATGATGTGATATAGGGGAGGCCACAATAGACCGTAGGTCGCAAAGCAAAAAAAAGTTATACATATATGTATGTATTATATAGTATATGTAAGTAAAACGCAGAAAGTATGCTAAAAAGATATTTTGGACAACTTAGCTCATATAATTATTATATTTTTCTAATCAGTTTGGTAATACTTTTATGAGTAGAAGAGCTTTCCATAGTTTTTCAACCCTGAACAAGGCATATTTAGTTTGTCACGGTATTTGCAACACCCAAAAGGAAACGTGGAAAAATTTGTACATGATTGTCATATATAATACAGGGTTTGTCCGGAAAGTAAGAGGACTGATTTTCTTCCGTCCCAACTGTACTTCTGAGCGTGCGCGCACCGAATAGATTCGGTACAGGGCGTTCCTAGCTAACGTACGAGCGGTTGCTCAGTTGTCTCCGAGCACTTGGAGAGTCAGGACAAACATTTTCGCGCGACGAGTTGTGGTGCAAGCCGAAAAGCAGCGTTCGTTAGAGCAGAGGTACGCGATTAAATTCTGTGTGAAACTCGGTAAGTCTGCGCATCGTCCACCATGAATTTGCTCCTCCTGGACAAACCGTCAACGCCAAGTTTTACTTGGAAGTCCTAAAGAGAATCAAACAAAGGGTCAATCGGGTCCGACAAGACATCGCAGCCAATTGGAAGTGGTGCAACGCCCCTGCTCTTCCCGCCTTTCTTATGAATTGCTACCTAACCAAGGCCGGCATCCCAACGCTTCTGCAGTCGCCCTACAGGCAAGATGTGGCCCCGGACCTTTTTTGTTTTCTTGCCTGAAGAAGACGATGAAAGGCAAGCATTTTAAGACGACAGAGGGGATCCAAATAGCCTATTACTTTCCGGACAAACCCTGTATAATGAATGAATATCCTACATTTTTAGCAAAATCAAATTTATATTCTAAAGGATTATGGGTAAAGCTTTGCTAGATATACTTTTATAAGAACTAAACTCTTTTTTAGATTTTATAATTGTCATAAATATCAAAGTGGTAAGAAAGGCAAATGCAAACTCACTGCGTTGTATTTCGGAAGCTGCAGCCAGCAAATCATTATTATCATCATCCAACATCTTATGTATGTGTGTGTGTTGGCAAGACGTTGCTTATGCGCTTAGTTTGGCGGCAGCTGCTCGTACGGCAAATAGGTACCGTGACAGTTACAATTGTAGAATTGCAGATTTGGTGGTTGATCTGGAGCGCTGCTGCTGTGGCTGTATTGTGGTGGCAACTGTGATGCCGGCAGCGATGGCGACAGAGAAGATTGCACTAGTTGCGGCTGTGGCAATTGTGCAGGCGACTGCGAATACGGCGGCAACTGCACAGTTTGTGAATATTGCGGCAACTGTGAATATTGTGGGGGAGATGGCGGAGGTGTGAGCGGGCCCGGCGACTGCGCAGCTGACTGGTGATAGTCGTATGGGTCGTAGGTTGCTGACGTTGCAAGTGCAGATGCTTGTGGATAAATAAATTGCGACTGTGGCAATTGGTGTTGTTGTTGTTGCGGCACTTGCTGATGCTGTATTATTGATTGTTGCTGTTGCTGATGCTGATGCTTATGCTGCAACTGCTGCTGCTGATGTGACAAATTCAGTTGTTGTTGCAAATGCTGTTGCTGCTGAAAAGCCTGTTGTGTATACTTTTCCTGCTGCTGCAATTGTTGTGCTTGCAACTGTTGTTGATGGTTCTCCTTTTCAAGCAGTGACGTCAAGTGCGGCAGTTGTGCCTCATCCGGCTTGAGTGGCGGCAATGGCAATAGATGATGCTCCTTTTCTTCGCCCTGTTGGCCCTGCTGTTGCGGCAGATGTATGTAGTGTGGATAGGGACTGTTGTAGACGCCGCTCAAGCGTGGCTCCCAACGGAAGTATGGCACACGTTCATATATGGTATACCAGCGCGTCTGCGGATTCACCTGATAGTAATAACGATCGCGTTTGAGTAACTGATTTGTCGAATGACGCTTTTCGGGTGTTCTCGCCGAACGCACGACAGCGCGACAGACCTGCGACTGGGAATTGTTGTGGCGTATACCGCGTCCACTTGGTGGTGACGCGTGTTGTGTTTGTTGCACGATGGGTGCTATAACACGCCGATTAGTGTTCTGATTGCAGCTGTTTGGGCTGCAACGGTTATTTTGGGCGTGGGATGCCGTTGCGCTGTTACTACGGAGAAGGGTTTATGGCGGTAAGAGCTATTCGCGCCCTCAACTATTATGCTGACTGTTCCTGTAGTTTTGGGTTATATTTATAGGGTTATGTTGGCGCACTTGTATGATTTTTTATTACACTACACATTCACTTGCTTTGGACACTATTCACGAATCACTTATAACTTTCAATTTAGACACCGAACCACTGCGAAGATTGTCTGTAAGAAAAAGGAGAAATGAAATTTATAAATGAAATTAATATATTGTTTTATTAAATTAATTACTAATATATGTTGAATATATATTTTTAATTCAATAATATTAAATTTTAAAAATTATCAACTTTAGCCTATTCCTATCAACTAATATGTTGCTAGCTGGATAAATAAGCCTCATCCCCCGACCTTAACATACACACCACACTGGCACACAACACCGACTCAGACTTACAACACTGATACGCAATTTTCACCACACTCACCATATCACCACTTACAGTCCACATTATACGCTACTCACGAGGGTACCACAAATCGACACCCACACGTAAGTACACCAACCAGAATCAAACCACACCAATTTTTTTTAAATAAAATTTTATACATATAAATTCGTTTTTCTTTTAACTTGAATAGGTGCTAAGGTCAACTAAAAGAAGGCGAGTGCACGCGAAGAAGGTTTAAAGTGTAAGAAAAGCTAAATATTCCTTCGGCTCTCAAAAAAAAGTACTTAAGTTCATCCAAAGTGATTGTAATCTTCATCTTCACCTGAAACCAAGCCCCATTAACTATTTTCAGCTGATTTCAAGCTAAATAGCGTCGTTCTTGGGTCAAAACTTTGTACTAATCTGAAGTTTAGGTTCAGTTTTTGAGTTTAAAAAACCTCCTCTTCAGGTGTCAAAAAGCGTTGACCTCTCAGTATATTTTTTACGTACGGGAATAAAAAGAAGTCAGTCGGTGCCAAGTCAGGACTATACGGTGGTTAGTTTTCTTGATTTTTTGAAAGACAACTGACAAACAAATATTTGTTGTACAGAATTTACTGTCCTGCGTTGTAATAGTGGTTTGTTTTCGACTTGTCCAGTTTTTTTTTTTTCCAAAAAAAAGGCAATCACTTGCTTGGAAGTGCTTCGTGCGCGAACAACTTTTGTTGAATTCGGCACATCTGGAAACATCCATACAGTCGACTGCTGCTTAGTTTCAGTCTAACACGAGTCAATCCACGATTTATCACCAAATCATGTTGTCATAGATGTTTTTCGAGGCACCGTTATCGTATTTTTTAACAGGAGAACGTTCCCGCGACAGTCGGGTCTACGCAACCTAAACGGACCAGCATCCGGCCAAGGACTGTCAACTCGACAAAATTCTGTCGCTACAACTAAAACAACAACTACAACAGCCTCAGTAATAAAAAGTTCATGCAATACAAAATGGATTGAGATCAAACTAATGCTTATAGCTGTCTCAATCTCACATATGACTATGCTGCAAGCAAACAACGATCCGGAAAAACAACTGATTTTGGACGACCTTCACTAAATTAGTCGTGAAGTGTTCTACGACCTGATCCACTGATCTTTGATGGATCTTCGTCGTCAAAAATTTAATTAAGTTCAAATAGATGCACAGTTGCTGAGTTAATTCTTGTCGAAACTTTTAAAAAAAATTTCGCGCGAAAGTGTTCTCGATTAAATTCCATTTTTGGACCGAGATGAATATTTTAAGTTACTGTATGTATAACATCAAAAATGTCAAACTTTACGATAAAGTTAAGAGTTACCAGATAGTTGCCAAATTCCGAAATATAAAAGGCAACCTTCTTGGACCTTTACCTAACGTTTGCAAATGTTAAATGAGCGTAAGCAATCCATAGCTCTCTCATCGTGTGCTTTGTACTTTATATCACCGATTTTATTTTAAAATCAAAACTGTGCTTATATGATTGTCGCACTCGATAATTTCCATTATTTTAACGATATTTAAAAAAAATCAAAATGACCGAAATAGAATAGACGAAACCACAAGCGCGTGTGATTGGCTACTACAGTAACTGAACCGTAAACTATTCGCACTCTCAACTGTCGGTAACGCAAGATACAGATTACTAAATTCATCTTATGAAAAAGTAATCGATTTTTTACTAGACTCTTTATTTGGACCTCTCAATTGGGAACCGGCAACTAATGAGGTACAGTTAATAAGGAACTGTAAACCATATAAACAGATACATAGTATTTCTAGAAAAAAGCTTTTAACATATTTTCAAACCATGTGCTCGTATACCGTCATTTTCACTTAAGAAGGTTGTCACTAATATTTTAGAGCAGCCAGAAAATTAAATATCAAAATATACCAGAGTATCAAAGTGCACTTTGATCACTCGTACTGATTGTAAAATCCGATTTTTGGAATGTTAGGGAACACCATTAAACACTATCTTAAGCCTTTAATACCACTCGTCTTCACGCTTTCCAGAATACAAGAATTCTTTATTTATTACTCAGGTCTACTAAGCATTAATACATTCTAAATTATCAGGCTTTTAAATACAGTTATAAATAATCTTTTCTTTCATTTATTTTCACTACGCAAACGCAAACAATAAATTAAAATTTAATTTTCGCAACCATTCATTAAAATTTTACAACTACTTTTGTAGAGAGAAAAAATTTCTAAAACAAAAAGAAAATAAATACTTTCGAAGCAAATATGCACACACCTGTTGCTTACGTATGCATATACCTATGTAAGCATAATTAATGAGCACATATTCTCTGATTCTGATTGCTACAGAAAAAACACCACACAACACAAAAAACACAACAACACAGTCTGATAGCCACATATGTAAGTGAGTCTGAGTGTATGTATGAAGATTTAGCGCACCAAAAAATTAAAAACAATATCAGCTACAAATGTACATACATGTACGACTAACAGTTAATCCACAAGCCAAAAGAATTTCGTAAAATTAACCGAATTAAAATGTAAAAAAGAATTTCAAGTTCAACGCGATGAAGCTGAAATTCAACTAAACAACAGTTGAGGCGACGAAAAGTTTTGTGGCTGCAGCGTAAGCTCGAAATATCCAAACGAGTGCGGTTGGGCTGAGTTTTGCTGGCAAAAGTTCTACAAACAAATATACAAATACCTAAATGGTATATATGCTTTAGTGAGTGTGTATGTGTAGGTGCATGAAAGTAGCAACGGAGAGCAGAGCAAAATAAAGCAACAAGAGCGGCAAAGAGAGTAAAAAAAGTAAATGTAAATAAATTCAACAACAAACTTTACGATTAGTTAGCCGTTTGACTGCTGCTTGTTTTGGCTGGTTAACGCATTGTTGTTGCCGCTGCCGGCGGCTAAGCTTTTCCACCTACATTAAACTTAGTGCCTTTGTATATAATACATATATGTTTGTATGTATATGAAATATAACCAAATTGAGAATGATTTTTGCAAAGCAGCAAAATAAACAATAAAAAAACAACAAATATTCCAATTTTATGGTTTAGAGTGGCAGCAAAAGGAATATATAAAAAGCTATATAAATATAAATACAGTGTATGTAAACGTCGAAGAAACGAGAGTAGAAAGCAGGTATGCTAATAAAAATATTAGAAATGTATCTTAATAACAATCTTCCTCTTCTTCATAATAATAATGGATTTAACGGCACGAAACTCACAATCACAAAAATGTACCTTTCATTCTTGTTTGGAATCGAAGTGAAAAGTTGCAGTCAAGTTAGTAAACAAATTTGTAAATTTATTATGGACCTCATTTCCGCCGGCCTGGCTTATCAACGGTTATGAAAAATGTAATTGGGAAACTAACGAAAGTAAGGTTAGACTCACATATGAGGTAGCATAAATGTCAACAGAAATTTTTAGCAAATAAAATCGTTCAGTTTTTGATATTTTTATCTCCTCTCCATGCTAGCTGTGATATTCTCATATATTAGGTTGTCAAATATCACCGCTTTTTTAGCTCTTTATTAAATGCTTTATAAAAATTTATTTACTTCAAATATGCGCCGTTTCGTTCGACAATCTGTTTCCATCTAGACGGCAGCTTCATAGTACCCTCCTCGTAGAAGCCCCCCTCCTTATTTGCGAAGAATTCGGAAAGCCACTTTTCACAAGCCTCTTTTGAGCTCAACTTTACACCGACAAGGACGTTCGCCATAGACAGGAACAGGTGGTAATCACTTGGCGCTATGTCCGGGCTATATGGTGGATGCGATAAAACCTCCCATCCGAGCTCCCGTAGCTTTTGACGCTTCTGGTCGATTGCCTGCTTCAAGCGGTCCAGTTGTTCGCAGTAGATGGTAGAATTAAGCGTCTGGCCATATGGGAGCAGCTCATAGTGGATGATTCCCTTCCAATCCCACCAAACACACAGCAAAACCTTCGTGGCCGTCAATCCGGCTTGGCCAATGTTTGGGACGATTCACCGGCCTTCGATCACGACCGTTTTCGCTTAATATTGTCGTATGTGATCCAATTTTTTGTCGCCAGCCACCATCCGAGCTAACTAGCGTAAGCGGTGTTTACGCCAGTAAAGAAAAAGAAGAGTAATTGAACAAAAAAGTCCTTCATTCAAGACCTTGTAAAGTATATCTCAAATACCAGTGTAAAATTTCATTAAAATCGGTTGAGTTGTTGACAAGATATCTTAACAACCAACTTTGACAGTTTCTAGAGATGTTATAGAATAAATCTTCTACTTTGAAGCTGTGAAACATACATATATCGCCCGTTAAGTTTAACGGTTTGTTTCTTCTCCAACAGTGGATCACAGTATCGAAATACTTGTAATACAAAGAAAATACAAAATTTCGTTTTTCTTTGATTCTAAAAACTCCAGACTCAAAATGTATTATAATGGTTTATAGAAAATAAAACTAAGGAAAAAGGTTTTTTACGCGAAAAAAAAAATAATTTCACGACTAAGAAGGAATCGTATCACAATTTCGCACTCGACTGAAGACAAAGTTAGCGTAGGGTAGCACCACAGGTGTTGCTTATTTGTTAGAACATCTCGTATAATTTGTTCGACAATCTACTCTCTAACGTTTGACAGCTAGTATATGGTATACTTTTTTCGATCGAGTTAGTGTAAATTTCGTAGGTTCTAGTATCTTCAAATCAATTCCGGAATAATTTCTTCAATTCGCTACTCTCCAACGCTTGACAACTCGAAGACAGCTAATATAAATTAATTTAGTTCAAATATCTTCAAATCTCTTTCTTCTGCTGGGGCAGTTTACTTTTATCAATCCATCATTAGTTGTGTCATTGTACACCTGAGAGTGTCTCAGCGAAACACCATTCAATATGATTCCATTTTATGAAGTTTCTGAAGATAAAACCTCAGTTCTAACCCGCAGAAGTCGATTAGAAATAAAATAAGTTCTGTCTGATAAGATCTAGTCTCTACAAACCATGGTTTGATATTTGTAAATTATTCAGAAGCTAACTTCATCGCTTTGGCTTGAGCCATAATAAAATTCATTCATTCATCTTTATGTCGTGTGTTCTCTGGCGTGTTGATTTTATCGCCGCAAGCTTTTTATGAGTTTTGAGAAATAATTATTAAATAAACAAAATGCTGTGTTGACAGTAATGTGTTGAGAAATTGTGATCAATTCGCAGTAGAGTAAATAAACATTTTTTTTTGTACTTTTTGTTGTTAGTGTATACGAAAAAGTCAAGTAAAATAATACAGTTTTGCTTTTCTACAAAAAAGTTCGGCGACTTATTATGACAAAGTTATTTAATTTAGTGTTTTTTTTTCCAAAGCCAACTTTAGTAGAGAAAGAGGCGAGTATAAGCTTCAGGAATCGTAAAACAGTTGGGCAATTGAACAAGTGACATGTTTATGGTTATTTATGGATTACTAATTACGCTTTTTCAGAAATAGGAAAACTTAAACAGCAAAAAATGTCTACATACATATTTTTGAAAATGCAAAGAAATGCTGTTATTCGCGTAAAAAGATATTACGATATTAAAAAGTTTGTGAATGTAGCTAAGTCAAGCAACCAAGCGGCGAATGTTTGGTCGTTAATCGGTTCAAGTTAATTGGCGCTACTTGTGTGACCATATATAAAATTTGGTCAAAAGAGCAGTGTTGCAAGATGATAAGACTGTATTAAGACAGATGCTTTAAAGTAATTTAACGTGATGGCGATGACGTAACCCTAACGCATTAACTAGGAGTTTTTCCAAGTTTCTTTTTATTTTATACTATGTACATATGTTTAAGCAATTTTATACGGCCGATAGATTTTATGAGAAACTTTTACATTTAAGAAATAAATTGGAATTTTTGTCAGCTGCAACATCTAACGCTAGTAATGTCTTGTTTTGGATCTTGAATTGGCAGAGATTCAAACCCGATAGTAACCCAGTACTTGACATGCAAATTTCAAAAAGATATCACCTCTCATTGGTATCAGTGGTGTCCAACGTAAAACATCAAGGATGGTACTTAATATCATTCTACATACAGCACCCGTGGACATAGCCTGCAGATGCATTGCCATCAATAGTGATATCAGAGAGGGGCATCTTACTTCGACTGCATCCCTTATAACTAGGACCACTGCGCTGCGGAAGCTACTGTCAGCTGCAGCTTCTCCTCCCACATACCTCCGACCGGATTCGCTGGAAAAGGGAGGTAAGCTTTTTCACGGATGAATCGAAGCTCAAGGAAGGTTGGAGGGTGAGTTTTCTGTCGGAATCTGTCGGAAGCTCTCAATCAATTCTTGTTTCACAGTAGGAATAGCAGCCGTCCAATTTACAGCAGATGTTCTTCTCCGCAGTGCGGCTTCTTTTAGGCAGGTATGTATGCATCCACTCGGATAGCAGAGCTCCAATACAGGCCTGGAACGTGTTGCCAATGAACTCTATGGACGCGCGAACTTAGCCAGCGTTGATCAGCAACCAGCACTTGTGGGGTTGGGAAAGCCTTCTGACCCAGAGTGGAACATAAAAGATTATTGATTTGTTATCTCAACTCAAGCGGAGAGGCTAAAGATTTTGGAATAGGCAACTTGTCAAGCAAGCAATGGGGAAGAGAGATGGAAACCTCTAGACGCATTTTTTCCCGCTGTCCAACTTTCACCAGACTAGGAATAGAACTCGGATGCCATACTTTTTACGAACCCGGCGAATTGGCTGGAGTAGAAATTAGCCGCCTCAACAAATTTGTGACAGGCTCTAAGCATTTTGTCGATATGCAATGATCTCTTTGATACCTGGCAGTTCGGGTCATAATAACGTACGAGCGTCTATATCAGTATAAATGGGATTATTCGTGACCTCACGAGTAATCAGCATATTTATCTAACCTAACTTATCACCTGATATGCAGTTATAAAAATTATTCAAAGCGGGTTGAGAACGCGTTGACGATGAACCACGTCCAGGACGCCATCAACATCAACTGATAATCAACACGCCATTAAAATAAAGATATTGGTTCTGAAGAATCGACGATTAAGAGTTAAAGATCTTACTGGCATCGTTGGAATATCGGAAGGATCTGTAAAAACCATTTTAAAAAATCATTTGAGTCTAAGAAAAGTGAAGGCCGGATTGTTTCCAAAATCACTCAATTTTTTCGACAAACCGCATTGCGTTCAAGTCTGTGAAACAGTGCTTTTCGACTACCAGGATGCTATGAAATGTATTATTATTGGCGATGAGTCTGGAATCTATGCTTAAGACCCAAAGGTGCGTCGAAGCCGAAAAAATCACGTGAAAGTAGGACAAAAATCAAGGTTATGTTCACAGTTTTCTTCGATTATCGCGGTATGGTGCACTCCGAATTCCTTCCGACCGACCAAACTGTCAACAAGGAATACTATTTGAGTGTTTGCGTCGTTTGAACGAAGCTATTGGTAAAAATAGGACGGAAATATGAGCCGACAACTCTTGGTTTTTTCACCATGTAATGCACAGTGGTATACTGCGTTGATTCTTCGTGAGTTTTTCCCCAAATTTTCAACCAATATCGTGCCGCAACCACCGTATTCAACTGATTTAGCTCCGTGTGACTTCTGAATGCTCAGTAAATTCAAACGACTGCTCTGGGAAACCGTTTTCAGTCTATTTGAAGACATTGAACGTGAATCGCTACGCGCGTTGAAGTCTCTTGCGGAAATTGACTTTAACAACTGTTTCAAGCTTGGAAAAAAAAAGTTTGCACAAGTTTATTGGGGCAAGGGGAATTTATTTGAGTGGGACGACATAGATATTGAAGAATATATTAAGTATTTGAAAATTGTGAACAAAATTTTACTATTTTTAACTCATAGTAGTTTCTCTATGATTATATTTATACACGAGCATAAACATACGGATTCATTTGTATGAAGTTTGAAAAGCAAAAACAAAATATTAAAATTATATGCAAAGCATCAAAGACTGCAAAAACCGGTAGGTATCAACAACAAATCATTACAACAATTTGCCAACAGCTAACAGATATCACAGACAGTAAGTCGCTTTTGCCTTTTTCGTAATGCTGCGATGAGGTGGACAACTCAACACCAAATTGATGACGCCAATGCATAATAAACATAAAGAACCGCAATAAAGTGTAGAATTTACAAATAAATTTATGGTTAAAAGGCATTAAAGACCGATGAATACATGAAAAATTAATAAATTGCAAAATAATAGAACAGGTTGAGAAGTGATCGTTTTTAGTGATAAAGTAGCAGCTTTAAATGAATAGTTATGTACATATATAGTATGTATGTATGTGTAAAATATTGGTCATTTAATGACAGATCGGTGATGGATCTGCAACCGACAGTTGCTAGTGTCTATTTATAGAGTTATGGAGAGACTCAAATGTGTCAAACTGTGGGAGCGCAGGAAAATTCAAGCAAAACGGATAAATATACTGGCGTGTATATATTAATGTATGTATGAACCCACAAAGTAATTCTCATGAATTGCTAATGAAAAAGGTACCTAAAGCACGACTACGTATATAGCGCGTGTTCGAAAGTAGTTAGATATTAAACCAAAAAAGGCAGAAGGAAGTGAAGCCCACATGCTAACCATTGGATAAGCGTTTATTTTTTCCGCACAGCTATAACTCAGAGCGCTGTCAATTGGCGTTTATTTACTTTTTGAGACAAACATTGTGGGCAGATAATTTACAGCAGCCAAAAGCGAATCGGCTGGCAGCCAATCAAAGAGCAAGCCATATGGTAACTGGAGGCACTTGGAAAAATAAAAAACTAATATGAATAAAAATCAGAAAGAACTCTAGTCTTGCTGCAGTGGCAATGACAATGGCAATGGCAGCGCTATAAAAGATACAAAAACAATTTCTGTGTGAAAAGGCAGTTAAATTTGCATTTATGTGACTTTCCGCATGAGGCGTACCCGCAGTAGACCACGAACTGATTATAAGTATGTGATGTAAGGTGTGAGATTGATTTTGATATGAAAATTAAAAAAAAATTGAAGAAATAAATTGGAAAATATTATTTTCGTATTATATAAATACAATCTCTGTTTAATGCTTCGTCAGGCTTATAATCTTATGTTGAGTATAATAAATGATCTATGGGACCTATGTGTTTCAATCACTCTACAAACGCTAAAAAAGATTTAATAAGCTGTCTCATGTTAGAAATAGACTCGGAGGTTTGACATTGTCTGCCGAGAATTAAGCGCTAGTCGAATTCTTTATAGCGGGTGATCGAAGGAGAGGTACTTTTTTCAATAGCCTTTTTGTGACAGATCGCGCATGAGTCATGTCAAGCTGTCATGTACTGTTATGTTCAGTATTGTTTGTCATTTCATCATGGAAAGAGTTACGCCTGAACAACGTTTACAAATCGTTCAACTTGGTTACGAAAATTCACGTTCTGTAAAGAATGTGTTTCGCGAGCTTCGCTCAACTTATTGTCAACATAATCGACCTACTGACCGTACTCTTCGCAGCACCATCACCCATCTTGAGACCCAGCATTAATTATTGGATAATATTGAACCGAATATACCACGTTCAACACGTAACCAAGAAAATTAGCAGCCGTAGCTGTGAATGTACACGAAGACCGTGGAGTCGACTCGGCGCCGTTCGCAGCAACTCGGCACTCGAACTGACGTATGGCACACTTGGCTCATTTTACGTCGAGATCTTAAATTGCAAGCGTACAAATACAGCTTTTGCAAGAACTGACTTTTCCAAACGACATCTTTTCGATCTATGATCTCTTGAAATGTTCCAAGAAGATCCAACGTTTTAGAGCCAAATTTTGTTCAGAGATGAGGCCCATTTCTCGAACAATGGGTATGTAAACAAGCAAAATTGCCGCATTCGGGACAGAAAGCAACCTGAAGAGATTCAAGAACCGCCATTTCATTCAGAAAAAACAACGGTTTGGTGTGGTTTGTGGGCCGGTGGAATCATCGATCCATATTTCTGCAAAAATGATGCCGGTGAAAACGTAACCGTCAAAGAAGGCAGTTATCGCACGATTGATAACCGACTATTTGATGCCTGAAATTGAAGCTCGTGATTTTGGCTACATTTGGTTTGTACAAGTCAGCGTCACTTCCCACACATCGGATCTATCAATAGATTTATTGAGAGAACACTTCGGTGAGCAGATTATTTTACGTTCTGGGCCGGTCGATTGTCCACCAAGAACATGTGATATCACACCGTTAGACTTTTTCCTGTGGAGATATGTAAATGCTAAATTCTAAGCGAAAAATCCTGCTTCGATTCAGGCTTTGGAGCAAAACATCACGTGTGATGGATCATCTGAGACGTAGCCGCGGCCAACATTTGATAGAGATAATATACAAAAAAATTAATGCCAAAAAATATTCTTTCGAATGATAATAAACATTCCTCATTAAATTTAAAGTTTCTGTGCTTTTTCTTTAATAAAGTAGAGAACCTCGATATTGATCACTCTTTATATATAATAAAAAATTCAGATTAAGCGTTGGCATGTTTGTTTTGGCTCAGTGGCCTATTGCAAAGGCGACAGTAAAGTATTGTATTAAATACGTTTTCGTCAGTCTGGGTCGAATTTGATCTGATGGTATCAAAGCATCAAGGTTACTAAGGTATCTCCTCTGCAGTAATTATAACCTATTAAAAGGGTATGGTAGCCCAATATATGTATATGTATGTTAAAAGTGTGACATGTTTAAAATAGAATTCGATGCGGCACGAATTTTACCTTCCCTACTTAGCACTACAATAATATTACACACCTACAGAAGCACATATTCGTATAGAACGACTGCTTTGTCACCTTTTTCGCTTTTAATTACTTATTGCTCAACCTTAGAAATATACACAAATTAATGAAGGCACACATATACACACATACCGACATTTAGAACTACAAATACCGGGTATGGTACATATATTTTTAACGAACTTGACATTTCCCTTTCAAAGAAGAAATAAACAAAAGTGAACGAATGAATGGAAAAGTGTAGGTGGCAAGAAGCAGACCAAAAGCAACCAAGCAAAATACGAGTGGAACCAGTACAAAAAGAGCGCAACGAAAACGAGACGGTGTTCAAAGGTAATTGTTTGGAAAATTGTATGTCCGTATTTAGGTGGTTGTGCATGTATGTGTGTGCGTTTCACGTGGATGATGTAATTGAATATTTCTTTTCTAAAAGAAAAATTAAGAAAGCGCAAAATTGTTGATGAGCGTGCATGAGAGTATTAATGAAGGTGATTATGGTGGCATAACTGTATAATTTATGGCAGATGATTTTATGAGATATACCGTTTGAATATGAGTGCATGGAATCAGAATTAATTGTATGAATTCATATCGTAGTTCTCAGTTTATTGATTTTTAAATTATTTTAATTGCTTTGTTAATTGTTCCCGGATGCGAATTGTAAACATAAAGATGGAAAACATTACTTTTTAAGGTTAAGACGGCGCAAGAAGAGATAAATAGATGATAGAAAAATTCAACAAACTTTGGTTTTGAAGCAGATTTGGTAATAAAATTTGTGAAGACAAATGCAAACAAAAATATTTAACTTTACACATAATTAAAGAGAGTTCTCAAAATCTTCTAAAAATGGAAAATATTCAATTCAACAGAAAACCATTATCGAAAATATGCAAATCTTCGCTTTTAACGAAAAGCATTTGGACAGAAGTCAGCCATTGGGCAATAATGTCCAAATAATGGTACAATATATATTTATATGTACAGTTATTTAGAAGAGGAAATTTCAAGCAAACATTGTAAGCCATTTAGCGTTTAGAAGCCGATGAGACGACAACAACACAATTGAATGCAATTTTCATGTCGTAAGTGAGAACACGAGAATGAAATTAATGTCCAAACTGAGAACAGCGCTGTATGATAAAGCGGCAGCATGAAAACTTGAAGAGAGCAGCAAAATAGGATTATTTTTCTGTCTTTAATGTAGCAGAAAGTATGATAACAAAATGTAAACAAATGAATACACAAGCGTTAGCAAGTATATGATTGTACATTTTGTGAAAAAAGTAACTTCACTATTTATTACTAGAATCTTAAAGGGATATGTCTTTCAGTCTCTCAGTTTCCGGTATTGGAATTTCAGATTGTAGCTCCATAGGGTATATAAATACATATATACATACAAGTTAATTTCAATAATATGAATAATTCAAAAAATACGTTTTTCTTTACATAAATTCGACGCTGTACAGAGGTCTTCCACTCAGTTGCCATACATATGTATATCGGGAAATGCGTATAAATACCGTGGCCGTAGCTAATAGTACAATACGCCGATAAGATAAACAAAGCAAACGTTGACACTGACATTAACGTGGCAATCGCACTCAAAACAGAGGCACAGCCAAATCGTCAAATACAATTGTTTAAATAAACACACAAGTGATTATTATGGGCTGGTCGCTAAAGCAATGTTTACGAAACGCGCTATGCTATATGAAAGGCAGACAGCTATTTTTGGACTATGATGGTGGGCTCGCAGCCAATTTGTTGACACATTGTATGTTTGTGAGTGCATATACTCCTATTTTAATGCGTTTCTTTTTCACGCTTATTTATAGGGCTATGGAATATTTACAAGCATGGCGTCATCAGCGTAGTGCTTTAATATGACGTAGCTGGGCTATAATTGCAAAGCAATTCTAAAAGATAATATACTAGTAGAAGACAATACAATAAATAGTCATATGATGGAGATTATGTTGGCTAAAATATGCAACAAGTTGATGCTAATTGCAATAGAAGTAGTCAAGAGTTTTTATTTATAAGACACAATGAAGGACGAATAATAAGGATGAAGCGAAGAAAATATATAAAATATAAATTAAATAATATTTCTGTATTAAAATATGTATGCGTGTAAGTGTGGCAACAAACACATGTCTCTGACATACCGTGCTAAATTGATGTGTAATACAACACGCCTGTTATTCAAGTGCCATTTGTAACTTTTATCGCATGCGATTATGTAGAAGTGTATTAATGTCACTCATACGCCGCGTAGCCCCCCAAAGGAAAGAAAATTTATTAATAACGCATGAATTCGTCTGCTTATTTATTTGCACATTTTTGTGCTTCTCTGAGAATTTAGGTGAGAAATCAATCATTGCTTCGCAAATAATTGAATTGTGTTTGCTTGTTTACTTGTTTGCTGGTTACAGCAGTGAGCTCAGCTCAAAATGATTGATGGAAGTTAGGCACACTTCAGCGAAGGAATGCGGATAAGTATGGTATAAAGCAATTTCTTAATGGCTTAACTTGCTGTTACGCAATTAGGAAACTTCACAAAAGATTTTGTTAAGGCAAATATTCAAATATGAAGGTACAATTGGTTACATTTTAAAGTAGAAATATTTAAATTATACCAATAGAAAACAGTAAGCTTTTAAAAGGAGATAAAAATTATTTGGATAAGCATTTTGATTGTTGAAAAATTTGGATAAGGGTTGATTTTCATGCATTGGCCTAGAACTACGGTCCGAAATAAAAGTTCAAAAATAAAATACATTTGAATTTCTTATATTCAAAGACACTAAAAACATAAAAATTTGGCTCGCACTAGTCCATATAAACTGCAACTAAATGGAGAATGTTGAACTCGTACCAAATTACCCAAAACGTATGCGAAAACGTAGCGATCGCAAAAGAGATGCTGGAAACATAGCTGAGCTGAGCGTGGACACCGCTTATGCGGTTATAACCGAGTTAACAACAGCGCGCCAGTCATTTCTTCTTTTTGCAATTGTGGTGGATTTTGAGAAAGAATTTGGGCATGCATCCTTAAAAAATTGTTTTCACTCAAGAACTTAAGTCATTGGACCAACGTAAACGTTGCAAATAGGCTGATTTAGCCTTTGGAACAACCACCTACAGACCTTTTCGCTGAGAACTGACGGAAAGAAAACCAAAACTCGATGGAACGAGCTACCTGAGTGCAAAACTGCAAAAGTCATGTGCAAAACGGTAGAACGGAAGTGCACAAAATCACTATTGGCACTCGATGGAAGAGACTGTAGGAACATGATCGGAATGCTAACCTGTCACTGTCTGGTGGCGGCACACGCAGCAGAAAAACAATGACGCATATCTCGAACTAGTCCCGGATTGGCGAGACTACGCCGTAAGCATCTGAAGTCCTTACGGTATGATACACTGGAGGAGGTATTGATAGTGAGGCCACAGGGCAGGCATCCTAACTACTACTACTTAAGGACTTAGTAACTGAACTTCATCTGGTATCGCAAAGTACCAAAACTGGTCTATGCGTGGCTCATTGGACTACCAGATTAACCTAACTTAAATTCAGAACTTAACTGCATCGATCGTGTTTTTTTTTAAATATATCACTCTAAGTGAAAATCACAAAAACTGTCAAAAATATGCATCTTTTTTTTGCACACATTTGTTTATTTATAAAATGACTTCACTCCGTGTCTCTAACTATTAATTAGTAATATTGCTCATCGCTACATATGCGCGAACGCCAATCATTTAAAAGAACACAAATATATTTCAATGAAATTAAAACAAATCACACAGTCTGACTAATGCGCGCGCAACAACAACAGCAGCAACAAAGTCAGCGCACCAACGCCAACAACGAGTGGGTGTGTACACTCATTAATTCCTACACTATTCGCACAACCGCCACATCACATATGTAAATAAAAATGTATATATGCAGTTAACTACTAGCAACAACTAAACCACATATGTGAATATGTATGTATGTCAGTAAGCGTGTGCTAAGCGGCAATATAAACAATGCACACAGCGTGCATCGCCAGTTTAGATTTCAAATGCGGAGTTGCGCGATTTTCCATTTAAGCAAAGGCAGCACAAAAAGCCACTTTCATCAAACGAGATGACCTTAAGCAGGTACAAATAAGCGAATTACGTCATGCCCCGAGCTAAGATGTGTGGCAAATTGCAAGAAAACGTTTAAGGTATGCAAATTACGGCCAGCTAAATTGCAAGGAAGCCAGCGTTTAGCGTTTAAAGTGTGCAATGTTGATGAAAAACATAAAATAGCTTTTAGCGGAGATGAGATAACAAATAAAATTTGTACGAATATGTAAAATGGCTGGTTGCATATACGAATCTGTTTGCAATGGTTAAATAATATGGCGAATAGTATTTTATGAGTAGATGATTAACTAATGATACCACTCGCTTGGTAATCAGGGCCACGTACCCGGAACTGGTCCCGACTTACATACATATATCTGGAAAAGAAAGTCTGCAAGAGCTGATGAATTTTCAATTTTAAGGGGCACACCTAAGGTGAAGTTTTGAAAACACTAGTTTTTTATTTATTGCATATTTCGATAGTCTATACTTAAATATCATAATAAAATTTCAAATGAATATTTCTAATAGTTTTTGAGCTCCCAGCTAAGTTGAATAATCAGTTTATCATAAAACGCCTTTTTTCGAAACTACATTTTAACTTGAGTGCTCACTCGGAGATAAATGAAACGAACCTCTCACTGTCATATTCTGCATATTCTCTAAACATTTAGTTCTCCATATAATGAAGTAATTTTAGTCAGTTTTTTGACCTGACCAGAAATCGAATTCGACCGTAGCCGTTGTAACAGGTGATCCAAGTAGAGGTACTTTTTTCGATAGACTCTTTTTGACAGATCACGCGTGAGTCGTGTCAATCTCTCATGTTATTCTTGTTCAGGATTGTTTTGAATTTCATAGTAGAAAGGCTTACGCCTGAAAAACGTTTACAAATCGATCAACTTTATTACAAAAAGTCAAGTTCTGTAAAGAACGTGTTCCACGCACTTCGCTTAACTTATGGTCAACATAATCGCCAACTGAGCGTCATCTCATCATCTCATCCATCTTGTGACCCAGCATTCATTTTGCTGATAGAAATATAGATTTTTGTAAATATAAAGTACACTTTGGGGTTTTAAAAATGTTATTCAATCCTTAGAATTGTCTCAGTCTAAACCTCTGAAGTGTCAAGTAGTCAATCAGCTTGGGCACGAATGCATAACTTTAAACGCGTTTATGTACATATGTCGAAACTGGATTAAACAAATCATACGCCTATTGCATAAACCCAATAGAAATGTTAACTGTAGTCTTACAGTGTCATTATCTAGTAAACTACTTGTATGTACGATTTCTTTATTATCATTGCAACTTTTTTAATGAGTTTGTTGTTTTCGATCAAATTTATAACATTTTACCTTTTTTTACAAGTCCGTAATTTTTTTAAAAATTTATAGAAATCTAAAAACATCCCTACCCAACTCTAATAGGAAAAAATCAACGTGTGACGAAGGTATTACGTAAGAAATTAGTTTTAATGATCATAAATTATTTCGCTCATTGAGGCGTTAAATATTTCGTTGGTGAAAATCAATCAATCTTAGTGAGTACTCATGTGGAAAAAATAAAAAAATTAAATAAAAAACGTTAACTTCGGTCGCACCGAAACTATAATACCCTTCTGAAATGCAACCATTCCTTACAAGAACTTGATTTTCTTCGGTCAGTTTAAATGGCAGCTATACCATATGCTATAGTGATTCAATGTGAACAATTCCTTCAGAGGTTGTAACGATACCTTAACGTCCGATCCAAATAATTTGTTTCGAGATTGTAATGTTGTCTTAGACATTAATCCATGCCACATTTCGTGAAGATATCCTGTCAGATAAAAAGTTTTCCATATTTCAGTTTGTATGACAGCTATACATACATATACCATAGTGGTCCGATATCGGCGAAAAAAAGGAAAACTAAGAATGAATGCGAATGCAAAATTTCAGATCGATACCTGAAAATCTGAGGGACTAGTTCACATATATACAGACAGACGGACATGGCTAAGCCGATTCAGCTCGTCAAACTGACTATTTATATGTTATATACATTTATTAGGACTTCCGACGCTTCCTTCTGTGTCTTACAAACTTCGTGGCAAACTTAATATACATTATATTCAGGGTATAAATATTACTACAATAGGAAAAGTGGTGATACATGCAGAAAAAGCGTATACACAATATATTTATACCAACGAAATGGTGGAGAAACAAAATTAACGCGCTTGCCGCCCATATATCTAGCAAAACAAAGGCATGTTTATTTACATTGTCAAATAGCGACAATGGTACAATAAAAATTAAATGCCTAAAGAAAGATAGAGATATTATATACTATATCGAACATTAAGGTGGGCTAAAAAACACCGACATTTTTTCCAGTTGGTACCCTGAAAATAGGTTCTTGAACACCTCTAAGAAAGTCTCTGCAAGTATGAGCTCTTAATTGTAACTGGAAGATCCTGCGTCTTACAATTTTTTTTTCCTATTATCAAATAGAAAAATTCAAATTTCCTTTCTACCTAGTTGATAAAATATCTGGTTTCATAGATTTTGTAGAAAATTCACTGCTCTACAAAAACGGTCGCACAGTCGCCATAAAAATAAACAAGAATGGTCATAAATACAAATATATGCTAACCGAAAATATAGCTAATGCTGGAGAGTGACTACAGAAAATAACAACTCACAAAAACGCATTAGGAGCAGTGTTCGATTCGCCACTGGTTTGAGCGTTGCTTTTAAAGCATGTGAAATCAACAACAAAGTTATCTTAAATTGAACTCAATACTTAAGAAAAGCAGAATTTCTCATTAGCTGAACTCTACTCTTATCTTAAGTTGAACTATATACAGAAAAAAGATTCATTAGATTACATTGACTGAAGGTTGAACTGTGACCTGGTCTTTCGTGCTCCCGCCTTTTATCCCAATACTTAATTTAACTCCGCTGAATCCCAAAGGCTATAGCATATCTCATCAAGGGATTACATGGGTTTATGGGTTTTAAAAAACCGATTTTTTTATTGTCTTATTAAATTCTACAACACCTCTAGAATATTGTCCTAAATTTTCAACTTGATGCGAGTAATAGTTTCGGAGGTACAGCCGTGAGAACTTGAACTCGAGGCTAAGTGCGCCGTCTTTAAACACGTTTTTCTCGAAACTGTGCTTTTGAAGTCGGTTGGCAAAATTTCTCGAAAACTACTCAAACGATCTTCTTGAAATTTTACACAAGTTTTTGAGATACAATTTATAAAAACTTGGACGAAGGATTTCTTTTTCGGTTACAACTATTTGAAAGAAAAATGTCGCGAAATTTTAATTTAATTTGTAAAAAGTCTGCCAAAAATCCAATTTTCAGTTGTTTTTCCTTCGTCCAAGTTCTAAGTTAAGGTTTTAGCTACAACAGGTATGTTTTCACTTTAGATGACCCTGTAAGGAGTTATGCTGCCAATGCTGGCGCATATTTTTTCGAGGGTCACCGGAAATGGCATCGCAAATAGCGAGTTTAAAATATTTTATTCCAAACATTTCAGAATTTCTTTGTTAATAGAAGTAAGCAGTTCTAATGAAATATCTAATTTTTTATATGAGAAGAAATTGTTGAAGAAACGGCTGTTTTTTACCCCAGGAAACCCATGTAACCCCTTAAAGTGCCAATAAGAAAAATTTTTTAACTTTCGGTATGCGATTAACCTATTTATGGCAATAACATTACATAATAAAATAATCCATATTTATTCGTTTACTTTTATAGGCTCTGAAAGGGGCAGGATAACTTTTGAGAGTAACTGTAAGCACATTTCTAGATGCCGTTCGATGATATAGTATTTGCTTTTATTGCTTTTCACCTCTTGTTTCGCCATAGAGAATTTATCTTTTTATTTCGGCGCTTCCTCCCGTTTTTTGCTGCGATGACGCGCGACCTTGAAATACGCGTTTGACAATTGTGGGCCTGTTCGTCAGTTTGTCACTTGGCATAATAGGGTATGTACACAACAACTACATGCACTGAGCATATGCTCGTGTGTATTCGTATTAGCATTTTCGCGCGCAAACCGTTGCGACTGACTGGTCGACAAAAATTAGCAAAAACACTGAGCAAAGCGAATATCGCTTCAACGCTTGCAGCGCCAGTCAACGCGCTGCGATCAATGGGCGACCGAGTGTAGCGTCAAAACTGTATTTGTCGAAATCAAATGTATGGTACATACATATGTATGTGTTTATGAAAAATCTAATAGAACACGAGTATGCACATTTGAAGCAATTTATTTATAAGCTAAAGGGAAGTGACAAAGCGAAAACTGCTAAAACAATAAAAAAGATGGCCACAAAAAATAAAAAAGGTATACAAGCACATACATATGTATAAATATACTTCGATGTATTTATACATAGCAGTGAGAGGGGAATGTAATCGCTTGCGAGGCAATTAATAAGCACTGTTTAAATACTTTTTTCCAACACACACACCAACGAGGTGCCACGATTGTTATATTTCAGTCATACTGGCAATTAGTTACTTATTTATGCAAATTGATTTAATATTTTTGCCAAGAGGCACTTTTTGGAATAAGTGGGAATTTTCCACTTACTTAAACAATTGGATAATAGCTTTTAGGAAAATAATTCAACTTCTGTGAGTGGAATTCTAATGGATTTGAAAATATTCTCATCGTTTGAGCATTCGGTGGCAGCTTTTAGCAAAAAATGATCTCAAACCCTGGACCAATCGTATCGGAACCATCTAGGCGGGCCTTCACTATCATTATCTTATCTAGGTTTAAGCTTGTTCTGGAATTTTACTTATTTCAATGAAAAATTTTATTAAATACTTACAAGGTGTGTTCCAAAGTAAACAGGAGATTTTGAATCTAAGGCCCCCCTGGTGGCACCATCTATATATCGACTGGTGCGTTAGAATCTGCTATCTTTATCGATTTTCCAGTGAGAATTTCATGATATTTCATTGATTGGAAGTGAAGTTATTGCGTTTTAAGTGTCAGTGTGTTTGTGTTATCGGTGCGAAAATGAGCTTCGAACAAAGAGCCAACATTACATTCTGTTTTATATTGACAAAACTTTTACCGAAACGTTTCAATTAATGAAACAAGTTTATGGCGATGATTGCCTATCCTGTAGCAGAGTGCACGAGTGGTTTCAACGTTTTCAAAGTCAAAATCAAAATCCGCAATGGACAAAGACTGAGACGAGTAGGTCCTTGTGGCATTTAGTACAGTGGTCATATAAAGAAACGGTATAAAGAAACGGTCGGTGTGGGATTCATGATGGGAGAGAGACTCCGTCGCCGAGTCCTGGCATTCTCCGCGGTGGATGAACGTCTAGCCACCATCCGCAACAAAGCGAAGTTCTTCAACATATCGCCTATTTGCGCCCCGCCCCAACGGAAGAGGGCGACGATTCGACCAATAGTGAATTATATGAGAGCTTGGAGCGCGCCTATGAGAGCTCCTCCGCCACGATGTTAAAATCGTGCTTGGCGGGCAAAAAAGGTAACTCTGGTACAAGAGGCGTTAAATTCAGCCTCCATGATTAAACATCAACAAATAGGTTGAGGCTGAACGACCGAAATATGGTTATCTGTAGTACTAGATTCAAGCAAAGAAAAATTCATCAAGCTACTTGGCTGTCTCCGAATCGAAAAGCCACCAGCCAGATCGATCATGTTAAGATGGACGGAAGACAAGTTTCCAGTATTTTAGACGTGTGTTCGATCCGAGATTCTAACATTGACATGGACACTGTCTTGTTGCAGCCAAGATACGCAACACCCGCCTCTGTGCAGCAAAAAACGCACGTCAACAAACACAAGGAAGGTTCGACGTCGAGAAGCTCCAATCACAACATACAGCCGAACGATTTTCTACTCGACTTGCACTCCTGCTCTCTAAGAGCACTCATCAACAAATCGGTATATGGAAACTGTTGGACTGCATTTCAAGCTCCTTACGTACAGCTGCAACCGAAACTATTGGTTTTCGGAAAATGCAAAAGAACAAGTAGATATCGATAGCTGAAGAGGGAAGCGAGACGAAAATTCAGAAAAAAAGGAGAGAGGAAGAAATGGAGGCATGGACAATAACATCATCTGATGTTGGCCTTAGGAGTGTTCAGGGGATAGGTTTAGCGGACGATTTTTAGTCCTTTTTTCATTGGCAACGCCGAGTATCGCAGTAGATTGAACGATGAGCTGTACGAGTTATACGGCGACATTGACATAGTTTAGCGAATCAAGAGACAGCGGCTGCGCTGGCTGGGTCATATTGTCCGGATGGACCTGGCTACACTTGGTATCTCGAATTGGCGTTAAATAGCGAGAAAAGTAATGATTGGCTCGCTCTTATTAACTGAGCTATAACCGCGTAAGCAGTGTCTACGTCAAGAAAGAAGCAGAAGAAATTCGAAGAGAATGATATGGCTAGGTATTTGATCAAACATTCTTCCATGACTTCAATTATACTCTGTCTCTTTAGCAGCAGTACAGCTAAATCTAAAACAGTTGCCTTATCCCAGCCAAAACACATGTTCGATCACATTGTCTGCCACGTCTCCACTAAACGAATGGGAAGAGCGTAAAGTGTTATAATGAAACCTAACTTTAAATTAGATAAGTACAACAATTAGCAAACGGTAAAAACTTTGGTGTTGATAACAATCTTCAAAGCCACAACAGAATACCGCAAAAGCGCGTAACGTCCGCTAAATTACGCGCCCCAACAAATACTCGTAAAACTCTAAGTAAACTTAGGACTAAGTAAACACTTACGGAAACCAACAGTCAAACGAACGTTGTGTGGCAACATCAAACAACAGTTCAGCAGAATAAAAAACGGTTAAAAAGGTGGAAAAATCGAAAAAAAGGTTGCAAGTTGCACACACAAGGGTTTCACTTTGCACTTCTTGTTTACTTTATTTACCGTATTCTGCCTTACAACGCTTAGTTTTGAGCGCAATTTTGTTTATTTTGTATAGACATTTATTTTTAGCTTTCCCTTTCATTTTCTTGTTTTTTGCATTTTCAATTATACTGGCGCTGCAGCGTGCAAAAAACGCAAGCAAAACTTGATGGGTGACATTAAAAATCACTTTTCTATTATGACGAGGGACGGCGGAGCGGCGGCAGTGACAGCCGGTGTGCGCTGAAATGTGATACACAAAGCAAAAAGAGCAAAGAGCAGCAAGTTCGGCAAGTACGTATGGTAGAGAGACGGGGAACGGCCGATGAAGCGGATTGGATTGCGTAAAAGTATTAAAAATAAATTTTCCGCACAAATAGTAAGCGAGAGCGTCAAGTCGACAACGCAAAGCGGGGCTGTGGCGGTGGTAGTGAAAGGATGTGCAAAAAATGCAACACTGAGTTTGCATTTATTGCGCTGCGTGTCCGAGCAACAGGAACGGCACTTCGCAACAAAACGGAGGAGGACACTTGCGTCACTTTGGTTTGACTTTTTGCGGCGGGCGACTATCAATTCAACCATGGACAATGGGGAAAAATGGTAAAATATTAACAGGAAGAGAACAAATAAGTACTTGCTGAAGCATTGCGCAGTAAGTGTCAACAACAACAGCAGCAACACTTGCCTGCTGCAGGCTGAATAATAATAATAATAAAGCGGACTACGAAAAGGGATGTGTGTACTTACATATGTGTATGGGTTTTGGGGGGAGTTTTTAATTAAATTTTATAAAAAATAAAGCAAAATTTAATTAAAAAATAAATTATAGTAAGTAAGAGGAAAAAGTGAAGACAAATGTACATAAACATCGTGACAAAAAGCACCCGAAATTGTTCTTAAATTCCTCGGGTACATGATATTTCAAAAACATTTATTTTGCTAAGTGGGTAGGACTGTCCTTAATTACTATGCAAAATTTGAGCGCGACCTGTCAACCAGTTTGTTTACAGCAGCTGCTTAAGTCCGTACAACTCAGTAGTGCGTTGCGATTTTTACAGTGGATAAAAATATGGAACAAAGAATTTGTCTCAAATTTTGTGGTTTCTAACCAAATTTCGTGTGCGGAATCGTTGCGAATGTTGGATAATTCAGTTTTATCGAAAATATAAGCCTACGAGTGGTACAAACCTTCATATACGGTGAAGAGATCGTTGAAGACATGCCTGGTTCTGGGCGATGTTCGACCTCTTCAACTGATGAAAATATTAAAAAAGTTAAGGATGGTGCTTGAAAATCGCCAGGCAAGTGTTAGAAAGATGGCGATCGAGCTCGACATCTCTCCCGAGTCCATTCGAATGATTTTGGGTATGAAACGGGTTCTCGTTCGACTCATCCCGACAAAGCTTAATTTTTTTCAAAAAAAAGTACCGTAAGCAGGTCTCTTTGGTGATGCTTGATCGTGCGATTTCTGATTCCACATTTAGGGAGAGCATTATAATTGCCGATGAGACATGGGTTAATGAGATTCATGGAAATAGGAGGAAAAACGAGCTGAAACCACGCCACAGCCACTCAAAAATCAAAGTGATACTTATTGATTTTTCGATATTCGTGATTTGGTGCATCATGAATTTGTTCTGGAGGGACAGACAGTCAAAAGGGATTCCGAAAACGGTCGGCATTATGGAAGAAGAATTCATGGATTTTACACGATGATAATGCACCATCGTATCAAGTCGCGATTGTGACCAAATTTAAAGCCAAAAAGGTAATGAATACCATCGATCAACCACCGTTTTCACCAGATTTGACTCTGTGTGATTTTTTCTTGTTCCCCAAACTAAAATTGCCGTTCCGTGGAATTCGGTTTCTGTCGATCAAAGAGATAAAAAAAAGATAAAAATTCGCTGAATAAACTGAAGGCCATGCCAAAAAGTATGAGGACTGGAGTTCCGGAACAATAACTGATTTTGGACGATCTTTACGAAGTTTGCCTTGGAGTTACCTACGACCTCGATTGAATTCACCATACCATCGATAAACACTGGTCCTTGATGGCGTTTCATTGTCAAAAATTTAATAAAGTTCATCAATGCACTGTTGCCGAGATTATAAACGTCGAAAGTTGTAAAGAAACACTTTTTGCGATTTAATTTCATTTATAGGCCGAAAAGAATATTTTAAGGTACTGCAAATAACGGAAATAGCGATCGTAGGTCAAAACGTTTCGTCTCTCTCGATGTTATGCATCGTATGGGTCCAGGACATTGTGAAAACCGAACTATTACATACAAGAGCGCTACATTCGATATTTATAAGGAACTCTCTTAAGCTCGTAGTATGGACTAAGGGGGAATAGCAGATAGATGTAACAAACAATTATTAAAAAAATTAAATCAGTTTGCTCAATACTGGATTTATTATTTTCCATTTTCTGATTTTCTAGTTTCTTATCTAAATTTCCAACAGTGATTTCTGCTTGTTATCGATTTTGTATACACGGTGTCAATTACACGAACAAAGCCACTTGATGGGTGGCTCAGTTCGCCTTCATATGTAAGAAGGTGTCGGAATAATAAACAGTACTATATATGAACGAGTACGTAAGTATTTGCCACTCCTTGCCATTTCGATATGGGTGCAATGTAAATAACCTTTATTGGGTCAAGGTATATAGTAAATAATAGCGTACACCTATTTTATACACAAAATGCAAAATAATCTAAATACGATATGAAAATGTACGTGTTTTCTTGGTTAGCCGAGCAACACACACTAAACGGATATTGCTTAAGTTACGTAACTATAGTTAGTATGCTAAACCCACAGCTGGAAGGATTGATTGTGCAAAAAGTACATATGTATGTACATAAATTTGTGAAATTTCGCTCAGTGAGTAACAAAATACAGAATAGGGGATCACACTATGAAATATAGTCCCCTTAACATTTTTTGTAGATTTTATCAGCTGTGGTTGAAGTCACACTGAGCTGAGGACGAATGATTTTTGATATATTGGTCCGAATTTCACGCATATAAGACCAAACTTCAACTGGTCGGAAGACCACATTTCCAAAAAACCTCAAATTCTTGAAAGCCTAAATCCGAAAAATTCAATTTTCAACGCGAAGGCTATTCCTGAGAATGCCTTCCGTGACGCCTTCAATGCTTGGAACTAAATTTTTTTTAAATCGACTCCAGTTTTATTACTTTCCGGAGAGACAAATAAGCAGTTAAGCCAGTGTAAATAATATGCCAAAGAGCTATGAAGAAGAAGCAAAAGAGGAAAAGTATGCGAAATAAATGTGTTTAAATTCATTGAAAGCAAAACAAATCTTGACGATTATGCAAACAACTGTTAATTAATTTTTGACCGTAACTAGTTCATAAGTAACTAGTTGCAAAGTAACTGGCCTCTAAAATAACTAGTCCAAAAGTAACTAGTATCAATTTAACTAGTCCCAAATTAACCAGTCTCAAAAGTAACTAGTTGCAAGGCTAAGTCAAAAGTAATTAGTTTCAAAAATAACTAGTCGCGAAGTAACTAGTTTTAAAAGTAACTAGTTTGTAAGTTGAAAACAGTTTCCCAATTAATTGAATACATACATAAATGTTACTAAGTCTCAAAGTTTGATTAAGGCCTGCAATGAACATTTTTCAAGTGGACCCTACATTTCACTCATGAAATATTAAAGTTGCGGGTAGAAAAAGAAGCTAGTCTGTAGGTAGGGTTGAAAAATTAAAAGTAGCGGAACTTAGCTCTAAATACTTTTTCGATTTGCCCCCAAATTCTGCAGTTGAATCTAAGAAAGCATATTACGTAATACCAAAATCCAAAATAAGTCTTTTTGATGGGTTTCATTTGCTAAGCAATATGTAGCATGTGTGGCATTAATGCAGGGGCATGTAGAGAAAATTGCCACTGTGCGCATGATATCCGGCTTAGGGCACCTGCCTTCTTAGGTTTAAAGCATGAATTGCATTCTTTACAAACACCTGCATAACATGCTATGTGCGGCTTTGCGTGTTGCCCTATTACCTTTTATGTGAATTTATTTTGTGGTGAATTTTCTTTTTTCCAAAAAACGCCAAGCTTTTGACTTTTTTGCACGAAGAGTGCAAAAATAATAATAAAATATAATTTTTATATCTTTATATATGAATCTACTATATATGCGTTTATATACATACGCTTATATACTTACATATACATATATGTACGGTTAGATGGACGTAATAAATCTTTATGCACCAACCAAAAACTTTGAAGCAACGCCAGTGAGGTGCTGCAGGGCACCTCCTCGCAAAGCCGTTACATTTGCGTGTCTAAATTAAATTTACTGCAACGTGCACTTCTAAAACTGTATGTTGCTGCTCGACTTCAAAGTTCAAAAGTCACTCGCACACAAGCGTTTACTCTAAGTTGACCGTTTCGTAAGCTTTGCTGTTCTTACCTTTTGCTCAGAAAAGGGAAAAGCAATTTCAGCGCAAATTATATGGTGCACTGCTTCCGCAATTTAGAGAAATTATAATTACTTAGCGCTTAACGGGCGAACGTTTGAGGCACAAAAAGTTGTGAACAACAACAAAAAAATCGATTGTTTAAAAAAATTAAGTACTCATACGCCCTGTTGGTCATTTAAGTCTACAAGCAGACATATGAATACCTACACAAATGCAATAGGAGAGTATATAATACGCGCGTGAGTGCATTATGTAAGGCAGTGAGTACTTAAATTCCAGTGTGAATACTTGAGCGAATGTACACAGTTGCGAAAAGCGCGCTCAAATAGCGCAAACTGGCACAATAGGAAACCGCAGTCGGCGCAAATGGGGCAATATGACACGCGTATAGTGACGACAACAATAACATCAACAACAACAACAACAGTAATACCATAAATGCGTAGTGGAAGTACTGCAAATGGCAGTTGGCAAATAAACAAACACAAATATGTGGCATTTAAAACGCTGCAGTGCTTTCGACGACGGCAGCATGCAGCTTACACAGCTTAAGCTTCAGCGTCAACACAGCCAATGTCATCGATGACAATGAGGGTGGGCGATTATTATTTTAAGTTTTTATTTGTTTTGCGCAACGGAAATTATTGGTTTTATAAAATTTGCACAGAGCATGGAAAGCTAAGTTCAACAAAAGCTTCAAAAGCGAGCTTTGCATGAAGGGCAATACGGATGGCACTAAGCTTAGTTGGATTGAGGGAATAATGAAAGGAATATCTACAAATAATAATTTAATGAATCGAATGAGACCCATAGTTAACGGCTCACCATGATAATATATGAATCGCGAGTAGATTCTTATAACTGTAAAGCTCTTAAAACTTTATTTTCGGCTTAGTAGAGCTTACAGCTACTCTTGAAGAGAATAATTTGAAAGGTAGAAAGACTGGAGAGCTGTTATAAACTCGGCTATAACCGCGTAAGCGATGTACGCCAGTAACGAAGAAGAATATTTGATATTACTACAAGAAAAGTCTGATATGCTCGGTTGTAGCCAAAAATACCACTTTCCAAATAAAGTTACATATTCTCAGGAGCAAATTCGCGGTTATTAAAATAAAAAAATCTCTTACAATGATGATTAGGTTAGGTTAGATTAGGTCGTAGGGTTGATCCAAAATCGACGGATCTCACTTAGAGAGGTATTCGTCTGTTGTGTTAGTCATTAACTCCTAAAAGTGGATTATCAGATCCCCATAAACGAAGCGTTTTGACAACAAATTTATCAACGCGCTTAATATCAATCTCGGCAACTTCGGACAAGATAGTGTCTAGTCAGAGTACTTACAATTGCGGCGAAATTGTTTCGCTAAGCATCAGTAATGGAAGATGGAGTCATCTGTAGAAATTCACGCAAGTGAGAAAAGTTCTCTAAGCGCCATTCACTTTGGAGTGGCCAAAAACGATTCTTTTACGTATGGCTCAAGCAGCTTACGACTTCCGGTCTTAGACCAAGTATCCTCTGCGTAGCCCAAGAAGATCCGTTTGAAGACGAGCCAAAAGGAGAAGCCGAACCATCCCTCCTAGGGTTCTGCGCTGGGTTTGGGACCCGCCATGTCAAAAACGCTCCAATGAAAAGAAAACAGCAGCCTTCGTTGTTGAAAACTCGTAAAAAGAAAATAAGCCAATAATTAGGAGGACCTCTTTCAATGCACTCTGGGCCAGCAAGGCCTCGGCGTCGCACACTGGTTGTAGACCAAAGCTTGCTGAGCTCACTGTAGGTCCATAGGTCCAACACGAGAACGCAAGAAGACATCGGAAAACCGACTCGCTTCCAGTCAAATGAAATTGGGAAAGGTATTACCGCTCGGCTGTAAATGCACACACCTTTGAAGGAAACTGCATTTCAAAGCATTCATCTACTGCTACCTTGATGGCAGCCAACTCCGCTAGAAAGACGCTACAGTGGTAAACTAAAACTAGAGTTGAGCTTTAAACAGCGCTTTTATTACCCACTGATAACTAAAAATTATAAAGAAAACTTATAATGCAGACGACCCCATCAAACAGCACGTTTCCTGGGCCTATCGTTGGATGACTCCGATGACAACTTATCTCAATCATACTACTCTAACTGTTACAACAACAACAACAACATTCATTACAAAAGTTTATTATTTCCAATACGAATGATAATCCGATTCTATAGAACCTTCAGGTATGTTTACCTTTGACTGAGGCTAAGCAAACATTTCATTCACTTGCTAAGTTCAAGAGAAGTAGTCATCGTTTAGGTTGCCTGCGCTTGACTCGAATTTTAACAGACTCTGCGGCCTCACTGTCGATACCAGCCCTGCTCTAGGCATTTCCTGGAGTCTTCGCCGCTGTGCTGTCACCAGACAGTGACCAGCTGGTCCTCCGGTATGAAATCAGTCAACTAATCAGTGATTCTCACAAAAAAATCATGATTTAAAAATCCTCACTAACCTCACCCTGATGTTTACACAGTCAACAATAGCTGCATCAGCGCTGGGTGGCCAACAGTGACATTAACTGATCGGTTGCTTAAATCAGAATGCATCACTGGTATTTAGTTTCATTTAATTGCCATTTCCATAGTCATTAGAGGAGACATGAGTCTATGTTAGTTCGGCGGCTTTATACAATATACTCATACAACCCTACTCTCTGCCGCTCTTCTGATTTACCTCTCAGCAGCAATTGCATCAAAGCAGCCTCAATTCAATTAAGTCTAAGTAGAAATGAAATTTGTTAACGTTTGTCGCTCGGTTTGTCGCTTGAATGGCATTGCAGTTGTCACTGCAACAGCATCGATTAAGATCTAATACCTGCCGTAAAAGATTAGTTTTTTATTTAGTTAACGCTTGATTGAATATTAGCTTGCAATGCATCAAACAAGCATTTGCAGCTGTGATTTAATTACAATCAACTTTAATTGTCGATTTGCATTTAATGTAGCGCTTAAGATCAAAGGTTTCCGGTAGATGTCATGAGGCTGAATCAACCACCAATTTTTTTAGTTTCTCGGCTCACTACGTTTGAGCTGTGTTCTTTTGCCAAATATTTTACTTGAGAAAGCAATAACAATGCAAATCAAACCAGTTCTATTCAATGCATACTCTTTTTACCTTCTTAACGGGGTATTTGCTAGTCTCTTTCTAATAAATTAAGACTGCTACTTTTAAATCTTTGTAATTTCATAATTGTAGTAATTGCAAAGAGTTTAGAAAGGGGGGGTGCGCTATACCATCACCCATCTTGAGACCCAACATTCATTATCGGATAATATTCGACCGAATAGACAACGAGCAGTACGCAGTGAAGAAATTATAACAGCCGATGCTGAGAGTGTACATGAAGACCGTGGAGAGTCAATTTGGCGCGGTTCGCAGCAACTCGCACTGACGTATGGAACGACTTGGCGCATTTTACCACGAGAGCTTAAATTGAGAGCGTACAAAATACAGCTTGTGCACGAAGTGCAGTCGTTCGACTTTCCCAAGCGACAACACTTCGTTCTATGGGCTCTTGAAAAGTTCCAAGTAGATCCAAAGTTTTCGAGAAAAATTTTGTTCAGAGAAGAGGCCCATTTCTGGCTCAATGGGTATGTGAACAAGCAAACTTGCCGCATTTGGTGTGATTTGTAGACCGTTGGAATCATCGGTTCATATTTCTTCAAAAATGATGCCGGTGAGAACATAACCGTCAATGGCGACCATTACCACGCCATGATAACCGACTATTTGATGCCTGAAATTGAAGCTCGGGAGCTCGGCAAGATTTGGCTTCAACAAGACGGCGCCACTGCCCGCACAACGCATCAATCAATGGATTTATTGAGAGAACACTTCGGTGAGCAGATAAATGAACGTTTTGGGTCGATTCAATTGGTAACCAACATCATGAGATATCGTACCGTTAGACTTTTTTCTGTGAGAATATGTAAGGCCTAAAGTGTATGCGGACAATTCCGCTTCAATTCAGGCCTTGGAGCAAATCATCATACATGTCATTCGCCAGTTACCAGTCGAAATGCTCGAAAAAGTTATCGAAAATTGGAGTCAACGGCCAATATTTGAAAGAGATAATCTTCAAAAAATAAATGCCAAGAATGTTTTTTCGAAAGTTAATAAAAATTCACCCATTAAATTTGAAGTTTCGGTGTTTTTTTCTTTAAAATAGTAGGGAAGCTCGAAATGGATCACCCTTTACCATCCAACACATTTATGTTCAGTATAATTTTGGAAATTATTAAGACTTGCACCGGAACAAAGTTTAGAACTCGTGGAAACCCGCATTCTCTATAGTAATCTTAAAATCTGATCGCCATTTTCATCGGCATATTAATTTCAGTGCACATTTCAAGCTTAAAAGTAGTAAGTGGGTTGCTACATGAATCAATATATAAACTTGTACACAATATGACTTTGGTAAGACCGCAGACAAAGATAGAACCGATATTTTCTAGACTTACCAGCAGAGGTATACAGTGAAAAGCAGATTTCTTGTCAAATAAATTGACCATACTAGGGATTGGTTAGGATCGGTCAGTTGTTATGAAAGCTACATCCTGCTATCAATGATTCCTGCTTCTTGAGGAGTAAAGAACTTCCACAAAATTTCAGTTCGATATTACAAAATGAAGCTGAAACTAATCATATTGCGCTCGTAATACAAATTCCTTTGCTTCCTCTGCTCAACAGCTTACTTTTCTTCTTCTTAATTTTAGGCCAAGCCTATTGACTATTAATTCGATAATGGTAATGCCACAATGACAATAGTTCATGACCACCAAACACGTTTGTCGTTTGCTATCTTTACAATCTGCTAGCTTTCAGCAAATATTCTATTGTCTGCGCCAAGCTTGTCGTTCACAGACGCTATCATTTTGGCTGACATATAATCAAGATTGTAGTCTAAATTTATAGGCGCTTCCCGGCAAATCAATGGCCCACCAAAGAATGAGAAAATGAAAGAAACAAGTGAACACTATCTGGCAGATATCATAATAGAAGATACATAGTGGAGGGACCTCAATTGACATGTGTAATAAAAATTGGCAAATGTCAAACCGCAGAACAGGCGCAGCCTAATAACCACCATACAATACACCTACAAACTATGCTAAAATGAATTGGATGCGAAATTGGTTTACCAAAACAGAGAAACGGAAAAGTGCAAATAAAAAGACGAAAACAGCAGCAATGAAGCCCGTAAAATACCAGCTAGTTGTGTACCGACATAAATAGTAGAACGGCAATTTGGCAGCGGAACAAACAGTTCAAGTCCCCGACAGCAGACATTGGGAAATTTTATTATGCGAAAAAAGGAGAAGAAGAGTAAGCAGCAACAGCAACAGCGTCAGCGCCAGCGCCTTCACAACAAACGTGCCGCCATCCTTTTTTGGCTTCTCGTTTTCGATTGTCGGTGATGTGTGTCGAAATGGCGCGGCGTCTGCAGATTAGTGTCGCGAGGCGAAGATGAAAACATGCGAAAAAGTGGACAAAAAATATGGTGCGAAGGTGGGAGGAAGTTATGGTGAAATTTATTTATTTCTTTTTTTTTGTGGTTTTTTATATTTTGTTGGGGTCCACAAATATGGAGCTGTTACAAAATAGTTAGACAATGAGATGCAGAAAATGGAGAGCATAAGAAAATTCAAAAACATTAGGGAAAAAGCTTTGGTCATTTACACTGGCTCAAGGTAGGTAATGTGCATTGGATCTCACTGACGGATTCCCACTGACAGCAATAAATGAAGATTTTTGATCTCGAACCTAACAACACAACACAATTTCATAATATAGTGTAGTATTCTGAGAGAAGTAAGAAGTATTCTGAAGGGGCCGAGCCGAAAAGTGGAGCGTGATCCCCTTCATATTCCTGGAAACTATATTTTGAAAGGCTCATCTGTCGCATAGACATCTATTAAAAAGAAGCCAAAGAGTGTTCAAAATCCCTAATAGTAATTAGAAATATTTGTGCCAAAAAAAGTTTTCAGACAATTTCTTGACTAAGTTTTGTTTAAGCATTCATCAAATGTAGGATCCAAGAGAAAACACGACATATTTTAGACCTTTTTTCAATAAACTTGAAAAGGCAAGTCCGGCAGCAGAACATTTGAATAGTATTTAATGTTCTTCTATAACAGCCAAACATCCAAACATTCTATTCCGGTAATTTTGTTGTCAAAGATACATCAGAATTTGGAACACCGATTGTTAAAGGTATCGAGAAAAAAAATGGAAATGGTCACGCCTGAAAGTCATGAAAGTATTGTTCAATTACCCAGGAGCTAAGCATTTCACGGTGGCGATGGTCTAGTCTCGGTGAGCCGGTGCATATATAGTGGCAAAGTCAGAATTGACGGTCAGGAAGGTTTTGCTATGTGTTTGATGAGATTTGCAGGGAATCATCTTCTATGTGCCACTCACCTACGGGCAAAGTCTTAACTCCGACCTGACAACAATTGGATTGTCTGATGGAAGCGAACGTCAAGAAGTGGCCAGCTTCGACTCATAGGAAGAACGTGTTCCATCAGGAAACCGCCAGGACGAAGCACGGACTCTCCAGCAGCTCAACAATTAACAGTCAGAGATCTTACTGGAATCGTTGGAATATCGGAAGGATCAGTGAAAACCATTTTGAAAGATCGCTTGGAAAGTGAAAGCACGATTGGTTCCAAAAAAATCTCCATTTTTTTGAAAGACAGCGCCACGTTTAGGTCCGTCAAAGCAGGTAAAAAATCAAGGTTATGTTCTTCGATTATCAAGGTGTGGTGCACTCCGAATTCTTCCTGACCGGCCAAACTGTCAACGAGAAATACTATTTGAGTGTTAGGCTAAACGAAGCTATTCGTAAAATGAGGCTGGAATTATGAGCCGAAAACTCTTGGTTTTCGCATAACGATAATGAACCCTCGCATAGTGCATTGATGCTTCCTGCGTTTCATGCCAATGTCGTGCCGCTACCACCATATTGGTCAAATGGGGCAAAATCGATTTTGAAGAATAAATTAATAATTTTATAATTAGAAACAAAGTCTTACTATTTTTTGCTCATAGTGGTATGAATAGAAAATTAAAATAGTGACCCCAATTACCTTTTTAATAATGATCAAGATGAGCACAGAGTGAAAACATCGATTAATTTAGTTAATTAATGAAGGAGCATCAAACCCATATTGCTCTCTCGAATCATATATACAATATACACATACACAGTACATAAGTACAGACATATCGATTTTCCACAACTGTCACTTAGTTAAATGTCAGTTGTTTTGAAATTTCAAGGTGCGGCAACAATATTTTCATGGTTACCTTCGAACTCTCGTAGCTTTTGCTTGAGTTGTTGGTTTGCAATTGGTTGGGAGTGCGAGAGGGCCAAATCAGCACAGACAGACGGTCTGTCTAACTATTACGTGCAAAGGGACAAAACTGTTTAAATAGTGGTGTATATGTGAGCATCTTGTTCAGTTTTACTATAAGCGTGACCTCGTAAATATAGTTATTCTTCTAAAACTGTTGAATTATGTTGACATTACTTTCATCGCTAGCAAATGGATATGTACAAATATATTTATATGTTTATATTATGAATTTAGAGATTTATTTACAATATTTACTTATTTTCTTTTTAAAGAGAGGTTTCACTTACCGTTTCCCAAAGAGCCTTGTTGTTTTTATAACAAGCATGAAAATTGCACAACTGTAAGGAGAGAAGAGTAAAAAATAAGTGAGGGATGTTGAAAGTTAAATAAATTTGTAAAAGTAAGAGGATGGAGTCATGTGTACAAGTTCACGCAAGTGAGAAAATTCTTCAACATATTGCTGATTTGCGCCCACGCCCCGACGGAAGAGAAGGACGATGTGATCAAAAATGTCTTCTATGAGTGATCACTCCAAGACGAGTTTCATGAAGGTAGCCCAAAATCAGTTGTTGTTTCGAAAACTATCGATGATTAAGGCAACTATAGCTATTAGTGGGACCAGCATACATTTAATATTACAAGAACATGAGACTGTAAAAAAATTATTCACGTTGGATTTGTCAATCGCTCAAAAAAGTTTGTGTCGATTGCTTGAGAGAAATGTTATAAAACACAACAGCGACACGTCTATGACATCGTGACAGGTGATGAATACTGGATTTACCCGTATGAATCCAAAAGTAAACAGCAGTCGACTATGTGGATGTTTCAAGATGAGCCGAATCCAATAAACGCTGTTCGCGCACGAAGCACTTCCAAGCAAATGGTCGACTTAGTTTTTCAAAAAACTGCACCTGTCACAACCATATCTCAAGAACAAGGCTGGACAGTTAATTCAGAGTGGTACACAAATATTTGTTTCTCACTTTTTTTTTCAAAAAATCAAGAAAACCAACCGCGGAGGTGGATCACGTTTCACCACAACAATCTGAGCTTTCACACATCGACTGAAAAAACTGCATTTTTGAGCACTCAAAACATCGAATTGATGACTCATCTACCCTAGAGTTTTTATTTGACGCTTCGAATGACTTCTTTTTATTCCCTGTTAAACTAAGAGGTTAACGTTTTGGACACCTGAAGAGGCGTTTGATAAATTCAGAATGTACTTTTTGGAAATACCTCAATCAAAGTGGAATAAGTGCTTCGTCAATTAGTTCAAACGCATACGAAATTTATAGATCTTAATGGAAATTACTTTGAAAAACACGAAAGCAATTTTTTCAAAAATTAAGATTTGTTTTTGTTCTCCAATACCGAAATATAAAAGGCAACCCTAATAGTACAGTTTTTCATTACATTACACTACTCTTTATCCAAATAAAAAGAAAATCATTAATTTCCATTAAACTGAAAGAATTTTCATTAAAAATAATTTGTTTTAAAGACATCAAATTTACCCAAAATTTATGTTGGCAATAAAGAAAAATATGAATAGTAAAATTAATAAAATAAATTCACTGAATATTTCCAGAATAATATTTTCTAAAATATTTAAGGCAACAGGAATCCCTTGAATAATTGCAATTTTCCATATTTTCAAACAAAAGGCTCGAAAAAACCCTTACATTAGCTAATCTTATGTACCCAAAGGAGACATTTTTTAACAATGAATTCCATCACTTGCCCTGCACTTACTCTTAAAAGAAGTATTCCCAAAATTACACACATTTCTACAACAACAAAAACATTCCACAAGAATGTTAGAAATTTAGAATACCCTTATCAGTCAAGGAATTTCGGCAAAGACAACAACATTGCAAATTGTTGCACAGTTCACCATACATAATTTAATATTTATACACATAAACATACCCCAAAATATATTAAAGCGAGCAGAAGCCTGTTGGGAGTTTAAATAAGGACTTAGATAAATTGCTTGCTTATTAAACATCAACCATGAATAAATATGTATACATATATGTTTTCAGGGTAATTCTCTGAAATTGCCACGCTCATATTCAAGTAAGCAATTAAATACGATGTTTTATTAAATGTGTAACACAAATACATGTATATGTATATAATTATATGTGAGAAATTAAGACGCAATCTGTTCATTAACCGTAATACATATTATTGTATGTATATGTGTATATGTATTTGTGCCTGTGTGTGTAGTAGGAGCCATCATTTTGCAGACATTTGATAAAATTAATAAAATTGCGCGCGCACTCAGACTGTTGCTGCAATTAGCAAAGTTGACGGGCGCCATCAGCACTCGCACGCCATGACGTATACGTAACTTACTCATGTTTGTACGCCGTGTTTAACTGGCGATGTGAAATTAATTGCACTATACGAGATTTAATAAGCCAAATGAAGATGATATTTTAATTTTCAAGAAAAAATAATGTCAATTATGTTTATTAAATTTTTTACCATAAAATTAAAAAATTTTTAGTATAAAATTAAGTAAATTATTTTAATACAAATTTTATTTTTCAACTGCTGCGAGTGAACTGCAAATAAGTTATCTACCATAAATTTGAATTTTACACTATTTTTGGAGAAAACAAATACGAAATACCATTTAATAACATAATATAGAGAGCTTAAGGTAGATTTTTGTATTTTTCAACCACAAAGAAAATGTCCTCATTTCCATTTTGTGGCGCAGCGCATAATTCATTTTGGTCTTAAAATCTTTAGCACAATGGAGGAGTTTTATGTTTGGCAGCGGTATTTTTGGTGGGTACACTGGCGAGCTTAACGACAGTATTAAAATATATAGAAGTAAAACATTTACCAAAAGCCAGCCAGCCACGTGAGCTAACTGGCGAGCTGGAGCTGAAGCTGCTTCGTGAATGTGAACTTGGGGAAAAAGGATTTTTATCTTGATTTTGATGGGCCAGTTTGTATAGCAGCTATATGTTATAGCCCGATCTGAGCAATATTTTCGGAAATTGTAGCATTGCTTTGGTTAATAGTTTATGCAAAATTTTGTAAAGATATCTTGTCAAACAGTTTTCCATGCAGGGACTTAGTTCCGAGCGGTCAGTTTGTATGGCAGCTATATGCTATAGTGATCCGATCTGAACCATTTCTTTGGATATTGCATCATTGTCTTAGATAATCGATCGCGCTGAATTTCGTGATGATATCTCGCCAAATGAAAAAGTTTTCCATATAAGAATTTGATTTCGATCGTTCTGTTTGTATGACAGCTATCTGCTATAATAGTCCGATCTGAATCATTTCTTCGCAGAATATTGTATTACTGTAGATAATAATCCGTGCTCAACTTCGTAAAAATATCTCTCCAAATAAAGAAGTTTTCTATACAAAGACTTGATTCCGATCGGTCAGTTTGTATGGCAGCTATATGCTATAGTGGTCCGATAACAAAAATTTCGACAAGTGAGCAGCATCGTGGGAAGAAAATAACGTATGCCAAATTTCAGAGCTGTATCTTTTAAACTAATTCGCGAATGTACAGGCAGACAGATATGGCTACTTCAACTCAGCTCGCAACGTTGATCATTTATAAATATATTTAATAGGATCCCCGACGTTTCCTACTGGGTCTTACAAACTGCTACCACCACTGGTTCATACCCGAATTTTGGGGATGCCTTATACATCTTTCATATTCTCCTTTTCTCGATTCATTCATTCTTCACGTTTTATTAGGTCTCTTCTTCTACTTCACAGTATTGTAAAATATCATCGTGATATTTCTACATCTAGGTGTGGCTTGTCTCAATATTGAAAAGGAATATATCTAACTTAATCTAAACTTCTCTATATACGAACTAAAAAGTCCAATATTTCTAAAAAGAATAAACGTACCTGCGTTCATATGAAAATCCATATAACTAAGCCTACAAACCGAAAATACACCCAAGCAAGACGCAGGCATGCATAATCGGACGCATCTACAGAAATATGAAAATTCAACGCATGAGAAAAATTGTGTGTGGAAAAAATAGACATATCTGCCAAAAGCGGGTCAATGACTTGGCAATTAAAGGCGCCGCCAACTTTGACGTTGTCGACAGCGTTAGCGCTACAAGAAATCTATACACACGCAATTGCGAGCGCGTAAATGTACTTAAGTGTAAACATAGGCATGTAGCTCAGGTATTCATGAATGCACCAACAAAAGTGTCACATTGTATGCGCATAAAAGCGGTGAGACGACGCACGCCACAGATGCACTCATTGCGGTAAAAAAAGTATGCGAGACAAAAAGTGAATAAATATCCAACAAATAATTAAGGTGTGTTGGAAAAATAATGAATTGCAATTTAATTGCGTTCAGTTATATAACATTTTGCTTAAAATTAGTATTTAAAATCATATTTGAAAATGTGTTACCAGAGTAAGACACTCTGAGAAAAAAAATATAAAAAACGTAAAATAAAAAAAAATTGTACAAATTGAAAATTTTCCTGCTGGGTAATCATAAGCACCAGCAATCGCACATACATAACAAACTTCAAGATTGTGTGGCAACACTGTTTGCAGTTGCAGTCTTCTTGGCATCGCTAAGTGTCACATACATACCTTGTCAACTCAATGCAGAGATCAACAAACAACAAACTTGGACGGAAGTGAATTATGGTTGAATACAAATACTTGCATATAAATGTGTATATAATTTACGGGTTAAACCTAAGGTACATATATGTATATAAAAAAATCCCTGCAAGGCAGAATTTTATAAAGCGTACATTAGGGTCAGGCAAAAAAAAGTTAATATCAAAATTTGCAGGTTAAATTTAAGCTATACGTTTTAAAAAAATATCCCTGCAGCGTAGAATTTTATAAATGTGTACATTAGGGTGAACCAAAAAAACCTAATAACGAATTTACGGGTTAAACAATATATAGAAAAAAATATCCCTGCAAGGCAGAATTTTATAAATGCGTGCATTAGGGTGAGCCAAAAAAAAGCTAATATGAAATTTACGAATTAAATTTAAGCTATTTATAGAAAAAAAAATATCCCTGCAGGCAGAATATTAGCTCAATTTTAAATTGTGCCGGTGAATATTCTTCCTTATAAATAACAAGCAAAAAATCAGTTTTCACTAAAAATACCTGAAGAGCATTTTTTACAATTCAAGAATTAGTTTTTTTTAACAAAATTGAAAAGTGAAAAAAATCAAATTGTGAAATGTCCATAAATTCGATATTACTTTTTTTTGGCGCACCCTTACTCATATTCATATTCATAGTATACACAACTACACAATCTTTATATACATAAATTACACACTTATATCGGGTGATTTTTAGGTGATGCTGCAGTTTTTTTAAAAAAAAACGCATAAAATTTGCAAAATCTCATCTCTTCTTTATTTGAAACGTTAGATTGGTTCATGACATTTACTTTTTGAATAAATTCATTTATTTATCATTGCGTCTTAGGTGGTCCATTCGAACAATTTTGGGCAACTTTTTTCGAGCATTTACAAATACAAAATTTCTTCGGAAATGTTGTCTTCAAAGCTGGAATAGTTGCTGGCTTATTTCTGAGACTTTATTTTAAGCCCCACAAAAAATAGTCTAAAGGCGTTAAATCGCATGATCTTGGTGGCCAATTAGCGGGTCCATTTCTTGAGATGAATTGTTCTCCGAAGTTTTCCCTCAAAATGGCCATAGAATCGCGAGCTGTATGGCATGTAGCGCCATCTTGTTGAAACCACATGTCAACCAAGTTCAGGTCTTCCATTTTTGGCAACAAAAAGTTTGTTAGCATCGAACGATAGCGATCGCCATTCACCGTAACGTTGCGTCCAACAGCATCTTTGAAAAAATACGGTCCAATGATTCCACCAGCGTACAAACCACACCAAACAGTGCATTTTTCGGGATGCATGGGCAGTTGGCCACCAAGATCATGCGATTTAACGCCTTTGTATTTTTTGTGGGGCTACGTCAAGTCTAAAGTCTACTAGAAATAAGTGCAACTATTCCAGCTTTGGAAGACAACATTTCCAAGAAATTCGGGCTATTCCGGCCGAAATGCTCGAAAAAGTTGCCCAAAATGGGACTTTCCGAATGGACCACCTAAGACGCAGCCGCGGTCAACATTTAAATGAAATTATCTTCAAAAAGTAAATGTCATGAACCAATCTAACGTTTCAAATAAAGAACCGAGATGATTTTGCAAATTTTATGCGTTTTTTTCAAAAAAAGTTATCAAGTCTTAAAAATCATTATATGTACATATTGTACCTTACTTAAGTGATGCTGCAGTGGTGATAAAAGTTATTCCACTCATCTCTCTCTTCTCTATTCTCGAATGAAGCAAAAAGACATTTATGCAATAAATAATTGCATTTATCATTGCTTATTGAACTTTTACCCCTTTTATTTTACAAATACAAAATCAATAGTTCTCAGTCAACGATAAAGGTGAGCTGAGCATATTTTAACGCAGCAATAAGAATTTAATTGACTTTATAGACTTATGAAATGAGCTGAGTGAAATAACTGTTTAAGAGAATGTATACAAATTTCTCTTTTTGTATTTTTAATAGAATTCAGTAAGTGTGATTTGAATAGAAATAACAAAAAGCAAGATAAATCATTTACTTTGGCTGCACCAATGCTATAACACTCTACACATATACCAAAATTCATTTCAAGAACTTTGATCGGTCAATTTATATGGCAGCTATATGATATGGTGACTCGGTCTGAATAATTTCTTCAGAGATTACACCGTTGCTTTGGGCAATAATCCATGCCAAATTTGATGGAAATATATCGCTAAATGAAAAAGTTTCCCATACAAGCACTTTATTCCGATCATTCCGTTTGTATGGTAGCTATATGCTATAGTGTTCCGATCTGAACAATTTCTTTAGATATTGCAATATTTTCCTGGAGAATAACCCATGCCAAATTTGATTGAAATATATTGTTAAATGAAAAAGTTCCCCATACAAGCACTTTATTCCGATCATTCAGTTTATATGACAGCTTTATGCTATAGTAGTTCGATATCTGTTGTTTCAACAAAATAACCAGCTTCTTGGTGAGAAAAAGAGATGTGCAATATATCATATCGATATCTCAAAAACTGATACACTAACTTTGCGAACAGAAAGTACATGGCCAAATCGACTCAATATAGTCGGCTAGTTATAGGCGAGTTTTCAACAGCGCGCCAGTCGTTCTTCCTTTTCGCGGTTTGGCGTCAATTGGAGATTCCAAGTGTAGCCAGGTCCTTCTCCATCTGATCTTTTTAACGGAGTGGAGGTTTTCTCTTCCTCTACTTCCTCCAGCGGGCAGTGCGTCGAATACCTTCAGAGCTGCAGTGTTTTCATCAGTTCGGACGGCATGACCTAGCCAGCGTAGCTGCTGTCTCTTAAATCGCTGAACTGTGTCAATGTGGCCGTATATCTCGTACAGCTCATCGTTCCATCGAATGCGGTATTCGCTGTTGCCGATTAATCTTCGGCAGAACCTTTCTCATAAAAACTCGTAAACCTACCTCATCGTTATCGTCATCGTCCAAACCTCTGCACCAAATATCAGGACGCTAATAATGACGGACTTATAGAGTTTGGTCTTTGTTGGTCGAGAGAGGACTTTACTTCTCAATTGCCTACTCAGTCCAAAGTATCAATAGTTATTCTGCGTTGGATTTCGATGCTGACGTTGTTGTTGGTGTTAATGCTGGTTCCAAGATAGACGAAATTATCTCCGACTTTGAAGTTATGACTGTCAACAGGCACGTGAGAGCCAAGTCCCGAGTGGGACGACTGTTTGTTTGATGACAGAAGATATTTCGTCTTGCCCTCCTTCACTAACACACACATTTCCTTCGCTTCCTTATCCTGTCTGAAGAAAGCCGAACTAACGGCGCGGTTGTTGAGCCCACCGCCAGCAGCTATACACTCTTATAGAAGAGTGTATGTTCTCTATTCAGACCTGAAGCTCGAGTTATTTTCTCCAGGAGTAGATTGAAGAAGTGACACGATAGAAAGTCGTCTTGTCTGAAACCTCATTTGGTATCGATCAGCTCGGACCTCTCCGACCCTGACGGACCTCTTGGTATTGTTTAAAGTCAGTTTACACAGCCGTATTAGTTTTGGACGGATACCAAATTCCGACATAGCGGCATAAAGGCTGCTTCTGTTTGTGTTATCAAAAGCAGCTTTGAAATCGACGAAGAGATGGTGTGTGTCGATCTTCTTTTCACAGGTCTTTTCCAAGATTTGGCGCATGGTGAATATCTGGTTAGTTGTTTATTTTCCAGGCCTAAAGCCACACCGATAAGGTCCAATAAGTTTATTGATGGTGGGCTTTAATCTTACACACAATATGTATGCTCGATAGAACGTTACACGCGATGTTGAGGATACTTATCCCACGGTAGTTGGCGCAGATTGTAGGTTCCCCCTTTTTGTGGTAATATTGCTTAGATTTTACCTTACTTGCTTACATTTTATCGACCGATATTCACCTCCTGCTTTTTGCTCTCACAACATATCATACATTAGGTACGAAATCCTTCTCAAACGCATTTTTATCCTCCAGTTGCCATAAAAATACAATTCAGATCCAATCGCATATTTATTGAACTATTACAAAGGAAGTCTTTCGAAATTCTGCGCGCAACTTGTTTATTTACGAGCATTACATTACAGTTAGCAGTACTTAAACTTTTACGTTTCCACGCGCTTTTACTTGCTGAGGCAAAAGTTTATATTTATTTTGTATAAATTTTTATCTTTTCTGGCTTTAATTGCACTTAAAGTTTGGTTTTGAATTTCGAAAACTTACTCCTAACTTTTTTATTTTATATCCAGAATTTTTTATATACCGCCAGTATCTACCTTATATACATATGTATGTACGTATATGTTATTATGTGTGTCACATGCAAGCAGCGCGCATGGCTAGGTGCTTGTTTTACAATATTCACATCTACCCGCCATGGAAACTTGTGTCTTCTTGGGCACTCGCACATAGTGGAGCGCATTTGTGAAACAAAAGACACTCATTATACAAAAGTTCTTCTTCTGCACATGCTCTGCAGCGCAGCGAGTGCGCCTCCACCAACAAAATGTCCTTGTCTACCACAAGCTCTACAAAACGTGTCCCTCAACTGCAGCGTGGCTGTGCTTGCGTATATGTGTGTGTGTTACGCTGCGCTGCAGTTTCAGAAGTTTTCTTTTTGTTGTTTGTGCTTTCATAATTTCTATGCAAACAAAAGTGCATAAATCCATATGAATAAATATATGAACAGCTGAAAATAGTCTATTGGTGTTGCTGTTGTTATTTTCAGTTTATTTTTGTTTTTTTTTTTCTGTTTGAATACTCACAGACGCACATGTTTGAGCACACAGAGAGTCATGGGTGCTTACAAATGTACATATTTATAAATACAAGTGTGTTCTGGTACTTTTGTTCCCATTTTAAAAGCAAAAAAAAAACATTATGGCAGGAAGATATTTATTGCAACCGTTTTACAACAATTGATTTTCTCATACGCATTTTGAAATATTCATTTGCTTATACGAGCACACATTACACAAACATACACAGCAGCAAACGTGTCTCCTGTTGTTGTTGTTGTTGTTTTAACGGAAATCTAATCCCCGTTGGGATGGTAAATGTCATTTGTGTTGTCGTCGATGTCATCTAACGGTAGGCCCAAGAAACATGCTGTTTCGACGGGGTCGGACCAAAGGGAGAAAGGTGTTAGATGGGTGGGGTTTGTGGGGCATGCAAAGAGGTGGTCAGTATCATGCGTAGACTCGTTGCATGCAGGACATACGTCGGGTATGTCAGGGTCTATTCTGGATAAGTAGGAGTTTAACCTGCTGCAGTATCCAGAACGAAGTTGCGCAAGGGTCACACGCGTTTCTCGCGGCAGCTGGAGCTCTTCGTCTGCGATGGGTGGTGGTTTAACTCCAAGAACGCCATTCACGGGAAGGGAGTCGGTGAAGGTGTTAATGGCTCCGCTGTGAATGGCGGTCAGTACCTGTCTGAAGTTAGTTGCGTCCGAAGTCCGGTCGGCGTACTGTACGATGTCGTCGACGTAATTCAGGAATGACCTTTTGATGCTCCTGGGAGGCGGTTCCGCTCCAAGCAGATGACTGCAGGGGTGGTTTCTGCGAAAGCATCCCAGCAGGAACTGCCTGGAGAGGAGTTCATTATGCTCCTTAACTGGGAGCATAAGCGTCTCACTGTGCAGGTGTTCAATGGGAGACATCAAAAGGCATCCTGTGCAGGTGTTCAATGGGAGACATCAAAAGGCATCCTGTAGTGGTCCGGAGTGCAGTGTTCTGACAGGTCTGTAGTTTCCTCATCTGCGTACCACTGTATCCAGGCGACCATATGGGGGCTGCGTAGTTGAGGACCGGCCGGCCGATTGCCTTGTATGTTGTTGCCAACAACGTTTCTTTGTCTTTTCCCCCTGTGCTGCCGGCTAGCGACTTGAGGATTTTGTTGCGGCTCTGTACTTTGGCGATAATCGCGGTCGTATGAGGAGAGAAGGAGCATAGACTGTCGAATGTTACACCTAAAATCTTAGGACGTGTCTCCTCAAGTGCCTCTGCGTATAATTGTAAGTAAAAGTAAGCAAAAATGTACTGCTTGCAATCGATTAATCACGGCGAGGGGTAGGGTAGCGTAAGACTATTTTTATTCAATTATTGTATCTCTGCATGCCACAATAATCAAAGATTACTAAGTGAAAAATTGTTTTGGGCTGGAGCATTTGTAGCAGTTTTCGCTCGGACCCTTGGTCTGAAGTGATAATAAAGTAAAAGGCACTGTTTATCCCTCTAACCAGCTTCTGTCTTATGAAATAACGGTTCAATAAAATTGATAAACATTTCTACGTGGAAATTAAAGGTCTGATAGTGGTCCCAAAAATCATCGAACAAGTTTGTGTGGACAAATATTCTAATTTATCTTTTCTCCATCGATTCTAGAGAAAGAAAGCACGCTAATATAGTTTTTACTCGCAAAATGTTGGCTACTGCGTCGTTGTAGAGCACCCGGTATAAAAAATTTCACAAAGAAACTGATAGCGCTCCCACTTAGTAATTTGAACAAATAAATTTTTTTTTGAACGCGGGTTTAACGTGATATATTCTGTTTTCATAATCAAATATGAGTACATATATGGGAAAGGAAGATTACAAATCGAAAATATTTGTTTTTTAAGCAATTAAAGCGATTTGAACATTTTTGATTTTCGTGCCCATATAACGTGGGTCTCCACGCTCTATTGCTGTCGAAAAAGAAGAAAGAGAAGCGGTCTTCTCAAAAATTCTGTAGACCGGTGTAATCTGTTTCGCTTATGTATTTTATATTAAACCTTTTCATAAGAGAAATACACTCCAAAGTTTGATTCGTTTATAGAGATTTGATAGTTTTTACAGAATAAGAATTATTTAACTATAATTTTAGTTTTTGCTATAATTTTAATTTTTGCTATAATTCGAATTTTGGCCATAATTTACTTTTTTGAAATAATTTTATAGTTTACGATAATATATGATTGTACTGTAATTGAAAATTTTGTTATGATATATTTTACGTAATTTAGGGTTTACTGTAATTATAGATTAAATTCGAGTTTAATATTTTACTACAATTTTAGGTTTTACTATAATTTAAAATCTCATTATTAATGTATTAAAGATATACTTTTATACTTGAGTTTAATTTTAGATTTCATTATAATTTTGGATTTATTATTTATGATTTTATTGTAATTGTGAATTTTTTTATAATTTGAAAGTTTACTATAATGAAAGATTACACTATAATTTAATATATACATTGTTATGTTATACATATTTTACTTAGTTTTAGGGTTTACCATAATTTTCGATTGGACTTGAGTTTTATATTTTAATATAATTTTGGGTTTTACTATAATTTAAAATTTTATCATTTAGGGTATAATTTTACATTTTATTAATATTTATAGTTTTACTATAATTATGAATTTTGTTATAATTTGAAAGTTTACTATAATGCAATATTTCACTGTAATTCAAGATATTGTTATGTTATACGTATTTTAGTTATTATAGTTTTAGAGTTTACCATAATTTTATATTGCTCTTGAGTTTAATATTTTACTATAATTTTAGATGTTTACTATAATTTAACAATTTGTTAATATTTTAGATTTTACAACTTAAAATGTTTTTCTATAATTTGAAAGTATACTATAATGTAAGATTGCACTATAATTTATAATATTGTTGAGTTATATTTTACCTAATTTTAGGGCTTACCATAATTTAAATTACACTATTGTATCGTAGTTTACTATAGTTTTACATTTAACTAACTAATTTTATTTGCTATAATTCTGGATTTTACTACAATTTTAGATTTTACTATAATTTAAAATTTCATTATTAAGATGTTATTTTAGGTTTAGCTATAAATTTAGGTTATGCCATAATTTAAGAAGTTGCCAGGGCAAACATAGAAACTGCTAATCATTAAGTGGTAATAATGCACTCCTGGTCTGTACCGACTACACCAACTGCAGTTTTTCATTTATACGTTGACTTGCGTACATACTTATGATGTATTTGTAGAGTAGTATGTTCAATAAAATTAGTAAACACATATGTCTAGTTAAAGTTGTTCGATGAATTATATATTCTACCTAAAGACTTTAATAGAACATTTTCAACATTTTTATGAAAGTACGTACATACATGCATATGTATATGGCCGAATTTTTATGTTTTTACATACTTATATTATAAATTCTCAAGCACCTACTCATATATGTAAATATATGCAAGACAGATAATTTAATGAACATATGCACCCAGATTCTACCGCTGATTACACATCTTATGCATAAATGTACATATGTACATATATATGTAAGTGGGTACACACCCATTTTGCCTGTCACTTTCACTGCAATGTCTTCATACGCGACTTTGATTACTTTTCGCGATAACAAGTTTATCAGCGCTTGTGCTCACGTATTTTCATTTACTACATACATATGTATGTATGTATGTGTGTTACATGTTAATGCCTTCAGTAAGAAGCTTGCACAGATTTTTAACATGACTCACTTCAAACAAAGATTGTGAAAAAGGAACCTTCATTCAAGTTTCTTACATTTTTCTTCGCTCTCTTGATCAATACAGGTGTTTAGAGCAATCATTTCCACTTCTACCAACAGACTGACAGCAAATGTATTCTCAAGATACACCAAGTAATTCTGAACCCTTTCTCAAATAAATATTACATATAGATTCTTGGTTTATACAGAAAAATTGATATTCCAGAAATGTCTTCTAAAATATAGAAGTTTTTAAATTTTAATAATTCCATTTTATGTGGTCGGCCTCTAATCATCTTTTAAGTTAGAATAATCGTGCTATGGACTTTAGATGCTCCAGTCAATTTCTTATTCCAAGATAAATTAGACGTTAGTTGTATAGTTGCTATATGCTATAGTGATTCGATTGATTGAACCATATTCGGAAATTTTAGCATTTTCTTGGATAATAATCAATGGCAAATTCCGCGAACAGAAGCTTTCCATACAAAATCTTGATTTTGATCGGGTAGAGCGTACTGTCTGAAAGGTTAAAGACCACCGTTAACAAACTGATTATACCGTTCGATACGAAACGATTTTTCAGACAAGGACACTCCCTATGGCGTGACTTCTTCAATCTATTGCGAGAGAAAATAATACGAGCTGCAGCAATGAATAGAGAAGGTACAATCTTCTACAAGAGTGTTAAAATGCCGGCGTACGCCGATGATATCGCTATCATTGGCCATAACAACCGCGTTGTGAGTTCTGCTTACTCCAGGTTGGGCAAAGAAGTGAAGTAAATGGGTCTGGTAGTGAATGAAGGCAAGGCGAAACGACGTATCTATCCTGTCCTCAAACAGACCGTCGTCGCATTCGCGACTTGGCTCTCAGTCACTGCTGACAAACATAACTTGATTGAATTGAGAAGTCAAGTTCCCTCTCGACGAACAAAAAGTCAAACTCTATAAGTCACTCATCATTTCCCGTCCTGCTATATGGTGCAGAGGCATGTACGTCGACAACATCTGATAAGTCGGTGTTCCGAGTTTTCGAGAGAAAGGTTTTGCGGAAGATTAATGGTCCTTTGCGCATTGACAATGGTGAATACCGCAGTCGATGGAACGATGAGCTGTACGAGATATGCGACTACATTGACATAGTTCAGCGAATTAGAGACAGCGGCTACGCTGTCTGGGTCATGTCATCCGTAGAAAACAATCCAGCTCTGAGGGTATTCAATGCAGTACCCGCAGGGGAAATCAGAGGATGAGGAAGACCTCCACTATGTTGTAGAGATTAGGGGGAGAAGATCCTGGCTGCACTAGGTATCGGAATAACGACTGAAGAAGAAGTTTGTATAACAGCTATATGTTATAGTGGTCCAATGTCGGGCCCGACAAATAAGCAACTTTTCGGAGAGATATGGATGTGTAAAAACATTGGGAACGATACCACAAAAACTGAGACACTAGTTCGCATATATACAGGCAGACAGACGTACATAGCAAAACCGACTCAGCTCGTCACGATAATTATTTATATACATATGTAAATATTTTATGAGGCCTCCGACGTATCTGTCAGTATATTACAAACTTCGTAGCAGACTTAATATACTCTGTTCAGAGTATAATAACTAAGCCCATGTTCTTCCTCTGTTTCACAAAAAATGTATTCCATCATACAAAATATCTGACTTCTGTTATCGAAAAATCTTTCGTCGCTTACGATTTATCTCTTCTCTGCTCGGGTATTTGAGCCCTATCCTCTTGTCAAAATATTTAAATACGAAAAACTACATCAATCTTATACAATTGAAATCAATAGGAGCGAAAATGGAGCTATATAAATAAAATGGTATAACCAAGTGTTATTTTATCTCTATTTAATTCGGATAGATGCTTGTTCGTTTCGCCACTCTTCGAGTTTTTACGAAACTTAAGCAGATTTCATGTATTTTCTTAGTGTTGAAGTTTTTGTTTTCTTTTGGAACGTGGTATGACTATTAGTCGAGTACTGAAAGTATACTTATATTTCTAAAGAAGTCTCATAGTAACCCATTTTTATCAAATTATCATACATTTTATCGCTTACATGAAATTCAAACACTCAAAATTCTTCCGTAGTTCAGTTTCTTTAAGTTTCTCATACCTTATAGTTTCATAGCACTGTTGCTCGTCTAGCAGGTGTTATGAATACTTGTACCCACCTCTACTCTACATTTTGCGTGTAATAATTCATACCTATATATGTGTGTATGTCCTTACCAGTTGCTTGGCTCCTTCGCATGTGCGTTTATACATATTTTATTTATTGCTTCCTCTTTGGACAGCACTAGGTGAACGTGAGTCCTCGCAACTACTCTAAGACAATCAAATTGTAGACAACAGAAAAAAGCAGTTTCATGCTTTCATGCATTAAATTCGCTCACACACTTGCATAATTAGGTTAGAAGTACTTTATACACTAACTTAGTGTTACTACGATGTAGATATGTATAAATACATAAATATATGCGTGTATCCTTAGCTGGCGTTTTATTATGCACGTACATACATATTTAATGGTATGACATAGAAACTCGCATATAAAATATTATTGTCCTACATTCACTATTCTTGTGTATGGACGAGGTCCTTGATGGTTCGACGCTTTGAAAGCGAAACTGAAAATTGATATAAATATCACTAGTACTTCACTAAGGAAACACAAGCAAAATAATCGAGCATTGTTAGTTGCTAAGCTGGCAGCTGACAGTGAGCAAATATGGTGTAGTAGTCGCTAAATTAAAAGATAAACCAGAATGATTTGAGTATTATATTATATGGGGCATATGTAGTTAATATGTGGAGGTATTTTGTACCTGGGCGATTCCAAAAAAAACAAACTGATATGATCCCAGGCCATTAATAAAGGCTACTTGATTTCCGATTAGTTTTAGTGAAGCGTATCAATCATGTCTTTAAGACGTAAACTCATTTTCAGTTTCATTTAAACTGTAACACCAATCTACCGTTGGGAACAAATGATTTCAGAATGACTTATGGTCTACCGACATACGATGGAGATTTAGATTCTTAGCAAGAGAAAAAATAACCGAAGATTCTTTCAAAACGAGCGAGTCTTCATGAAAAACAGATGAAAATTAAATTTGTGATTGAGAGCCTATACATGATAGAAAGCCTATAGAAGGATTGTATTATTAAACGCATCTGAGCTGGTAGTAGTCAGCTTTTTGCCGAAATGAACCTTTCGTAAAAGTCGTACAGGAATTTTTGTTAAAGAAAAGTCTGCTTTCAGACAACCTATTGTAAGATTTGTCTCGCTATAGTTCCTACCTTCACTCCATATATCAAATAACCACTACGGGAAAACGACATCACACGAATTAGGCCAAACAAATTTATGGAAGGGGCTAAATATTATATGGGCGAATGCTGTAAGTGTTCGGCAAATTTTAAAGATTATTGGAATTATTGAAGTAATTTCAAGAATCCTTGTAATTTCAAAAAAGCCTTTTAAAAGTTTTAAAAAATATTAATTTTCTAATTTATGTAATTTTTTACATTTTGAAACATTTTGAAGTTGATGAGATTATATCATGTGATCAAATTTGACTCGGAGTGGTCTATTTAAACTGCGCGAACAAACTGAGTGGTTCAAAGCGTTCATTGAAATTCATGAAGTCATTGAAAACCTGTCTCATGTGTGTCTTCTATCTACTTCTTTTAATGACGATAACATCGAAAAAGTTAAAGAGACTGTGCTTGAAAATCGTCGTGTTGGCTTCAGAGAGTTAGCAGTGGATCGCAACATTTCTTATGGATCGACTTAACACATTTTAGTTAATGTTTTAGATATAAAGGGTGTCAATGCTAAATACGTTCAGATGTTTTGCTGAACCTTATGCCAAAACGACGATGGGTGGAGATCGCAAAAGAGATGCTGGAGAACATAGTAGCATTGGACACGTCATTCATTAAACACATCAGGAGGTCAATAAATATATTATATCATTGTAATTTTCTGATAATCTAGCGAATCTTCTTCTTTAGCCAGTGTAGCCAAGTCCTGCTCCACCTGGTTTTTCCAAAGGAGTGGAGATATTCTTTTTTCTCTACTTTCGAATACTCTTAGATCTGGAATGTTTTCATCGGATTCATTCGGATGACAAGACCTAGCTAGCGTAGCCGCTGTTTCTTAATTCGTTGAACTATGTCAATGTCGTCGAATATCTGGTACAGCTCATCGTTCTAGCGACTGCGGTATTCGCTGTTGCCAATGCAAAAATCTTCCGCAGAAGATTTTTCTCGAAAACTCGTAACGAATACCACTCCAAAAATAAGTCGGAACCGAAAAAACCAGGTTAAAGTCGGTCAAAAATCAAAGTGATGATTTGGTGAGTAAAATAAGGAATACTATTTGGTCGATTTGAGGCATCTCTGAGGACTAGATGTCAGAACATTCACGGACTTTTCACCATGATAATCCGCCGTCATATGCTAGCATGACTGCGACTGAATTTTTGGCCAAACATCAAACGAGAATCAGCGCTAAGCAGCCGTATCCGCCAGATTTGGCTACCTAAGTCTATTTTCTGTTCTCGGAACTGGAAAATTCGCTTTGGGAAACGAAAAAATTTTTATCAGATGGTTTTTAAGTTTTTCGTTAAAAAAAAAAACAATAATTACAATTTTCAAATTTATAAATAAGCGGGATTTTTTTTTTTTTGAAAATTGTGATTGTAGAGCACACTGTACCTCATTGGTGTTCTAGAGGAATATTTTCGCTATTTTCTACGTGTCAAAGCTCCACACACACATAATTACATGTACACATGAACTTATTTTTGCCTTAGCACGTACATACATACAACCATACACACATTATCATTGTTCTTAGTCCGAACATTGTTCAAGTTGCGGTTGTGCAATTTTGTTTATGTTGTTGTATCGCATATTTTATATGCAACAATACTTTTTTTCCAGTGTTACCGTTGTTGCACTTGTTTTGCCTCTATCACTCGCTCTTATTGTTATTGCCGATGGTGATGGGGATGTCTGCAAATAAGCAGGGTTGGTGTCGCTTCGGTGTTTTTTTTTTGGTTTTGTTGTGTGCTGTTAATATTGAAGTACTCGCAATTGTTTTCCTAGCCACTTGAAAATATCCTGCAGACGTAAGCGAAAGCAGATGCAAAATAGAAAGCATGAAAGTTAAAAACAGAAACAAAGCAGCAACATTGGCACATCAGGTACGGCGGAAAGTAAATATAAAGCAACCACTAAGTCTTGCTTGGCAAATGGGCTGACACATCAAGCAATCCATCAAGTCAATTTGCTAGCTGGTTGGTCGATTGGTCGGTTAGTAGGCAACAGGAAGTGCATGTGTACTTAAATGCGGGCAGTTGCAAAGTCTTAATGCATTTATAATTTTCTAAGCTTCTACTCTGTTGAACTGGTATTACGTCAGTTTTTATAGGACTCTCTTTCGCCTCATTGGATTATTTTGATTTTCTTATAATTTATTTTGCCAATTTCCATAACCTCGTTGAGAATTACAGAGCCGTTCGATACCAAGCGAAGTTTCAGAAAAGTAGACTCCCTATCGTGTGACTGTTTCAATCTATTGCTGGGGAAAATAATACAAGCATCGCGTCGTTAGTTCGGCTTTCTCCAGACTGGATAAGGAAGCGAAGCGTTTGAGTCAAGTTGTGAACGAAATATCTCCTAGCATCAAACAAACAGTCGATGCACTCGCGACTTGACTCACATGTCATTGCTGATAGACATAACTCTGAAGTCAAAACTAACTTAGTCTATCTTGGCATCAGTATCAACACCTTGAAATCCAAAGCAGAATCACTCTTGCCAACAGATGCTACTTTGGACGGAGTAAACAAATGAAAAGTAAAGTACTCTCTCAACGAACAAAGATTAGTCGGTCTTAGGGGTGTTCGAGAGAAGGGTTTTGCGGACGATTTATTGTCTTTCTCTCTAGGGCTCATTCTGGAAAGGAAACTTTCATGGAAGGGAGAGACCCCACCTTTTGCCAGTGGCTCCTTTACATAGGTACAAGGAAATCAAAGAGAGAGAGCAAAAAAGGCATCGATTTCCTTGTACCTATGTAAAGGAGCCACTGGCAAGAGGTGGGGTCTCTCACCGAAAGTGATCTTCTGGCTCTACGACACCATAGTCAAGCCCATTATGTCCTATGGAACTTTATGTGGATTTCATCAGCTTGTGTGGTGCGCTAAGGTCAAATCCAACCATGGCACTTAAGGCCATCTTACACATATTGCCCGTGGACCTCGGTGGAATGTGTGTGGCCGCGAAAGTTGCGACCAGACTCAAAGAGTCTAGGTATCTAAAAGAATATGTGTCTGAATACACGTAAATCTCCTCATTTGACTTCATACCGGATCACTTGGATCATGGAGTCGCCAAACCGAACTCTGACTGCTCTTTCTCTACTCATATACCGGCGAGGAAGTTGTAGATAGAAAGAAGCCGTTGAAAGAGAGGGGCAGCGAGCATCTTCACGAATGGGTCAAAGCTTGGGGGGAAAGTTGGTGGAGGGGTTTACTGTGTGGAGCTCTCTATCAACCATAGTTTCAGACTTCCTAAATAATGCAGTGTCTTCCAGGCCGATTTGCAGCCATTGAGGTAGATTTAAGTGATTTCCATTAACTGTACATTCAGGACTGGTCAAAGAGTGCCTAACCTCGCTATCAATAGCATCGAGTGTCTTTATGATAAGACTGGTATGGGTGTCAGGCCACAGCGAAAAATGATGAGAGAATAAGGAGTCAGCGGCTTCCGTGGCCAGGTCATATTGTCCGGATGGAAGAGTGCACTCCAGCTTTGAAGGTTTTCGATTCAGTTACCGCTAGTAGAAGCAGAGGAAGAGGAAGACCTCCATTCCGTTAGAGAGATCAGGTGGAGAAGGACCTGGCTGCACTTGGTATATCGAATTGGCGCCAAATAGCGAAAAGAATAAACGGTTGATGTTCTGTTGTTAAGAAGAAGAAATGTTACGTATACGCTCTACGTGTTTACTTAAGGCGTCTTACTTGGGTCTAGTAGTTGGCGAATTGTCAACTTTTTAGCTAATAAAGTAATATTCAATAAACAAATTAGATAGATTGAAGTTTTTATTTAAAGCAACTTCTTATCTGTATAATTTCTAACCTCACAATTGTGACAACCCTATTTTTAATAAAGTTTCACACCAAAAACTTTTCATTTAATTGAAAAGCTTTCACTTGTGAGTACACAGCTTACATTCTCATGTTAACCTATAATATAAAAAGTAAATTACCGTTAAATGGAAATTTACCGCTTATATACAGAATATTTTAGCGGTGAACACAGGAGAAAACTGCTACAAATTCTTGTTGCATGCCACAACGCATTCGGTGGCACCTCAATTTGACCTCCAAAACGAAAATGGCTAAATACCGCCAAAATGTCACAGCTAAGCACAAACCACAACCACAAGAGAGAGGTAAGCTCCCATTCGTGAGGCACACTTCAAAATTACGCTTAACCAATGCCCACATTGCTTGTATGGCCCAGAGGCGCAGAAGGCGAACAACATAACAAAATATGCGAAATCAGCGTGGAGTAAATAACCGGTAACGGTAAAATTTGCATATGCGTCACATGTGTATATTTGGTACACAAGGAAGATGAGTGGAGAAGTGAGAGGCAGATTTTTTTATATTTTTTTTACTGTGTTGCCACTTCACGCGCCACTTGCTCGGAGGCGCTCATCATTATACGCTGTTGCTGCAACATTTTTGTCGAGTTTTCAACTTGAAAATTTCTGCTCGTGCAAATGTATACTAAAATACAATATACATACATGTACTATATACATACATGTATTTACAGCAAAATATATAAAATAATGCGCACTTGGTTTTGTGTTGCAAGGATGCGTGCCTTCAATTCGCATGATGCCAAGCATAAGACGAGGCGTGTGGTGGGGGTGTACCATGATAATGGAGTGAGCTATTGAGTGCCGCGCGTGCCTCAGTGTACTCGACGTACTCGTGCAGCCATTCCTTTGACGCTATAACATGCTACAACAAAAACAACAACACAACAATAAGCTAAAAGTTGCTGATGGTTATATTATGGAGGATTTTGACAAAACAAAAATATAAAATGGAATTTTTGTGCGCACGAAAACAACGCCGCGGCTAAAACAGTCATAACCAGAAGAAGAGTCCTACAATGAGTGTTAACATAAATAACATTGTCAGCATCACGCATTTCGTGTGTACATACATACATATGTACATATGTATGTACATGTGTATAAAGTATGAATGTGTGTATGCAGCATGTTGTTGAAGCGTAATGAGCCACGTTCCATGTCAAATGACGTAATGCAGGAGATATGCCTTGTTGTATGTATTTGTATACATATACATATGTACATACTTATAAACCACTAAACTAATGCGATTGGATGTTGTGACGCTCTATATTCAATTTTTGTGAGATTTACAATAGGGGTCAAAACAGTAATGCTAAAGATAACCGTTCCCGCGACAGATCGGATCCGGCCAAGATTTGACAACTCGGCAGTATTTCTCAAAAATATTTCAGCATTTTTTTCTCCCGCCACAACAACAACATGTTGTTTATGGTGTTTTTAATATGAAGAAATTAACAAAAAATCATTTGCTATGTATGTAATTATTTACAAACATACTTCGTCTGCCATAAATTCTGTTCATGGAAAGACTTGACACAACTTATGGTCAACATAATCGGCCTACTGAGCGCACTATTCACAACACAATCACCCATATTGAGACCCAGCATTCATTATTGGATAATATTCGTCAGAATAGACCACGTCCAACACGCAGTGAAGAAAATATAGCAGCCATAGCTGAGAGTGTTCATGAAGACCGTGGAGACTCAATTCTACGCCATTCGCAGCAACTCGGACTGATGTATGGACCGCCTTGGGCCCATTTTGCGTTCAAACCTTAAATTGAAGGTGGTAAATATAACTTGTGCCAGAACTGAAGCCACTCGACTTTCCAAAGAGACATGCTTGGCTCTATGGGCTCTTGAAAAGTTCCGATGCTTTCGAACCTTTATTAAACAAGCGACATTCAAAATTTTATTCGAATAACCCCCGTTTCTATTGATATTGAGGTGCTGCTCGAATCAAAGGATTTTTGAGACTCACTAAATTGGTGGGGTGTATTCGACATGGCCATATTCTGCAACACTGACCATAATCTCCAGTCTAATGGATTCAAATCTCGACTTCCAGACGGTCAAACATCTGCAGCTAAAAAACCAGGAATATTGCTTCTAAGCCATTCCCTGCTGGTTTTCATTGTGTGCTAAGCTGAATCTTGCTGGAAGTGCCAATGTTCTCGATCGAAAAAACTTCTTCGACAGTGAAAATTACTCCATCTGTAAAAAGGATAGATTCAAGGCCGTTGTGCCACCGAAGAAGCCGTTTGCATATATTGAGCCTAATTTGCTTTAAGCTTTAAGGGGTCGCATGGGTAGTAGTTGTTGTTGTTGTTATAACAGAAATCTAATTTAATATATTAGATATCTCGGGGTCTATTCTAGATAGGTAGGAGTTTAACCTGCTATAGTATCCAGAACGAAGTTGCGCAAGGGTCACTCTCGTTTTTCGCGCCAACTCGAGTTCTGCAATGGGTGGTGGTTTGATTCCAAGTGTCGATGGTGTTGATAGCTCCACTGTGAATGGTGTTCAGTGCTTGTCGGAAGTGAGTTGCGTTCGAAGTCTGGTCGGCGTATTGTCGGATGTCATAGACGTAGTTGAGGAGCAACCTCTTGATGCTCCTAGGAGGCGGTACGGCTCCAAGCAAGTGACTGCAAAGATTATTTCTGCGAAAGCACCCCATTAGGAACCGATTGGAGAGGAGTTCATTATGCTATCTAGCGGTGGCTATTAGGTAATGCTTACGATTGATCTGACACATACATATAGGACGAACAACAAATTGTTGTTTGCTTATGGTCAAATATTATATAAATTTGGTATAATAAATGGCAATTTTGTTCGTACAAAAATCTATCGCTAGGTTACTTACCTCATCTTTATTTTGATCATATATGTGTACATACACATTTACACATATTTTTGGATTACATATGTCTGTTGCAACGACATATCGCGATCAGCTGATTTTCATGCTCGCAATTCTTGTTGGACAAAATTCGAATAAAAAGAATTCACAATTCTCCTCCCCTACACAAAATGTAGTTTTGATATATCCAATTCACTAGTTTTTTGAAGGAAATCATAAGAAAATTCGACAAAATTCATAATATATAGAACACTTTGGACAAAATATATTATTTAAAAGATTCCTGTAAGAATTCAGCACAAGTTCTGATTGGAAATTCGCAAACACACAACGGACACATATGTACATACATATATGTATAAATAAGTACGGAGAATATTGGTTAAATTAGTCTCGTATCATTCACTAAGATGCGGATTTATTTTACAACTAAATTAAACAGCACTTTCATATCTTGATAAACAGAATAAAAACATATCACCGGCTTTTATAACAAAAAATTCAAACCTTTAATCACTTTCAACCTAATTTCGCTTCTATCTCACACAAATTTGATTGACAATTAATGCATATAAACCAACTCTTCCCCCCCACCAATTGGAAACGCAACCGCAAAAAACGCCCAATTATTAAAAGCCAAAAACTCAGCGCAGCGGTAGCAGCGACCGCAGCCAATGCAGCGTGTTTCGTACACAAAAGCCGACGCGACTTCAGCAGCGACTGCAGTTGCTGGTGTTTTTCAATCAATTCTATTTCCATTTTCTACACTTCTCGCGCAATCGGAAACAAACACAAATGCAAAGATAAGAAAAAATTAGTGCAGCGCTCTCGCAGACTACCTCGCTCACTCTCTCTCTCTTTTCATTCATTCGTTCGACGTGTGCTCCACACGCTCACGTAACGTTTTCTTCGTTGCGTAGCACACGTGGCCCCTTCACTGCTGACTCCCCCTTTTTAAACTTTCGTCACAATTTCGTCTTCGCCCCCTAACCACACTTTGCCCTTTGAGCATTCGACATTTTATCTTTTAAATAATGTACCTAAAAAGGCGGGGTACTAATAGATGTAATTTTAATTATATGCATATCTACATTAAATTTTATATCCTACATACATCTATTTTTCGCAATATGTCATATATGTACATATGTTAATATGGCTCAGATTTCCATGCTTACCTGCTAATTGCTGTCGCTGCCTTTTCCTCTTAGCCACCAACGCTTTTTTAGGCCGCGCGTATTTCGTACTTCTATTGCGTATTGTTGCTTGTAATACAGTCAATACTGTTATTTTTGTTGTTGTTCGATGCTGTTTACGTGTATCCCCAATGTTTTGAACTACAACAATTGTGTTTTTGCACTTTTCATTTACTAAATTTTCTCACTTTTCACAAACACGCTTATATTACTCACTTCATTTGGCAATTTTGTAGCTTTTACACTTAAATTTTGTTACAATTTTTTTTTTAATTTTTTATGTTCAATTAATGCAATCTCTGCACAAATTTATACAAAAATTCTTTCTGGTGTGAAATTTTCTATTTCAACTTAGTTTGAGAACTTTATTATTGTCAAATTTTTGACGTATTTCAAAGTGATATTTTTATCAATTATTGCGTAGTGGCAAACTTACTTTTGCGGTAGCTAGTATTTTTTTTAACTCTTTAAACGTTTTTGACTTTTCATCAATTTTAAATTTGGTTAATATACACTTGAGTTGGAAAGAAAATTATATTGTATCGCGCAAATTGCCGTCTACACACGTCCGTTCGTATCGAGCTCCAATTTTAACTTGGAGAATTTTTGTATAAAGTGCAAACTTTGACAAGTGGTTACGTCGGCATTCTCAGTCGGCGCCACCGTCGATAGCCATATTGCCAGTGCACTTGTACCAGAGAATGTTTGTGTATTCTGCTTGGTCTCCAATTGCTCCGACGTCGGCGCAATCGTCTGTCAACGTCGGCTATTTGGTCGTTCCGATTTGAATTTCCAATGGGTTAGTTCGTTTTTTACTCAAAATGTATACGTTCTCTGTTTCTTATCAGACATTTAACACATGTCTCTTTTAGTACCCGTTTATTGCTTTCAATTCTCATTATGACATTCGTAAACAAGCAGTTAACGTAGTCGCCACGTAAAGTTGGGTCATGTCTTTGCTAAACGTGGGCATAGATGTCGCTGCCATGCTCTTAATTTTATACAAATAAATTTAATTTTAAATTATTTGTATTAACTTATTTAAATATTTAAATACGTAGAGCTGAAAATGACAGAATGATATACTACCTGGTATTATATTATATAATTCAGAAACAGTTTTCAGAAAATAGAAAAAAATATTATATATTAACAAATAAATGTGCATTACAAGTTTAATTCGAAAGAGAAAATATATATGTGCATATATACAGACATAAATGTATATGTGAAAAATATAAACAGATCAAACAATTATAATTACCATATTTAATAATTAAAAAGCTGTGTACTTGTTAAAGGTCAATCAGTTATATTTACATTGATTTTATAATATCTTTAGAAGCACCTGACATGTTTACATATCTTTAAAAATATGTTTAAATAAATTAAAATTGTTAAAATCAAATATTTATAGCTGACTAGAAAATGTTATCATACTCATTATTTATTTTTGAAATGCCCTGTTACGGAGCTTCAATTGTTACGTTATCTTATAACGTTTTGACAAACAACTAAGTGTTACGTCACCTTGCTGTTTGTTATGAACGAAAGCTCAAATTAATTTCAATGGAAAAATCGCCGTCGTCGAGAGTTGATGTTAAACGCAGAACGCAAAAATATAGAACACATTTTCGCTTAAAGTGCCAAAGTGAAAAAATATAACAATAAAAAAACTCGCTGAATCAAACGAAGTTAAACGAATCGTGCGAAGGAGGAGAAAATTGCATAAAATATTCATTTATTTTTTGTCACTGCAGCGTAAACCAGTTGTGCAAATTTTTTGAGCAGATCTGAAATTGCAACCTTTCCAGAATAATCTGAAGAATTGAAGTTCAACTAATACAGAATTAGACTAAAGTTAATCAAATTTAACAGAAAATCTGTTTTACAATAAATTAAACATAGTGGGGCACGAAAACTTTCTGTGTAGCTCAGCGGTCTTCTTAGTGAGGGGTGCATTACATAAGCGTGCGGCAGGAAGAAGTGTTTTTCGACAATCGCTTGTGTAATAATAATTTTCCTTGAATTCAAAGCGGAATCAAACGAAAAAGTTAAGAAATCACAGAACGTGAAGCGGGCGGTACTCCCGTCCCAACGGTGTGAATTCTTTGTGTATTTTTAGCCCCCCCACTTACTCACATGCTACATTATCATACAAGTCGTGAGCATAAGTTATATTTTTGCAATTTCGTAAAGCAGTGCTTCGAATAAGCATATTGTGTGTATGTGTGTGAACTTTACTACGCTTGGTTGCCATCATATTTACGCGCACGAGCTGTAGGCACTGTCATCGTAACCAGTCGTCGGCTGATCCCCGCCAGAAGCGACGCAGTACAATTTCACAATATCAAACCACTAGAAATAAAGTACCTACAGTAGTGAAAACGTTTTCGAAAACGTGTTGCTTTGTTTGCCGGTCCTAGTAAAAGCTATTGCTACTATATAATTTGTATTCACACATTTTTTTATTGTTTGTGTACGACAACGAAGTGCTATAAAACCGGCAATCGCCGGCAATTTTGCTTTCTCTATTCAATTGTGTATTGAAATTTGAATTTATTATACATTTGCGGAGTGCGGAAAAAGTTCTCGCGTGATTATGTCCCAGAATCAACGTGACACTATAATACATTTAGTTGCTGGCGGGTAAGTGTTATATCAATTTGCGTATTTCACATAATTGGCTTATACAAATTTCATGTGCTCATACATATGAATATACAAATATAGTATATAGGTTCTAATGGAAAGTTACCAATTCATACATACTATAACATTTATAATTGCACAAGTGTATTTTTTATTATATGTCTGCCCCTTTTGGTGTCCTATTGACAAGTTCTTATCAGAAATAACATATTGCAGATGATTTGCAATTTTCAGATAAGAATGAAAAAATAATAATTAATCAACGATTAATGATGCAACAGCGTAAGCTAACTTGTACTCAAGTTTTATTTTTTATTAAACTATTGCTTAATATTTTTTCTTTATAACTACTTTGTGGTGTTACGCTTTTGCTGTGCTTCTCCGCGCCGTAACCTTACCTAATCTATACGATAATATTTGATAGCTTTATGTTTCAAGCCCACTCAAACTACTAATGATATGTAGTTCAATATGGGATCTAGCGGGATTGCGCTAAATTTATTTCGAGCTTATGTGTCTATATAAATAAAGTAAACTGTTGTGGAAAACAGAATTTTTTCAGTTATAATGAGGAGGGGGTATAAAAAAGCAAATACGGCTTAACCTTGAAACTATGAATTATGTGTGTCATTAGGCGTATGGAATACGTGCCCTCAGTTACGTCGCTTTTACGATACTAGGAATATCAGCGGAAATTATAGTAAATAATAGTGACCTGTGACAATAATCTCTAGCGAACGTGCTATTTAGAAAAAGAAAGTTTTATGCTAAAAAATGATTTAAAAAAAGGCAATTAAATGAACACGCCCACTTCACGTGCTTCCTCGCTTTTTAGAGATTAGGAGGCTATGTTTTACAAATAGCAATTGCAAAAATAGCTTGATAATAGAAAGCAAAAAGATAAGGAAATTTTTTCTAAAAAAACATGAATATTGACGTCAAGAAAATCCGAGAATGTGTGTTGGCAGGGGAGTGAATTTGACGCACTCTAAGTAAATGGTCATAGATGCATGTACTTATGTACATATGCACAATATGTAAATAGTTAGAAAAGTGAAATGCTTAAAACTTAAATATACTTTTATACTTAACTATAATTTGGTTGTTGCGCAATTTTTTTCCTATTGTTCACCTGATCAATTGGCAATATGCTTCCTATCCATTTATTATAACCTAGTTGTTTTTTTTTTATTTTTTTTTTAAATACAATACAATAAAATTGTTTGTATGGGGTACCTAAACACGCCGTCTGTAAGAAGTCTGTGCTAAGAGCTCTCGTAGATAAGCAGAGTGTGCTTTTAACGCGTTATAAAGCATAGTACACTGTACTCACTGATTTGATAAGATTTGATAACAAAATAAAAATACTTATAATTTTTTCCCTAAATGCCAACTTAAGTGCATTAATCTTGAAAAAATATGTGGAAAATTCCGTAGTAATAGAAATATGAAAAAGAAATTAAAAAGCAATTAAATATACTAAAAAAAACTTTTGTTTTGTTATATAATTTATCTTGTCTATTTTTTTTTGTTAATTTTAGCGACTTGGTTTGGTTGCTCGAAAAATTAAAAAAAAATATTTTTTCCTTTTTGTTTTGTTCACCATCTTTCACACTTTACTGCTGCACACGTCTTCGCAACAAATTGTAACTGGTTGTTTTGTTTTGTTTATACTGTGGATACATGTGTATATTGTTGTTAATTTTCCACTTTATTTTCGACATTTCGTTGATAGACAAAAAATTGTTTTCAATCTTGCTGTATACATACATACATACATATGTACAAATTAGATATTTGTTCGAGTGTATGTATAATATACATTTTAAGTATTAATACATGTACATACATATGTACATATGTATGTAATTGTATATAATGTATTTATAATTTACTCTCTGGCGCTACTGTGCTATTTTTAGTCAAAAATAAAACAATAGTACAAATGTTTAAAATTTTGTTCTGTGGATGGCGCATAATTTATTTATAAATTTATATATGTACATGAAAATACGTGGATATGTGCATCCGTAGTAAGGGATAAAAATGGGTAATACGGAAATTTATATGAAGACTTTCGTTATACAAACATAGTATGTATGTATGTACATATGTATGTATGTGACTGTCTAAATTATGTTTGAGGCTTTTTAATTAAATACATCCTAAGCATAGAATAACATTTTGTTGATTTTTGTCAGTCATTAACTGCTTATGTACTTATGTATGTATGCTTGCATGTTAATGTGTCAGCTTATTCGTAACTGCGCAGTTCAATCGCTTACCTAGTTTATACCTACTTCACAGACTGGCATAGGGGGGCTTATAACAAGTGTATGGATTAAGCTTAACTGACAGATGGCTGCTAACCAGACATTGAGAAAAATTATATTTTGTGATACGTGATTGTGGTTTTATTGGCCATAAGGTCTGGTAAAAAACATAATTTGCACACAAATATTGAAATTTTGCACTCGAGAATTTTTTTATTCATAAAAATATTTGTTCGTCGAAATACATTTATTAATTACTTCGAATTTTGTCATCACAGTATAATAATGCACAAAAAAGGTCAATTGGAAATTTTTGTATGGTTCAATAACTTCTTATTTTGTTTGTTTTGAAATTCGCTTGACCTTACTTAACTAGAAATTTCTAGTACATCCCAATTCTTATCGTCTGCATCAGAAAGAAATCAAAACAATATCATTAGGCAATGACCTTCGAGAAAATAACAAGTCGGGGATTTATTCGCACAGAGAAAACAATAAATTTCACAAGAAATAGTGAGTAACAAATGCATAGTATACAATCTTAATTTGTATTTGAATTTATATGTGTCTATATAAATATATACATATAAATATACCAACCATTACGCAAAAACTTGCTAATAAAACAATTAGATATTGGGGTAGTCGAAAAAGTATTTTCGTATTTGGTCAATATTGTCTAAATATAATATGTAAGTCAGTACATAATTTTAATATAAATATGCATATTTTTAAACCAAAACAATGTAACTAACCAACTTTTATTTTTCTTATGTCGCTTAAAATGTTTAACACTCCAGAATATTTCCGTTTTCACGGATAATTTTTAAAACTGCCGTGCTTGTTCAGCTAAGTCCTTGAAATTCATGCGCAAATATCTGAATAAATTTGCACATAAACACACATACATAGTACATACATCGCGGAGCCGAGCCGAGTAATCTGAGAGACGTAAGCCACTAACCTTCATTCTCCTCTTTGCGTGCTCGCTCCATGCAAGCAAAGAAGCTTATCTACGGACATGTTTGCTCGATTTGCACAAGTAGCATACAGTACACGAGCCTCCTGTCAATTTGCCAATGTGTATTTTTTAAATAATCGTAAATGACAGTCATGCAAATGTGTTAGTAGGTTCAAGAATATATTTAAATATGCATATTGAATACCCAAAAGAAAAGAAAATAGATGAAAAATTAAATTAATAAAAAAAATTTATACATTTTGGCAGCAAGAAGGGTTGCGATTATTATTTTTTAATTTAAAATTTTTTATTGAGATATGATATTTTTAATGGTCTATACTCGCGAACTAGTCCTTCAGTTTTTGAGATATCGATCTGAAGTTTTGCATGCATCCTTTACTCCGCCAGAAAAAAGGAGGGGGTGGGTCATTTATTGTTTTTGTTGTAGCGGCGAATTCTGCCAAGAGACAGTACTTACACGGATAAAAAATCCGAGTCCGTTCCGGTTACGTAGACCCGACTACCGAGGTGACATTTGTCAAAATCGTCTTTTTTTGGACCACAAAAGCTAGTTCTTGTATAGAAACCTTTAAACTATTGCCCAAAATAGCGAACAAATTTCTCAGATAGGACTATCATAGCTTCAATATAAACTGACCGATCAAAATCAAAACCTTTTTTCCTTTAAGAAATTCATTTAATATGAAAGTTTTATATTACGAAGAGATTTGGGGACCACTTCATTATGTATTTCCCGCTGGGCACACTGTGATAAATATATTTTTATTTACTTACTATAAAACTGTATCTACATATATACATATATGTATATACATATGTGTATCTCTCCTGGAGTGTTGTGGTGTTTAGAGAATATGACTATTTGGATCTGTTCAACCGAGTCGAAGGGTAAACATAAGTGACATAGTCATGAATTATTCATATACATACATATGTACATATGTATCTAATGTGTGAAAATCACGTTATAAAAATATTATCGCTTCATACATGCAGTTATTGCTCTGCAAATAAAATTTTATTATTATATTCTTTAACTAGTAACTATTATAAATATAATTATACTATTGGGAAATTACTTTTAATAGGCCAATTTAATACCGGGATTTTTACATAACTACTATATTAGGTGATGGCTTAATATTGTTAGAGTAATTAAAATTATTAAAATATATTAAGAGGTTAAAATTTTTTTTTTAACTATAAAAATATCTATGAATTATTTTAATTTATGTTTAGTGTATCTAACTATTAATTACAATAAAAATAATAATACTATATTTACATATATGTATATTTATTTACATTAAAAATAAATCGAATTTCGTCTATTTTTTTTCGTGAAAACTCGCTTATTTTTTTTTTTTGTTTATTTTAAAAATTTGGAAATTTCGAAATCATAAATAAATGTGTAACATATAGTATTGATAAGTAGAAAATATAAAATTCAAAACCCATTAAATTGAAACTTCAATATTTCAAATCCATAACCTCAAATATCCAAAAAAACTTAACACAGTTGAAAACATATAACGAATTTAAAACTTAAGCCTCAAAAAACTCATACTTTGATATGTATATCAATACCTCAATCAAAAACTAAAGAATTGAAAAATCTAAATTTTCAAAATTAAAATCCAAATATAAAGCTTAAAATCTTAAAATTTTTCCAAAACCAAAATTGAAAACTCTTAGCAAAAAAAAATTTTTGAAAACCTTAAAATACGAAACAGTAAAAACAAATTAATCTGTAAAAATGAGAAGTTTGGAAATCAGTAGGTATTCAAAATTGAAAACAAGCAATTACAATGCCAATTTTCATAAAAAGCACTATAAAAATAAATTTTTAAACACAAAATAAGGTCACAAAGCGGCGTCTATGTTTTTGAAATCTGAAAAACAAAATCTTGGAAGATATCTTAAAAAAATATACCTAAATACATATGTATGTATGTATAAATGTAATGTAATAAATTCCGCAATTAAAAACACACCCAAATTGAAATAATTTTTCAGACTAAAGTTAATGCATCAATTTAAAAACGGTAAATATTCCTGTGTTTTAATTTAAATCTAAAATCCATACACTTGTTCATACATACATATGTACATATGTATGTATATGACTAAATAATAATTGTTTACTGACAAAATAGAAGCACACAAAAATATTCATCACATTTGAAAAACAGCATTGAAACATTTTCTCGCTTAAAAACTGTGTTTTCTTCTAAACAAATGGCCACAAAACAACAGCATCTATTTTTCTTTTATTTATATTTTAATGGTCATTGGCAAATGTGCAAGAATTTTATGATTGAACGAAAGATGAGGCGACACAAACCATTCAAAACAAGCACAGCTCCCAAAAATAATTACATTGTACATTTTGAAAAACACTGTGCGACAAAATTGAGCGACCAAATTGTGCGATTTGGCAGATAATAAATGTCACCAAACTGTTTCGATTACAGTCGGTTCTACATAAAAGCGTACTAATGGTATAATCGACAAAGAACTGGAAAATTACCCTTCTTTTGAAAAAAAAAATACTTTTTTCGAATATTGTTTTAAGTATGCTAATAAGATATTCGGGAGTTTTTTAGCGAAAAGAAATTTCTAAATCCACTTGGGGCTGTCAGTTCCCTTCTCCGTTCTTAATTATTCCATTATCTGTGCCTCCCTGATTTTAACCGTTATTATAAAGGTTATAGTGTCAGCAGTTTTCATAGCATCTTCTAAAAAAATAATTTCCCTTTCTCAAAACACTCAATAACAACAACTCAATCGATAAATTTATACGCAGACGGTTTTAAAACTTTACTTGCAAAAATAAAAAGTCAAATCGCTCTGTCTGCAGTTAATAAAGTAATCATTAATTTTAAAATAGCCTTTGGCAAACATGTTTTGTTAGTTTTTTTTTTAATTTGCGGATAATAAACGAGCGTGAATACCTAACCATGTGTGATTTGGTCAAAATATATAACTACATTAGGGTGAACTGAAAATTAATATATCGAATTCATTAATTAAAATGAGCCTATGTAAAGAGAAAAATATCCCTACAAGGGAAATTTTTTTGTTATACTTTTTAAAGTTGTCTGTGGATGTGGAAAAAATATCCCTGCATAAGCAGCCATTTTAAATATCCCTGCAAGGGAAATTTTTTATTAGCATGCTTTTTAAAGTTGTCTATGAATATTCCAAGAAAAAATAAGTAAGGGAAGTTTTTATTAGCATACTTGTTAAAAGTGTTTGTGGATATTCAAAGTTTCCGCATAAAATAACCCATAAAAAACAGTTTTCATTAAAAATACCCCAACATTTGAAGCGTTTAGTATAAACTATTTTACAAAGCGGCTTATACATATGTATGTAGTATAAAATTTTCTAAAAAACCAACGCTCGTATATTCAACAGCTTTAAAAAGTGATGAGAGTTTCTGATTCACCCTAATGTACATGTAGGTAGACATAAGTATATATGTATTCGCATGATTTTGGTTGGCTGGTAGCTTGTCCGATTAGTGTTTACTGGCGCAGCTGTTGATGAGTGGTGTCATTGCACTGCCGCGCCTCGTGTTGCAATTACGGCGCCGGTTCGGGGGTGTGATTTTATCATTGTCAATTGCATGTTTGCTTTTATTTGTTTACCGGTTAGACACCTTGTTATTTATTATTCGCAGTATATGCTCATGTAATTTACACGATTTTAATTAGTTACAGTTTTTGTTTGCGATTCTAAATTTCAAAGTTTGTTTTTAGATGTACATATATAATAAAAAAATATTGTGGCAGGATCATAGATCAGTCTAAATTGGTGTGATGCGTCGTTTTGTATCAATTTCTGTATCTTAATAACAAAGTAGTAAACTTGAATCGAACTAGAACCACGCCTACTTTCCATAGAATGTAATTTTGTACGCAAATTATTCAATTATGTGTGAAGCAAAGATCGAAATGATAGTTGCCACTCAAAAAATGACTGAAATCGCTCTTTATCTTTTCCTAACCTCATATTCCGATTAAAATCGTTTATTGTCGTTTATTTTTCTTGTCTCTCGAACAAAAACAAATATTAATCATCGAAAAAATCGTTTTTATTAGTTTTCAAAATATTCTCCATTAAGATTTATACACTTTTGAACCTATTGTCGAAGCTGATTGAGGTATTTTCAAAACATGCCTTCTGGATGCATCAACCGCCTCTTCAGTGTCCAGAAACGTTGACTTCTTAGTTTATTCTTTTCACACGGGAATAAAATGAAATCATTCAATTTTGTGGGATCCAACGGGAATAATTTTTCTTGTATTGCAATATAACTCTGGCCCTCTAATGAAGCTTAATCGCCAAAAATTAATTTAAGTTCATCGATGTACTGTTACTGATTTAATCCACGTCGAGAGTTGCCAAAAAAAATCGCACACACAATTTTCGTGATTTAATTCCAATTTTTCGACCCAGATAAATATTTAAGTTACTGCAAAAAAATCGCACAAATAATTTTCGCAATTTAATTCCGATTTTTGACCCAGATAAATACTTTTAGTTACTGTAAAAAATAATCGCACAAAAATGTTTTACTCGGATGAATATTTTAAGTTACTGTAAAAAAAATCGCACAACAAATTTTCCCGATTTAATTCCAATTTTTGACCCAGATGAATATTTTAAGTTACTGTAAAAAATCGCACAACAAATTTTCCCGATTTAATTCCAATTTTTGACCCAGATGAATATTTTAAGATACTGTAAAAAAATCGCCCAAAAAATTTTCGCGATTTAATACCAGTTTTTGAGCGCGCTGAATATTTTAAGTTATTGTAAACAGTACAAATAGCGCTCGTATGTCAAAATGTTCTGAGTATTCTGAAATTGACCTACATTTTCTTTTAGATCACGCATACCGCCAAAACAATAACCGAGTTAACTGCTGAAACCTTTAAGAGTGTCGAATCGAACAAACAACTAGCATTAATAGAGTGGCAACTTTAAATGAAAAATCGTCCCCGTAACTTTCAGTGTTTCTTTATACTTTATTTTAGCATTACTTTACAGTTTATAAGTAAATGTTACTTATTTTTTAATTATAAATATTAAAATTTTGTTGACATAATGTTTGTTTTCCAAATGCTTCTAACGCGATTGCATTTATTGTGAAATGCTTTCTCATACTAAATTACTCACACATTCGTAGATGTTTATGCTCGCGGACATATTTCGGGGTCACACACTTTTTCTAGCACAATGACTTAGTTCAATGTAATTATCAGCACACGCTTACATACATATGTATGTGCAAGTGCAAGTACTATTTACGCGATTCATTCACGTTCTTTGTGCGTTTAATCATACCTACAAATACATACACATGTACATAGATAAGTAACCGAAACACGTGTGTGTAAATTTATTTAAAATTTGATTTAATCACTTCACGCTCAAGTGTCAATGCACACAAATTGTTTTCGTATATTCGAACATATATGTATATTATATGTATGTATGTAGATATATTTCGGTGTCTGTCGAAAATCTTTCAACGTTCTGCCCATTCCTTTGTGCAGGAGTATGTTGAACAAGCGATTCTTAAGTAATTTATATCGGTAAGAATTTTCGAGCGTTTCCCCTTTGTAAGTGTGATTTATTTGGCTTGGAAAGCATATACATACATATTATTTTATTTTATTCAATTAGGGTTTTCACAAGTCTCATAAAGTTATAAGTTATAACGATTCGAAAACATAGCATTGAGAATTGTAAATGTGTAAACTCATTTTTGTATGAAATCCAACAACATTTTTTTAAACAATTGTAAAAATTTATAATTTTACGATTTTACGATACTGTTTGCGATGGCCCCACACCGTTGTATGAAAATGACCCCAAATATATATTTCTTTATAAAATTATCTATATGTAATTTTAATACCTATTTTATTTCTGGATTTTCTTTCAATATAATAATTTTGAAACCAATGCCTTCAATATTTTTCTAAGCCTTTATTGTTTTTCTAATTTCTACTATTTTTTTATTTTTTCGTTAATTTTATATTTTTCCTTGAACACTTACAACCTTGCAATTCTTATTACCTTGTCGCCTTTGCTGTAACTTGTCTCTAAACACTTGAAACGTGTCCAGCTTTTTACATTTCATTGAAAATATCTTACCTTGAAGTAGAAACAAAAAACAAATTATCATATGTAATGTGCATTTTTTAGTATATCTCGTTTAGTATCGTAAATAATAAGCCTTTTTAAATATTATTGGCAAAAATTTCTTGGAAAATCTTTACTTGACACATTTTTTTGCAATTTTAAAACTAATTGAAATGGTTGTTATGGAAATTTATTTTCCGAAAAATACCCTGAACAAAGTACATACATACATATATTAAGTTTGCCATGAAGTTTGTAACACCCAGAAGGAAACATCTGAGGCCCTGAAGAATATATGTATAGTGACGAGTTCATTTCAGCGTCGTGTTCTGTCACGTCGTTGTATGGCTCTTCGACTTTTCCGATTTTGTGGAGGTACTTTTTGAAATATCCGTGACTGGATAACAGCTGAGTTGTGTAAACGTTGACATCTCCGAATTTACGGTTTATTCATAATCATAATCTGGCCGTCCATCTTCCGCGACTCTGATTCTCTCACCTTCGTTGCCCTTTTATATTTTTTTATTTGATCTATTGCGCTCTTATTACTTTCGGATGTTTTCTTAAGCTCACACAGCTTTTTACTTCCGTATGCCAGAAGGTCAAATGCCCTAAGCATTACCTCTTATAACTAATATTGCATCACCTGACACTGTTCGGTAGGCTGATGCAATTCTAACGGCTGCTGCACGGTGCACTCTGGCCGCTACTTTACGCCGGTTTTCCTCTTTAAGCGCATCTGCCCAGATCTCAGCGAAAATAGCAGCTCATTCCTTGGTTGGGGCCCTCTATCCCTCCATTATAGCATATAACTGCCATATAAACTGACTTATTAAAATCAAGTTCTCCTTAGAAAAAACTTTTTTATTTGCGTAGGTATCTTCATGAAATTTGTTATTTCTTCGCTGCAAATCTGAAGAAATTATTCATGTTGGACTATTATAGCAAATAGCTGTCATACAAACTGTTCGATCAAAATCAAAATATACATACCTATAGTAAATCCTGTAATGCCACTTTAAGCTTTTAGAATCGAACCTGTGTTGGCTACTAAATCTTCGGTGAAGCCGAAGTTAAAGTTGTAGTTTTGACGATGAATTTTTGACATCGTATTCATTGATTTGTGACACGGTATGATGTTTGATGAAACAGCACTTTCTTCTTCTTCAAATGGGGCCGTTTTTTTGCGATTTCGTTCTTCCAACGCTCCAATAACACAATGTAATAGTCGCTGTCAATGGTTTTCCTCCTTGAAGTTAGTCGATGAATATTATACCACGTGCAACCCAAAATATTGTTGTCATAACCTTGCCAGCAGACTTTTGGGTTTTTCCACGCTTTTAATTCGGTGCATCACGTGCAGTCCGATCGGCTGACAGTCGAATGGACTGCGGTGTGAAATTATGAAGCCGTGTTTCATCCATTGTCACCTAACGACGCAAAAATTCGGTGTTATTACGATAGAACTGCTTCAAACACTCCTGAGAATCATCAATTCCATGTTGTTTTTGAAAGATTGTGAGTTCACCCGGCATCCCCTTTGCACAGAGCTTTCGTGTTTCGAAATATTCATTCACAATATATCCAATACATTCCTTTGATATTCATTCACAATATATCCAAAACGTTCCTTTTTTATGTTGTTTTTGAAGGAATGTGAGTTCGCGCGGCATCCACTTTGCACAGAGCTTTCGTGTTTCGAAATATTCATTCACAATATATCAAACCCGTTCCTGTGATGTCTTCGGAGTTTCAGCTATCCCAAAAATCTTCGCTTTGTGGGCATCCGAAATTTTTTTGTGGACTTTTTTGATGTTTTCGTCGGTAACAGCCTCTTTAAGGCGTCCACTGCCTTCATTGTCCTCGGTGCTCATTTCGCCACGTTCAAACTTAGCAAACCAGTTTTCAACAGTTGATTTCCCTGCTGGACAGTACAAATAATGTTGATCAATCCAATCATCGGCTTCAACAGTATTTTTCCCCCCAAAAAGCAATGCTTTATTAACACATGATCTAGTTTTTGGAAAACTAAATAAGTTGCTTTACATCGCTTTTATGCAAAACAGTTACAATTTCGCTGTGCAGGAGCGGTCCGGAAGTCCTTTAGCTTGTCAATTTTTAATTACTTATCCACACCCACACTAACAACAACTTGTCATTACTGCCAAGCAGATTAATTAAGAGCTGGCAAATGTCGCCAATCAATTAAAATAATTTGTTTACAAACGTCTAGGAACTGATACCAAGAAAAGTAAGACAAATACAAAAAAGTAAGAAAAGCTTAAGCGTTAATAGAAACTAATAACGGAACTTAACAAATGCACTTTAATGGATTTGTGGAAAGTTTTGTTGGTCTACACTTAAAAAGTAAACATAACAGGGAGCACAGAGTGTACGATATTCTTTCTTGCACACGACGCGTTTTACAGAAGTTTGTCAAGATAAATACACACACAGGATTTTCAGTAAATATTGACTGGCAGTTAAATGATTAGAAATGCAAAAACAAATTTAAAGTCATAATAAGAACATTTACGCTAAAACATTTTCTACAAAATATACCACCTACAAATACGCAAAAAAGTTACTTAAATATTAAAAGCAATTATATATAATTATATTTACATATGCGCACTTAAGTAATAGACGCTCATTAGTGAAGTAATTCACTCAACCTCAAGATTCTAACCAATATCAGAGTCATCCTGAAATGCAAATACTTTATGCAAACAATCAATGCAGTTCTGTGGACTGGAAAAAAATCAATGAACGGCACGTTTTGCTGTCAATGACTGCAAAGGATGTAAATAAACCAAACAAAAATGTGCAAAAATCGAAGAAAAAACCTAAGTAGGTGTGTATATTTGCCTGGTGATTGCCCTTTGAAAGTGGGAAGCAAATCGGTGAAGGAAAAACATGGCAAATCGCGTGTTGTGACCAAGAACGCGTAAAATTTCTGCTACGCAAATAAACAGTGTTTAACTTTTCTACGCTTATTTGCCGCCTAATTGCGGACATTTAGCCATACAAACAGACATAGCGGTTAGCATTGCGCTTTTCTTGACTTGACCATGTAGACAGACCGTTTATAGACATTGGTTTCAATAGTGAAAGTGCTTATTGTGGGTTGCGTTAATAATAAATGTTAATTACTTTGATTACTGGAAAAATTTGTCTGTAACAGTAGTAGAAAATATATGCTTTTTCGTTTTGCTAATATTTTCTTACAGCATAGATGGCTTTTTATATACAAAAATAGATGCAGTGTATAAATTTTGATCTAAGCATTCACAATTTTAATTTCTTCTGATCAGCTCAAAAGGGTTAAGTCTATATTTTAATTAGGATCTTATCCTAGATAGAAGATAGTTATTCACATAACGGTTATTTATAACAGCATAAGTCATAACATAGATACATAGTAGATATTTTTCTTATTTTGAAATGAGTTCAGGCTATCACCTTTTAGGCGTTCTACATAAGATTTCTTGAATGATTATAATTTCAGTCATAGAAATTAGCACTTTAACCTTCACGAATAAATCACCACAAAACATATATTCACATACAAGTATATTTAGATTTGGTTTTCCAGTTTCTACCAGATATCATCCTTATCTTGCCACACTTATTGTGATGGAAAAGTGATTTTTTTTTACTTTTGATTTTTGTTTTGATAATAAAAACGCTTTATATGCATGAACTATTTTTTAAAATATTTTCCACTCAATGCCGTTGCTTAAAGTTGATGGTCAAAGTTGCCATAACACACACTTATCACTTGAATTAGAACAAAAAATTAATAATTATGATTAGACACCGTTAAACGCTCTTCTATTTCTTTATTACGAATACAATTGTAATCGCACATCAGCAATTACCCGCTGACGTTCAACGTTTTTCATGCGCCACCTGCATGTTTGCTCTTGATAGGCGTCCATTGTGGTCTTTCACAACATCATGGGTCAATAAACAATGGCACAAAAAACCGTTTTTACGAGATGCCAAGAAATTGTTTGTCATTATGACGTATGTAGTACTTAAAAATTCTAGACTGAGCTGATTTGCATTTTCAGAATGCGAGATGCAAAACTAATTTGCTTAATTGTTTTGCAAGACAATTTGATTTTTTGTTATTAATTTTTTAAATTTTATTAACAAAAAAATGTTGGATGTGTCCTTTTTTTAATCTCAACTAAATGGGCTGAAAGGCCCTTTCATACATTTTTTTTATAAAAATATGGTTTTATAATTATGTATCTTCATCTATAGAAATACATTTGCTGCAAGGCTCTACATTTCCATACTTATTCGTTAGTGTTAAGTTGAGAGACCTTAAAAATAGGTGTTTGTTTCCATCTTGATATTTCATCAGTTCTGTGAAAATCTTTTCTAGCGAGCCATTTTTTGAGCCTTGGAGATTTTCTTTTATTACCTAGTGTTCTTTTGTCGCTCGACTTATGGTAAATTACCCCCAATAAATTAAACTTTTCTATTTATACTCTCGCAACAATGTTGCTAAGGAGAGTATTATAGTTTTGTTCACATAACGGTTGTTTGTAAGTCCTAAAACTAAAAGAGTCAGATATAGGGTTATATATACCAAAGTGATCAGGGTGACGAGTAGAGTCGAAATCCGGATGTCTGTCTGTCCGTCCGTCCGCCCGTGCAAGCTGTAACTTGAGTAAAAATTGAGATATCATGATGAAACTTGGTACACGTATTCCTTGGCTCCATAAGAAGGTTAAGTTCGAAGATGGGCAAAATCGGCCAACTGCCACGCCCACAAAATGGCGGAAACCGAAAACCTATAAAGTGTCATAACTAAGCCATAAATAAAGATATTAAAGTGAAATTTGGCACAAGCGATCGCATTAGGGAGGGGCATATTTGGACGTAATTTTTTTGGAAAAGTGGGCGTGGCCCCGCCCCTACTAAGTTTTTTGTACATATCTCGGAAACTACTATAGCTATGTCAACCAAACTCTACAGAGTCGGTTTCTTTCAGGCATTTCCATATACAGTTCAAAAATGGAAGAAATCGGATAATAACCACGCCCACCTCCCATACAAAGGTTATGTTGAAAATCACTAAAAGTGCGTTAACGGACTAACAAAAAACGTCAGAAACACTAAATTTTACGGAAGAAATTACAGAAGGAAGCTGCACCCAGGCTTTTTTTTAAAATTGAAAATGGGCGTGGCCTCGCCCACTTATGGACCAAAAACCATATCTCAGGAGCTACTCGACCGATTTCAATGAAATTCAGTATATAATATTTTCTTAACACCCTGATGACATGTACGAAATATAGGTGAAATCGGTTCACAACCACGCCTTCTTCCAATATAACGCTATTTTGAATTCCATCTGATGCCTTCTCTGTATAATATATAGTACATTAGGAACCAATGATGATAGCCGAATAAAACTTTACAAAAATACGGTATTTGAAAAATATGTAAATGACGTATAATGAAATCTCGATTATCACTTTATCATGCGAGAGTATAAAATGTTCGGTGACACCCGAACTTAGCCCTTCCTTACTTGTTTCAATTACGTTTTGACGTAAATCTACATATACTAGTATATGTATGATGTTTACATGCATTAATATTCTATTATATACACAATTGCAAACGGCCAACAATAAATCTGCAAATTACCATATACTTTTATTATTGAGCCCCTTTGAATGCTAGCAATTTCACAATTCAATTTATAACGGGTGATCTAAGTAGAGGTACTTTTTCAGTTGCCTTTTTTGAAAGATCACGCGTGAGGCGTGTCAAGTTGTCATGTTATTTTTGTTCAGTTTGGTTTGGCATTTCATCATGGAAAGACTTACGCCTGAACAACGTTTGCAAATCATCTTGAGAGCCAGCATTCATTATTGAATATAATTCGACCGAATAGACCACGTCCAGCACGCAGCGAAGCAAATATAGCAGCCGTAGCTGAGAGTGTACACGAAGACCTTGGAGAGTCCGTTCAGCGCCGTTCGCAGTAACTCGAATTGACGTATAGAAAGATTTGATATATTTTACGTCGATATCTTAAATTAGAAACGTACAAGATACAGTTTGTGCAAGAACTGAAGCCGCTCGACCTTCCCAAACGACATCTCTTCGCTCGACGGGTTCCAAAAAGATCCAAAGTTTGTTCAGCCCATTTCTGGCTCAATAGATATATAAACAAGCAAATTTTCCGTATTCGGGACGAAGAGCAACTTGAAGAGATTCAAGAACTGCAATTTCTTCCAGAAAAAAAAATAGGTTTGGGGTGGCTTGTGGGCCGATGGGGATATGTAAAGTCGGAAGTCCATGCTGACAATCCCGCTTCGATTCAGGCCCTGGGACAAAACGTCACGCGTGTCATTGCCAGTTACCAGTCGAAATGCTCGATCAAGTCTTCGAAAATTCGACTCAAGTGAGAGACGTAGCAGCGGTCAACCTTAGAAAGAGATAGTCTTTAAAAAATAAAAGCCAAAGAATATTCTTTCGAATGATAGTAACCATTCCACGTTAAATTTGAAGTTTCTGTGTTTTTTTTTTCTTAAAAAAAAATAGGGAACTTCGAAATGGATCACCCTTTATATCGCACATGACGCCATCATGCTACAAGCAGCTGCAATCGATTACAATACATAAAATCACAAAACAATTAGAGCCATCTGTGTATAAAATATATTTTCCTGTAATTAATGCATTTCATCAACTTTTGGCGGTTATTAATAGCTTAAGTCAAAATTCGCAAGCATGAAAGTGAAATGACTCACGTATTTGAGGCGCATTTAAAAGCTTTCAATGCATTCGAAAATGTAGTTCAACAAGCATGCATTAGATTGATGCCAGAGTGAGCACATTGACACGGCGCCAATGACAATGAGGCCCTGTCATTACGGATAGGATGTAATTTTATTATTTATACCCTGTAGAGGGTATATTAAGTTTGCCAGGAAGTTTGTAACACCTAGAAGGAAATGTCTGCCTATATATACGAGAACTAGTCTAGTGAGACGTAGCAGATCTGAAATTTTGCACACGTGCATATCTCTCCAAAACGTTTTCATGACTCGTTCGAGCATTTAGACTGATAACTGGCGAATGACATGCGTTATGTTTTGCTCTGGACTTACAGAAAAAAGTCTGACGGTGTTATATCACACGATATTTGTGGCCAATCCGTGAAATTATCTGCTCACCGAAGTATTCTCTCAATAAATCCAATGATTGATGCGATGTGAAGGAATAGCGCCGTCTTGTGTAAGCCAAATGTCGCCGAGATCATGAGCTTAAATTTCAGGCATCAAATAGTGGGTTAGCAAAGCGCAATAACGCTCGCCATTGACGGTTACGTTCTCACCGGCATCATTTTTGAAGAAATAGGGACCCATGATTCCACTGGTCCATAAATCACACCAAACCCGTTGTTTTTTCTGGATGAAATGGCAGCTCTTGAATCCCTTCAGGCTGCTCTTCGTCCAAAATGGCTTTCTGTTCCTGTATTTGTTTATACCAGTTGCTTGTTCGATTCGCCAGTCTCTAAAGTGTGCGAAATCGAATACAACTATTATAAATTGAACTAAGCAGACGATATCTAAACAAAAAAGTGAAAATAATTAGATAAATTCCCTTAAGACACTTTAAATCGTTTTGCTGACGTGCAAATACTTACAACAAATACACTTAAGAATGAAAATAGTTTTTCGGCGAATAGTTTGCTAATGCAAAAAAGCAAAAGAAATTAACAATTAAATGCAGCTGTTGTGCAATCCATGAGCTGTTACCAATTTACATAGTGCACTAAAGTGGCGATAATTGTAAACAAAAACAAGTCTTTTTTTACTTAAAAATAAATTGTGTAAAAACAAACAGAAAGTGTGAATTTTCGAACAACAAATGCATTTCGCTTATGTAAAATTTGCTAATTTGCGATTCATACAGACCATTAATGGCATGCATTTGTGTGCACTGCTGTTTACATGAGTCAGCTGTTCTAAGAGGAAAGAGTGTGAATTTTGACAATACTTGCAGTCTGCTCTTTATCATTTTTATTTAAGATAAAAATGTTATATAATATTGAAAAGAAAAAGTATATAATGGATTGTCAAAAAAGGCTTGCGGTATTTTTATTGAATTTTTTCTTTATTGAAATTGAAATGAATTTTTGATGACTCATGCCCAGCTCTTGACCGATGCTACGGCTGCTACTATGCCGGTCTCTTTCGACCAATTCAGCGATTTTATCGCAATTTTCGACGACAGGCCTTCCGGAGCGTGGCGCATCTTCGACCACATCGTTCTGCGGTGGAAATGGAAACTGTATCAGGTCCATAAACTGCACAAATTTTATTGGCGGCTTGAGATGCATTTTTGCCTTTATCGTTGTAGTACTGTAAAATATGCCGTATTTTCTCTTTATTTTGCTCCATGTTTGCGACTGCTATAACTCACGAACGACTTAAAAGAAACGACAATCAATCAAACACGTGTTAGCGCGTGAAATGAGCTTTCCAAAAAGGTATAGGATGACCCGATGCGACGAATAAAACTAGAACTACGCGCTTTCAGCGCCAACTAGCGAAAATACCGCAAGACTTTTTTGACGAGTCCACTCGGAAAAGATAATCTTCAAAAAATAAATGTTAATGAATGTTCTTTCGATGAAAAATAAACGTTCCTCTCTGAATTTGAATTTTCTTGGATTTTTTTTTTCTTTAAAAAAGTAGGGAACTTCGAAATGGATCATTGAGTGCACAGTTCGGTGCACTATAGCATATAGCTGTCTTACAAACTGAAGGATCAAAGTTCTCGTAAGGAATCTTCTGCTTGTTTTTAGCTCAGTTCAGATTTCTAATTTGATTTTCATACACCATATTATTTCATATTGCCCCTAAATGTAGGCAATTCTATTTTTTATATATATAGATTTAGATACATAGATATTGTAAATCAAATTAAATTATCTTAATTACGCATAATAGACTTGTTTATTGCACCATATACTTTCTATGTAGACTAATCACGCTTTGCAATCTGATAGCTAATAACACTTGTGGGCTGTGGTGCAGCACCGCCAACTAACAATAGCCAAGCGACAAGTCAAGTTCATAGCTATACTTCTAAAACATATTTACAACTGAATGCAAATAGCTTACACAGCAGCTCTGTACATGTCTATGTATGTATGTATGTAATGCTGAAAGCGCATTGACAAGTGCGCCATAGAAATATCACATTCCACTTTTATGTGTAATTTAGCTATGTACATGGATTTTTTTTTATAATTTTACTGCAATGCATTGTTCCACGATTGGCTGGACAGTTGCCACAACGATAACGATGTGATTGATTGCCAATGCACTTAATTTGTCATATATACATACATATATGCATCAAATTAACTGACGTCACAAATCGTATGATTTATAGAAATATAATAAAATTGTGAAAAAATGCTATAATCAATTAATCGCAGTCAATGAAAACTCACAAAATTGCATACACACATATTTATGTACTGCTTACATATACATATGTATACTATTTAGTCCACAGTTACTCCCGACTCATGTGACTTGTTGTTGTTTTTAAAAAATTCGAAATAAAGCATGTGTTTTTCAAACGTCTCGCAGCGTGTATTACTTCCATGCGTTTTACAATAAACTGTCTGCCAACACGATTTCTACATCACTTTTAGCTACTGTTATTTTTGCATTTTTTTATTGTTTATTTTTGTCTCAAAAATTTCACAACAAAATCCCATATTTTCACGCCAGCTTACGTCAAACTGTATATGTCTCTGTATGTCGGTCTGTCTGCTGTTCTATTTCCAGACTTGGCTTGACGACCGAGCCGTTATTGGCCTGTGACCAAGCTTTCGAAAGATTTAAGTCAATTGAGCCGATATTTGTTCCTTAAATGCTGTTATCGCTAAACGTCAAACCGGTTTGACATTTTGAGGTTATCAGTAGCCGTCCGTTGTCACCCCGGGCAAAACCGGTTTGAGTCGGCTTGTGGTTGGTTTTACATTTTGTTTTGATTTGTTGTTTTATTTTTCTTTATAAAAACAAAACAAAAAAACGTGTGCGAATGAGGCACGTCAGTTCGTTCCTCTGTTGGTCGATTTTTCCCCCACTCCGTTAGGGATGAGTGAGTGATGGTGATAATATAATGTTTTCTTTATTTTGCCTTATATTTCTTATTAAACTGTCTATATTGATTTTAAATATAATTTTATTTATTATTTTTGTCTCAATTATAAATACATATACATATGTATGTTTTTTGTTGTTGTATGGCTTTAAAGCCTATATTAATTATTATTATTGTTTTTTATTTAGTTTTTATTGTCTGTTTTCTATTTTAATATTTTTTTTTTTTTTGGTTTGAATTTTTCTCTTTATGTTTTTTATTTGTGTTATCATTAGTATAAGTTTACAAGCCTTGTTGATGCTCTCTTTTATATACGTTGATATGTATGTATTACATAATACTTTTATATAATATTTTTATTATTTTACATCATATTATATGATTTATGACTTGTTTCCACTGTTCTGCCTTAATCCTCAACTTTTCCTCTTACTTTCTGTTTGCCACTTCTTTATGGTACTATTTGCTTACTGGCACTAGAACTTTCTATTTATTATCGACCAAACCATGCAATTTAATACACATTTAGATAAGCGAGCTGAAAGTATAAATAAACTACTTTTGTTTACTTTACAAAACTAATTAAATTCATTCATGCGCTCTGTGGTCGGTTGCATATCTTAAGAAAGGATAAATGACAAATTATAATTGGTTAGTTTGTTTTTTGGGAGGATAAAACTTAACGATAAATAATTTTGGATTTCTCGAACAAAATTTTAATTATTAAATTTAATTAATATATATTATAGATAAAGATTATTAGGCCGTTCACTGAAAGGATATATTCTCAATTTTTTATCCACGCAGGCAAAAACCTAGCCCAAGTGGTGTTTGTCGACCTGACCACATTCCATAGACAGATAGATAGTAAAAATTTACTTTTTGCACAGCAACCGTCGGCCAGCTCATTAGTTAGTTAGGGTATATATTTTGATCACAATTTTTATGATGCATGATACCTTTTTAAGTTTCTTTATGCTACAATATATGTATGCTATAATTTCAACTTTTTATAGTAACTTTTATATAGCATGGTATGGTACTAGCTTTATTCGTACAACTATCTGCGACACTTCAAAATTTGTGCTATAAAAATTATAATGCTATAAAAGAGTTACTGTATAAATTTATATTTATAGCATACTTATGTATATTATAATATAATATAGTATACAAAAGTGTAATGCATCAAAAAAATGATTATCAAAATATATGTATACCTTTACTAACTTTATTCGTCGACTATCTGCGATACTGAGTTATTCAATATCTTCAAATACATCATGCTTTAAAATTTGTGCTACAAAAAGTTACTTTAAAATTTTTAAATTATGGCATACATACATACATGTATTTTAACATCACAATATATGTATTATATACATATGTTACAATATACATACATATGTATGTATGCTATAATTTCAACTTTTTATAGTAACTTTTTTATAGCATGATAATGCTTCATAAAAATGGTGATCAAAATATATTTCTGTACTAGCTTTATTCGTACGACTATCTGCGATACTTCAAAATTTGTGCTATAAAAATTATAATGCTATAAATGAGTTACTATAAAAATTTATAATTATACCATACTTATATTATAATATAAAATAGCATACAAAACTGTAATGCATCATAAAAAAGTTGCTATAAAAATTATTTTTTTATATTTTAAATTATAGCGTTCCAATGGTTCTTCGCAGCATTTTTTTCGTCTACATAATTTTCCAGAAGGAATTTTATATTATATTATTATAAGATAATACTCCTGACTATCGTTTTCGAATGCTTTTTTTTTGCTGTTGCATAACGTATCTATAATTTTGCTGTCAAAATAAGCAATTTCCTTTGTGATTACCCAAACGTCAAAATTCCATAACAGATATGTTAAATTAAAAATAAAATAAATATTTAGATATTTTTATAAATAATTTCGAACATCGAAAGATAAACTGAAAATGGCAAACTAAACACTTATTTGCGGTTCTGCTCGACAAAATGCTATTTGTTCCTTCGCTTGGCGCTCAAATACGTCGGTGATGACGAGCCGCACGTCAATTGCGCTTGGTTATTTATAAAGACATTTTTAAAAGCAAATCAAATAAAAATGTGACAGAATGTCTTCCTGCCAACAACCGCGAATTTAAATGTACTCTGTCAGATGGCGTGACGCTCAAGCGTTACATGTATATTTGTATTTGTATTCGGTGTATGTACATACATAACCAAGCCTCCTGTTTATTTTTCAAGACTTGCATCAAAATCAATTGAATTTCCTATGCGCTTGCTTCATTCATTCGCTGATTGTCGCAAATATGCTTACAACACATACATATATGTACATATAAACGGGTTGATATTTATTATTATGTCTATATGTATTTGTATACTTATAATGTTATAATTATTAAATTTTCCTGTTTTTTCCAGAACTGCTGGCACAGTTGGTGCTGTCGTCACTTGTCCCTTGGAAGTGGTTAAGACACGCCTACAGAGTTCCAATGCTTTTCTCGGACCCACACGTCTCGAACCGCCAGGCTCAACCAATGGCGCTAGCGAATTGCTACGACCCGAACAGCGTCGTAAATTGAGCACAACCATTTTGCGTAAGAGGTCACAGCCACAGGTGATTGGGGGTGTGCGTAGGGTAGTACCAATTTTATGCAAATTTTCAATATATCTATTTTCATAATTTTTTCGTACTAAAATTTAACAATTATTTTTATTTTTAGAAAATAATATTTAATTTTTGTTTTTACACCCTTTTTGTTGACTACAGATCATGGCTATTTCTCATTGCGGCATCTCATCCACCTCCACAAAGTCAATGAGCATCATGCAGTGCTTGAGGTAAGTATAAAGTATAATATATATATATTTTTTTTTTTTTTTGTTGCGTCTAAAATGACTATTAATGTTTAAAATAATTTTTTATTTTATTTTTTCCAGGTACATAGTACAAAATGAAGGTCCACGCGCACTTTTCAAAGGTCTGGGCCCAAATCTCGTTGGCGTAGCGCCATCACGTGCGGTATATTTTTGCACCTACTCACAGACAAAGAATTTTTTGAATAATTTAAGGTGAGTTTCCGATTTTATTTTTGTTTTTCCCCGAGTTGAAAAAGCAGCTTCATAAATAAAATTGTTTGTGAATACATTTTTTGCACTATACAAGTTATATAATTCTGGTCAAGTAGAAAAAATTGCATACACAGCATTTATAAATAACTCTTAAAGTATGTATTTTGGCTCTTATCTTAAAATATTTTTATATTGTTTACCAATATACCGCGCAAAAATTTTGAAAAATAATAAAATGTATATTTCTGGGCATCCGAATGAAATAAATTACCATTTTTGATATGGATTTAGTTCCACTTGACAAACAAATTTTCCCAAACCCCGTAATGCAAGGCGCTGAAGGCTTTCGTTTGCGTTTTCTAAATATTTATGCACCTTCTGCCCATTACACCGTTTAATAATAAAACAATATATACGCAGTTTTGTTCTACTGGACTAGTACTAAAAAAATTTCACGTATTCGAAATACATAAATTATTGGCAGAAAATGTTAGGAAAATAAAAATATTTAATCGATAGACAATAATGCAGAAAAATGCCTCGAACTCGAACATCTGGTTACCAGTTGAAATTTACTGCGGAGCACCAATTTGCCACCATATTTTTCAAAAGGTGCACTCCATCCGATAATTTACTAAGTCGTCAAAAGCTGCTCGCACGTTTACGTAGGTTTAAATATCATGATAAATAATACTATCGTCGCCACTACAATTAATGTATCTCTTCAACAATGCAGTATGGCGTGTGGGTCACGTTCTCACGAAAACACCTCTCTCACCGCTTTTGATCTATGCACAGTTTTTTAGCGATTCACTAATTTTACCACTGGTAAAAGTTGCTTATTACAAACAAATTTAATAAATTAATTAAAAGAAGTATTATTTTCGCACAATTTTGTTACAGTTACATACAAACAGAGTCACCGCAAGTGCACATCTTGAGTGCCGCGAGCGCTGGTTTCGTCTCCTCCACACTAACGAATCCTATTTGGTTTGTAAAGACGCGCCTGCAGCTAGACTACAATTCCAAAGTGCAAATGACGGTGCGAGAATGCATTAATCGAGTGTATGCACAAGGCGGCATTGCCGGTTTCTACAAAGGCATTACAGCCAGCTATTTTGGCATCTGTGAGACCATGATACACTTTGTCATTTACGAGTTTATCAAATCGAAACTGGTAAGCTGGCGCTCTAATAAAATCTACATATATTTCCTAATATATTTATTTCGTTTTTACAGCTTGAAATGCGCAACTCACGTCACGAAGATGTTAAATCATCGAAGGACTTTCTGGAATTCATGATGGCTGGTGCCGTTTCAAAGACTGTAGCATCCTGTATTGCGTATCCACATGAGGTGGCACGCACAAGACTGCGTGAGGAGGGCAATAAATATAATACATTTTTCCAAACATTGCAGACTGTGTGGAAAGAGGAGGGTAGAGCTGGACTTTATCGGTAAGACGAACAACTAAATATCCAAATTTTAATAATTAATTAATAGAAGAATTAAAAGTGGCTGTTGTTGTTATTGTTGGTGTTGTAGGTACAGAAAATATTCTGCAATTAATTTGAGGAATACTCCCGAGTTTACAGTAATTTGTCGCATTTAAATCCGCCTTCATGTCGTTTATGTAAAAACGATTGTCGTGGCAACAATATTCAAAGTTGTCTTTACGTATTCTGATATCCCAGGGTTTCCACGATTCTCCTGAAGGAGATGTCATAAAATATATATAAAAGTAAAATATAATAAGTAAGGCGCTTTGTTGTTCTTCAGACGGGTAATTGTTCTTCGAACTTCTTCATGGTCGGGTCGTCTGCTCCATCGTCATCGATTGGGGAATCAGGTTCACCATCTCTGGTGTTATGCTTTCACTTCCATTCAGCAGAGGCAGGAGAAGTGTTCCCTCCATAATTTCAGTATGCTCTGGGCATCAGTCACTAGACCACCTCTGGGGGTTCTACAAGAGTATGCTCCGGTCCTGAAACCTTCTGTTAGTCCCGCATCTTTTCGTAGAATTTTCGAGCATTACAGCTGTCGGCCAGCTTGTCAAGTTCTTCGTCTTCTCTCTTTTTTTGTCTGGAAATGCGTCTCGCTTTCTTCTTCAACTCTCGGTATCTATTCCATGCCGCCCGTGCCGCGATTGTAACATTGCGAGGTAGGCAGTCTGTGTTTTAACACTATAGCATATAGCTGTTAAAACAGACCCATCAAAATTAAGATACATTTCTTCATAAAAGCTATATTTCCATCGTCAAATTGCAATTAAAATTCTCCATCAACTGACCTCGACTGCTAATTTTCATAATTGCAAGAAATAAAATGCTTTCTCTGTCAGCATTACAGTGCTCTTACGTGCGTACATATGTATTTCAAATATTCTCATTGTACAATTACATGCACAATGCGCTTACACTAATTGACCGAACACGCTGTAGCCACTTGTATGAGTCGTTGTGTCTATTTTTAATTTGCTTATCTCAATGAAATATAACGCAAACTTTTCGCACACACACAGATACATACATATGTATGTACATACATGCTGGCGCTACTTCACACCGTCTGTCAAATTCTTTTATGTCCCTTGGTGATTTATTTGTTTAGAGTTTTTATTGTTGCCAAATGACGCACTAGATTTCTTCCTCGCCATAAAGTACAATATTCTAAGCAAAGTCTGTTTATTTTTTAATTTTTCTTCTGCTTGTTTGCTAAATTATAATTGACTTTAAGTAATCGTTTAAATAAAAGCGCAAAAATGCATTTGCGCGTAGAAAATTGCGCACACAATTTGCGCTAGTTTTTATGAACACCCTGTGGAATTTCGCCAATCTTAAATGAGCTTGTTTATTAGTTATGCAAATAGCAGTAACTCGTGAGTAATTTTATTATTATTATTATTTGCTTAAATCTACTGCACTTTCCACTCTGGTTTCTCTAAATATTTTTTTTTTGTTAGGTTTTATTAAGTTCTAACGTTTTCATCAGCTATAAAAATAGATTTCAAAAGGATCTGTGGTAACAGAGATAATTTACAAACTAAATTCTACTTACTGAAGCTTTAAAATTTATTAAAAGTAAACAGTATATGTACATTAAAACAAAAAAGCGCCCGGAAATTGTGATTAAATTTCCGGATAAAAATATCGAACAAAGAATTTGCCTCAAATTTTGTATTTCTAACCAAATTTGGTGTGCGGAATCGTTGCGAATGTTGGAGAAGGCTTACGGTGATTCAGTTTTATCAAAAAGTCAAGCCTTCGAGTGCTATAAAGTCTTCAAAGACGGTCGATAGATCGTTGCCTCGTTCTGGACGACCTTTTCAATTCATGAATATATTAAAAAAGTGAAGAATAGTGTTAGAGAGATGGTAAGATAGCTAGACATCTCTCGTGAGTCCGTTCGAATTATTTTGTTGGATATTTTGGGTATGAAACGCGTTCTTGCTCGACTCGTCCTGATAAAGCAGAATTTTTTCAATTCGATTGTGACCAGATTTTGCTCCATCGCACTATATTAATTTTACGCCGAAATCAAAATCGGGTACTTTATCTATTTGCATCCTGAATGTATACTATTAAACTCACGCTTCAGCACAGGAAAAAAACGTTGCCTACATTTAGGCAAAACGTTGTTTAATAACGTGTTTGTTGTAGGGTTGTATACAGTTAGAAGGCCGAAAAAAGTGATTTTTCCAGAATTCAATTGAACGGAATCCTCTGAAATTAAAAAACCGAACAGATTTTTTTAAAGTAATGTTAAATCTATTTATTAATCGAAGGAATAAGATAAAAAAATATTGACAAAATGGCGGCTTCTCAAAAAAATGGAAATAAAAAAATCGATTTTTTTTCCCAACTGTATATAACCCCTTAAATAAATAAAATAAACGATAAAAATAATATAAAATTTACCAATCACGAAAAAAGTTTATTTTTTTTCGAAATTCGTAAAAGTTTATAATACAAAAAATGCTCTAAAACAATCTTTTTTTTCATATAAATATTGTCATATTTTATAAATAATTTAAAAATTCATAAATATATACATAATCTTTGACCACAAGAAAATTAATTGAAGGCATTAATCGACATTACTTGCATTATCTTATCTTTGCAGAGGCTTAGCGACACAATTGGTGCGACAAATACCTAACACAGCCATAATGATGGCCACCTACGAAGCAGTCGTGTATGTGTTAACGCGACGATTCAATAATAAAAGCAATGAATTCTACGACTTCTAGATTTGTTTTCGTTTATGGCTTGTAGCGTGATTAATTTGAACGACTATAAGTACAAAACGCCAACACACATACACAACGCTCAGGCGTAACTATAATGTGTGTATGTGTGTTTGTGGCGAATTAATGTGTGCATATAGGACTGGCGCGCGTGGTCAAGGAGACGTTGTCTTTTAAAACTTCTTAGCTACAAAGTTACTATGCAACTTTGTTGCTAAACAAATTATATAATAGAGAGGTGTAACAATTGTAGCGCACTTCTAGGCGCTTATAAGTAGACGTTAGAAGACTGCAGAACGCTGATATAAAAATTGTTACAATGCCGTTACAAAGGCGTACAACGAATTGAAAACTTGTTTGAAATAGCTTTAAATGCTAGCAATCACACTAATTAGTAGAATAGTATGTTGCAAAATGTGCGCCAAATTTTATGTTTTCTTTTATTTTTGTGCATGGGAAATGTTGTGCAGCAATTAAACAATCAATCAGCCAGTTAATAAACTACTTTCAAAAGCGTTATGGCAGGCCAACACTTGTAAAACACTTAATTTGTGCTCATAAAGTGAACTTAATAGTCTGCGGCCTGTAGTGCCACACACATTTCTTTTATGCAGCAAATTTATATTTGCAATATTTAATTTAAAAATTTTTTTTTTTTTTTTTTTTTTTTATTTTATTTAATTTACTTAATATATATTATCTCAACACAATTTTTGAATTTGTTGTGTTTAATATATTTTTTTCTTCAGATCTATAGTGTAGATCTTGCGGCTATAATATAAATTTATATATTTATTTGTATTATGCAATAAAAAAAAATCGCTAAACACACACACAGACTCACCTTAGTGCACATATAAAAACTAATTGTAAAACAATTATAAAAAAAAACGAAACCTTATTTATGTATCTAAAAGTATGTACTTTGTACGCTTTAATGTTTAAAAACGTTATTTTAGTGCTAAGTAATTTAATTATTCCACTTAAAATGTTAACTATAAATTATTATTTTTATACTAAGTATTGATTGAAATGAAGCAAAACAATTGGTTGAACGTTGATACATATTTGATGCGCTGACATATTTATGTATGTCGTCATATCTATAGATAAACACGATAAACACTTGAAGTGCTATATTTAATTTCCTACACACTCGTCTTTATGTTTATAAGTCATATGCACTATAATTAATGCAACTAAATGCATACGTACTTGCTCATGCCATAAACATTTTAATTTGTTAAGCACATTTTGGTTAGCCAAATATTTGCTTTAATGCTAAATAATATATATGTATGTACATGAAATAAGCATTAACATTTTTTTTTATTTTTTGCTTTAGTTATTTTACTGGTAGATGAAATTGACGACGAACAGAAACAAAAACAAAACACAAACAAATATATTTTAACCAAATTCGGAATCGAAACAATGAATAAGGCTGCTCTATAGTTAGACTGCAAAGTAGCTGATATAAAATTGTTAAAACAAATTTAAAAAAATCTTATTAACTACTGAGTATACTATAAATATTTAATTGGCACAAAATAGTAGTAAAAAATAAGTACTAAATATAAGTTGCTGTGTAAATAGTATGTAGTCGCAAAGAGGTGTGATAAAATTTATGTTAGTTTTTCCAAGATGTCACATGAGCTGTAAGACTGCGTGGTATAGCGCCTAAAAGTAGATTTGCACATGAAATATTTGAATTTAAATGGTACGAAATGATACACAGTTAATTTTGGCAGACTTAAACAAAATTACCAAAATAAAACTTAAAAAAAATTACCAAAATAAACAAATAAACGCGACAGCGTATTTGTTGCAAATTAGCATACTTTTAGGCGCATACATTCTACGTGTCTGCATTAGTTGTCTTGTAAACTCATCGTCGTCCAAAAAGTCATTTACTATATATATATGTACATAAACGCATAACAAAACGTTAGCAAATATCGCAATGCCTTGTATAAATTTAAGTTATATAAAGAACAACAATGAAATACATAAATATAATGCAAACAATATTAATAATTTTATTACAAAGTCCTTGAAGCACAACACTAGTGTTTGAAAACTCAAACTGCAACTTGAATTTCATATATAAACACAAACATATAAAACATGCATGCATGTATACAAAAATTCATAGATTATACTTATAAATATGTATGTATGTAATTATTATTATTTTTTTTTTGTAAAAAATATAAAATATTGCTTGTAGAGAAAACACTTGAAAATATATAAATTCCTTTTTGATTATAATTGTTCAAAGTCATTTTGGGTCACTTTGCCACCGTTAGTGTAAGAGGATGTTCACATCGTCATCTAAAATGCAAAACAATGTATCATCAATCACAACTGAAATTGAGTTATTTATTGCTTACGATACTTTACATCATTATTACACATATGTTAGATATAACCAGTATATAACCATTTTATAACCAAAACTCAAATTTTGTTTCTGTTATATCATTTTTCTTTGCATTTTAGGTGACGATATAATATTGAAAATATAAAGATTTGAAAAAAATGTTGTACGACACTTTGTCGTTAAGCTTGCAAGATTACTTTTGTGCGATGGAAGTTTAATGTTTTTGTAGCTGTTTAGTACAGATTTCCATATGTAATTACATAACATTAAGTATAAGAATAATTTACACACATATACATACATATATTTAAATATATACACGCAAATATATCCATGTTACTTGTTTTAGTGTCGTAAGGGTTTTTCGATTTTGCTTTAAAGTAAACTTGGCGTAGAAACTATGGCAAACTGAATGAAATACTTAAAAATTAAATTAAAAAAAACCTAAGTAAGCATATAAGAATGTGAACGAGAAACACGAAAAAAGATCTGTGAATTAATTTGTGAAATTGTTTATTTTACAATACATTACAACAACTGAAATGAAATAAAAGTTTTGTTTAAATAAAAACTTTGAATTTTTTTATTTTCTTATTGTAGTGGAGAAAGGTTTGTTGTGTGAAAAATATTTGAATTTTTTCAGGTAAATAAATACATTAGAGGAAATTTTAGCCTTATCTTTGGCAATAATTCGTGCCAAATTTCATGAAGATCTCTCGTCAAATAAAAAAGTTTCCATATGACGACTTGATTGAGTTTTGTATCGCAGCTACATATGTATATGCTACGGTGGCTCGATCCAAACATTTTATTAATATGTAGATTGTACCCTTGGCTTGCGTAAGGATCCGTGCCAAATTTCGTGGTGATATTTCGCCAAATAAAAAAGTTTCTCCTACATGAACTTTTTTTCCCTTCATCATTTCGTTTGTTCAGCCGCTTTAACCTATAGTGGTCTGAATTCGGCGATTTCGGCATATAAGCAGCTTCTTGGAAAGAAAAGAACGTGTTCGAATTTTCAGATCGATATCTCAAAAACTAAGCGAGAGTTAGCATATATACAGAGAGTCAGATGGACATGGCAAAATCGACTCAGCTCATGCCTACTTATTTTATAAGGTCTCCCACGCTTCCTGCTGGTTATTACAATCCTTATGGCATAGATGTTGAGGGTATAAAAATAAGTAACAGTTACTTGTTTAATTAATAAATTTATATATTTTTTGAATACTTAATATTTATACGCATAATGTTTTTCTTATTTAAAGAAAAAAATAGTTTCTTGTCTGTTTCAAATAAAAAATTATTATAGTGGTATTTGCGGTAAATAATAAACTATAGCAATTTACTTAATATACACATATTTTATATTCATTTGATATTTCAACAGATTATTGCTTCCAGTGTAGTTGTCATGACTTCTGTGTGCAACTCTGCTTTTCTCTCATCTCTGATCGTGCACTAATCGGGCAGAAGCAACAATTCATTGTTGATTGTCAATTTGTGTGCAATTTTTTTTATTGTTATTAGTGTTTATATATTTATTTTTAAACAAAATAGCTGCGATATTGTTGAGCAATTTTGAGAATACTTTGTGTTTTCATGCTACATACATACAAGTGTAAATAAGTGGAATAAAACATAAAATTGTTTGAAATACCAATACGCAGAAGCAACAGGTCTGCATAGTACAATGACTACAACGTAGGCAAACTTGCGCATCCATACGATCAGTAGGGCAATAAAAGGCACGCAGTTAACAGCAGCACAACAACAACAACGCAAACAACATTAACTACTAACTCAATAACAATAGCAACATATATCAAGTAATATTATTGCAGCGCATAAATTAGCCAAATTCTTCGGGAATCTAGCTGTGACGCTGTGGTGACGACGGCGACGCTAACCGCGAGACAGCAGCCGCATATAGAAATATACTTGTAGCGGTGTTTGTTCGCGATAAGTTTGGAATAACATTAGCACAAGTATGCTTAAAACGAGACCTGGAGTTGTGGTTTGTTAAATTCCCGTTGTGCATAAATTCATTAGGAAATTGCATGTGCAAAAAGTGTGGTAGTGCATCAAATCGTCTAACGATAAATGATGTGAGAGTATTGCAAGAATAAAACATTACAGAAATATATTATTTTATATAATATAAACAAAAGTTATTGAAAGTCAACGGCTTAACACTTGCAACCACAAGCGCTTGCAATGCTAACTCTCCTCGGTGAATGTCATCTGTGGAGTGTACGCGATGAGTTGCGCATTAAATCGACCGATCTAGGTGCCTTCCGTTACACACGCAATCGTGAGGCACAGCAACAGAACGCTGAGCTGACAGCAATCGCCAAGCGTGATTACATTGAACGGCGTAATGGTGTGACGGTGCTTAAGAATAGCCGCAAGGCACCTGGGCGGTTGAAGGATAACATTAAACGCTTGGAGGAATTACTGCGTAGTTATAAAATTGTGCATACCGAATGGCGTGATGCTGCGCAAGTGTTGCTTCTATTCGCCAACGGTATTATCGCACATATATCTGTGGATCCTGCGACAGGTGACATATTGCGCATGGTCTATGAGAAGTACTTTGTTGGCAAGCTGGCGTCGGAAGTTATCACCGACGGTAAGTGTATATGTACATACCATAGGCAGGGAAATAAAGGTGACAAAAAGTTGCGCGGCGAATATTTATCTGTGTGTATATACATACATAAATTCTCTAATGCTGATAGTGTGGAGAAATTTGCATTTGCGCATACCCATGAGCATGCGCGGATTCACACAGTTTCACATGCAATTAATGTTAATTAATTTCGCTACAACTTTGCTGTGTTTTGTTTGTTTTGCCTACAGTATTTCTGCATTACACTAGTAATACGTTTTATTGTCTCATGTTTTATCTCTGGTTTAGCATTTTTCACACGTTCCCACATCGTCTTAGCCTATAATACGAATCAGTTGACGGTGGTGCATTTACAAAAACCGAACACACGTCTGCAAGGACCTGAGAAAATTAGTAATATGGATCCACGCATATTTCATGTGATAATACCAGGACCGTCAGAGCGTAAATTATCGCGTCATCTAATTGTGAATAGTAGCGCGGATCTTTTTGTTATATGGACGAAATCTTCTCAGAACGAAGTTTATCCTTGGCGACCAACAATACGTGATCAGGATAGGGCGAATATACATGTTTTTAAATTAAAGGGGTGAGTGTAAAATACGCAAGAAAGTTTGAAAATATTACGGGCACAGCATTCTCCACAATTATATAACTCTGCTAAGCAGTTTTTCAGTTAATACTTTTACTCAAATAACAGTTCTCTTTGTCTTCTATAGCATGCAAATAGAGTCCGTTTCATATTGTTGGTCTGAGAATGATCCGCTCTCTGTGGATTTTCTACGCTCCGCCGAAAGTCAAATTTTGACAGTAGAGCAAAAAGTATCACGAAAAGGGGAAATATCTGCTGAAGTATGTACCTATGAGATAAATGCTGGTAAAATGCAACGCGCCACAGTGACGTCAATAACAATGGGAACGCAAATATGTTGTCATGCCTTCAGTCCAGACCAAGAGAAACTATTCTTGGGTTCAATCGATCGAAAAATTTGTCTGCATGATCTAGTACAGCAAGTTACCAAAGTCACAACACGTATAGACATCGTAAGTAAACAAATATTACATATATAATTAAATACAATAGTATTTCATATTATAAAATTTCATACACATTGCAGATACCCACGCAATGTGCTTGGCACTCGGATAGTAGTATTGTTATGGTAGCTAATGAGCGTGCGCAATTTCAATGTTTTGACCTCGCCCTCACGCCGGTAGGCAATCAATTGCAAAGCGAAGATGTCACACCGCTGAATTTGTTGGATCTTTCACACTACTTCACCATACAACCGACATTGTTGCACATTGCGTTTAGTCACAAGCCGGATTTGACGCAACGCTCTTTACCATATGGCCAAACCGATTGTTTGCTTTTGTTGCACTTCGAACAAGGTCCATTGGGTTGTTTGCGTTTTTTCGCTGGCGCCGGCATGCGCGGTGACATACACAATTCAGGCCTGACCGCTGATGTTTTGGTTGACAAATATCTAGCGCTGCATCAGCTGGAGAAAGCGGTGAATTTGTTATTGGCGATCAACTGGGAAACCTACGGCGCCATGTGTTTGATATCATTACACAAAATAGCTAATTACGTTTTCTTTCGTGGAGAGGCGAAACGCGCACGTGTAGAGCTGCTGGGAAAAGCGCTGAAGACATTCACCGATGAACTTTCCGAAGAAACAAAAGACGAGTTTAGCGATCAGGTGTTTGATTTGAAGAGACGTTTCTTCTTCTATCTGCTGCGGTAAGCCAGCATTAATAATGTATTTTAATGTATATTTAATCAAATTAATTATATATTATTTAGGAAACAAATGTATGCAGAGGCCTTTGAAGTTGCTGAAGACATTGAAGATTATGATCTATTCATGGATTTATTCAATGAGACCAAATCGAATGTAAACTTGTTGGAGTTTGCTACCGCCGCTTTCAGTCAGGCAGCAACTATACTGCATGAAGAGGAAGGACACGGTGGTGCTGTGAACGGTGTTGCGAATAGCAATTTAAGTTCGAGTGCCGATTATCGCTCCGAATCGGCCTGCTCACAATCAACATATGCCGACTTGCAGGTTGTGCAGCGCAGCAAGCTACAACATAACAAATATGCAAAAGAACATTTAAAGAACTATGTGCCACCATTGCCATCATTCAAATCGAAAGTATTTAGTGCCGAAATGATAAAAATTAATATTCCCAAACCCGAGTTGCGCACGGAGAGTACGCAAGATGCAATACGTGCACGTCCGCCACCACCACCGCCGCCTTTGCCTTCGTTGCGCAGCTTGAAACTCTTACAAAACACCACTAACACACCAACTATAAACAGCACACTTGCTGAGTTGTCTATAAAAAGTGGCAGTGATTTCAATAATACGGGCATTGGTAAGTATGACAAACATTATTCCTGTAGTCGCACACACAAAAATATTTTACTAATAATTCTAACTTTCTTTTGTACGTTTTGTAGCGCTGACCGCTCCCCCATCCGTCACACTTTTGCCATGGCAACAGCAGTTGCCAGCCGATGCAATGGCACCAAACAGTATAAACACACCCGCCGCCACAATGCTGCCAAGGTTTACCACCACTGGCAACAGCAGCAGCGCAAACACACTGTTAACCGTAAATTCAACACACCTGCAAACCATCACAACCAATTCGAATGTGATGCATCATGCCACACCGGCTGTGATTACTGACAATTCCTTGCCATTACAACAAAAACATATGCAACCGTTGCCACCAAGCGCGCTTGCGCCCACTTCAATTGCGTCCGTATCCGCGTTGCAGCCTGGTAATTATAAGCCGAAATATTATCAACATCCATTAGTTTCGGGCACAATACCACCAACTTTGGTTGTGACCACAAATAGTGAGGAACATCAAAAGCGTTTGTTGCAAAAGAAGCCAACGGCGTCAATACTATCGAATAGTTCAACACAACAACATAACGGTGCTAATTTAGTTAATGGTGGCAGTGGTGCAACGTATGCAAATGGCTTGAATAAAGAGTTGCCAAGTGGTGGTGGAAATGCACGCAATGCTGCGGGCGAAAAGAATAAAGTGAAGTTCTCGGATACGGTGCAGGTCGCCGTAGTGCCGGTGAGTGCTTGATTTCACTTTCAAAATATGACAACTAAAAAAATATTAAACATTTTTCATTGCAGGAGATCCCACGTAAAGAAAAACCACAATTGCCGAAACGTAATGGCTATTCGCGTCCCTTACCGCGTAACATTACAAATCCGAAAAAGGAATTAGCAGATAGCTTGCCGTTATGTCATCCACATGATGAATATTTAAAAGATTTCAATCCCTTATCAGCAGGTATTTATATTTTAGTTTTGTATATTGCGCTTCTAAAGCTGCTTCTATACGTTCCAGCCGATGAGTTACCTCGTCCGCCGATAAGGTCCTCAAATCGTGATGAAACCTCAAAGTCACGCAAATCGAATAATACATCTCAGCCTGCTATTAAAGTGGTGCACTTTGGTGTTGTCTAAATAAGCACATTTTTCTTCCAAAATCTCGCTTTGACGCTAAGGGTGCTATTCAGCATTACTTTAATAGAAGCTGTGCAGATTAAACGTCCATTTATATTATAAATATGTATGTAGGTTTAAGTTCTACACTCTTTGTGCCTACTTGTAATAATTTTTCGTATACATACACTTTGCTACAGATTTTGTTTTCATAACATTTCGTTGTAGCATTTATATTGCCGTCCAGTAGGGGAAAGCTTTAAATAGTACATTCCATTTAGACATTAAGCAGTTAATTTAGTATTTTTATTCACTTTAGTTTGTATAAATTAAGTGCTTGCTACAAATATATGCATGTACGTTGTACCCTCCGTGTACAATTAGAACAAAATACACACATTATTTCTTTTTGGGTCCACCCGGTCCGCCTGCTTGCATTCGTTCCAATTCGGCCTTTAAGTCTAACAAATCACGATCGGGTACATAGCGGCGCTCCTCAAACTCATCAGAGTGTTCTTGTACACTCAACTGCACACCTTCGGGCAAAGCGGCTTGCGCTATGCGTAAAAATACAGGATACACAGGTGCGTTTACATCGTTTATTTGCAGATTGCGTTCATACATTGTCAGCCTGTATTCGGCATCTACAACGGCGGAGTTAGGACGCAATCTTTGTACTTGTGTGGTTTGTGGTGGCAAAGCGTAACTAAAAGTAAAAATATACTTTATTATAGTGTCATTTTGAATATTTTTATGTACGCTCACCAATCGGAAACATCGATATCAAGGTATTCCGCAACACTATGCAAGTAACGCTGGTAGCTCTCAAGTATTGGGAAATCATAACCTTTCATTTGCACGTTGAGACAGGAATATTGTGGAAACTTGGGCTTCAAAGACTGTAAAATAAGCAGATATGGTAGAAAGTGTTTTAATACATTTGTATATAATTTAGTACATTCAATTATTTACCTCCAAATAGTCCGGTTCATATACACTTCGTCCATCGCTGTAATGCTGTGTTGGAGTTTTATTTAAGGAAGTAACAACATTATTGCATAGCAGGCGCGGCACAATTGGACTAAGCTGTGTAGTATAAGTAAACAATTTGTAAATGCAATAACAGAAAATAAAGTGGATTTACCTTTCTTAGCATCTTGTTTTCCTACCAATTTCCACTTAGTTTTTATGTGACTTATTAAAGAGGTTATGTCATACAAATACTGCCAATTCAATTTATTTTACCCCAAAAACATATGGTAGTTGTTTACATGACATAAAAGAGGACAATGCGGAACAGCTGTTTTGTTTATTAACAAAAAATTTATAAAAATCTCACTAACTTTAGCAGAAATTTATAATAAACTTTTACTGGCATATAATATCATTATATTGACGCAACATTTGTGAATTTGATTGCCTTAATACATTTCTAACAAAACTATCAAACATTTTTCTCAGTGCATTTATTGTTTGTTTTGTTTTAACGTTATTCCCAACAAATAGTCGGTATAAAAATTGACAATTAGCCCAACTAGAACTGTCAGAATTTTTATTTTCCTTTGCTTTACGCTATTCCACTTTGCTGAGTTTGCTTGTTGACGTCGATTTTCCGTGAAAATTTATTAGTTGCTACAGTAAATTGCAATTTACAAAAATTTTAACAATTTGCATTATTTTTTAAACTGTTTATTTAAACATTTTAGTGTTTAAGTGCAAGTTTAATCAATAAATAAAACAATGTGGAAAAGAAAATTACTAATATTGGTGAAGGTGTTTCTGCTGATGACAATGCTTGCCTCGGCAACGCAGGCAAATTCTGATGCTGGCAAAACTATTAAAACGTTAACACCGGTAAGTATGGAAATATATTTGTACACATAAGAATTAAAAGTTGCTAATTATATATATTTTTTTAACAATAATTTACATTTATTTCGCCTATAGAATGCCAACATTGCACGAGAGCAACGTCCCTTATTGGCCAATTCCAAAATAAAAGTTCATAGTAAGTGCTTTTTGATGAGTCAATAATAATAATTTTTTTTTGAATATTTTGTCTTTTTCAAACCATTAGTCGAATGTGAGGGTCGTGATGGCTTAGATGTAAACATTGAGTGGCAATTATACGAGCGCCAATGTTGGACGGACAAGCGCATGGTAAATGTCTACTTGGCATGCAACTTACACTTTGGTTATTTATTTCTTGCTTAAATTTACAGTATGATATACAAAAATATGATATAGAAGAAAATTTGCCAATGCAAAATAAATCGGAATTTGGTTTCATCACTATGGACTCAAAAACTACCGAATGTTCAACGCATCCAATTTTGTTGTCGGAAAAACAATGGCCGGTGCAAGAAACGGCAGCGTCTGGCATGGCAGCGTTATCACCAGAGGCAGCTGCTTTGGCATCGGTCAAGAAAATGAACAATACCAAAAAACATCCCACAGCGGTAATTAATAGTATTTTGCATAAACATTTAGAATAAGCAAAACCGTTATCTCGTCAATTTGTAGAAAGGAACTCGCATATTTACTGACAATATTACTTCGTCTGTTATGAAAACAATATTTTAGTATGATCATAAAATATGAAGTAATTATAGCAAGAATTAATTTCGCGTGTTAGTTGTCGCTGATAAGGTTATTTATTTTCTTTTTTTTATCATATTTGGCGTATTCGTAGAATTTTATCTTTTGGTAATATTTTATGAGTCAGCGTATGAGCGTCTATTTTTTTTGTAATTATCACATAGGAAGAGGAAGTAAGGGAATGTTGATAAAACTTACTTTGTGTTCGTGAAGATACAAAATTTGATTTCTGATTTCCTGTGAAATGTTAAATTTATATTGCGTTTAATAAGCCATATTTTTGAGGTTTATTTTTAATTACTTTTCAATGTTAGGAAAGTTTTTAAAATTTTCTGCTTTAGTATAAAATTGTTTATGCGTAATTATAAACCTTTCAAACCACTTCTCTGTTTTTTAAATTTAAAACTTTTTTTTTACTATATCAGCCATTAGATAAAAACATCATCACCATTGGCAGAGATGGCATTTATGAATTGACATTGAAAATTGAAGCTGTCAAAAGTTCAGAGCCCGTAGATTTTTCCGCACATGTACAACTGGACATTGTTGGTCCTGATGGCGGCTATCTTTCTGCGATTGATCATCCACTCTTGGCGGTAAATCAAACACAATTCTATATATAATAATTTTATTATTTGAAAAATTATTATTTTTTTATATTAACAGTTCTACGGCATAATGTGCGTCGTCTATGTAATTTTCGGCATTATCTGGCTCTTTGTGTCATTCATGCAATGGCGTGACCTTTTGCGCATACAATTCTGGATTGGCGGCGTAATATTGCTTGGCATGCTGGAGAAAGCTTTCTTCTATGCACAATACTATAGCCTGAATACCACGGGTGTACCGGTTGAGGGCGCCGAATTGATGGCAGAATTTGTTTCCTGCGCCAAACGCACACTAGCACGCATGCTTGTCATCATAATGAGTCTGGGTTTCGGTATTGTCAAGTGAGTGCATACAAATGTATATACATATACCAAATTTGAACACTTGCGCAAATATGCCTAAAAATTACGTTGTTCATCAAAACACTTGTGTTTAACTACCTAATCTCTTTAAGTTTATTTATTAATATAAGTTCATTTCCGTGTGTAGACCTCGTTTGGGTCCAATGCTTCATCGCGTGGTTGGCGTTGGCGCGCTGTACTTTGTCTTGGCTTGCGTTGAAAGTTACTTGCGTGTGACTAGCACGAAAACCGATGAACAGTTGGTGGCCGCTATACCGTTGGCTGTGCTGGACACAGGCATCTGTTGGTGGATATTCACATCGCTGGTGCAGACCACCAGAACGTTGCGCTTGAGAAGGTGTGTGTGTGTGTGTGTGTGTGTAAATTAGCGCTTTGAAGTGTGTTAATTATCATAACTTATTTATTGTGCTTGTTTTTGTTTTTTATCTTTCAGAAATATGGTGAAACTCTCATTGTACAGACACTTCACAAACACACTGATATTTTCAGTACTTGCATCAGTGATATTTATGTTATATGCTCTGCATGTGCGCAAGTCACAGAACTGTACACCAGTGAGTGCATAATACAAACAACAAAAACAAATTAAATATATATTTTTTTACAATAGATTTGGCGTAATATTTGGTTCGATGCCGCTTTCTGGCATATACTGTTTTCGGTATTATTGTTGGTTATTATGATTTTGTGGCGTCCCACAAATAATAATCAGCGCTATGCATTTACACCGTTACTTGATGCGCCCGACGATGAGGACGATGACGGTAAGTATTATTATTGTTGTAATTTTATTTTAATTAGATTCTTCAGAGAGATGACGAAAAGCCTTCTGTTTTTTATAATAGGCTAATTTCGAAATTGGAACTGATTTAGATCAGCCTGTTATTGCTATATTATATTTCCTTTTTGTCTTTGCAGAGGAAGATCAATTCGTCGCCGATGCGTATGGTGATGCGTATGGTGTAAAAATGCGCAGTTCGCATGCAAATGGCGGCACTAAAACACCACCAAATGCACAGCGCGGCACAACGACCGAAGAGGATGATCTACGCTGGGTGGAAGAGAATATACCCTCATCAATGGCCGATCCCGCGTTGCCGGTTTTAGATTCGGATGAAGAAATCATAAATACAAGATTCGAAGTTTCGAAAATGCAATAAAGCTAGACTATATAGTAAGAGCGAAAAAAACTAAAACATGTAAAACCATTTACATATAAGTACTAACAACAACAACAACACACACACACACACACACCTAACAAGAGAACAGAAGAAAAATGTTGATTTGTGATTTTCAGTATAATTTGCTTGCTTATATACATTAATATATATATTTTTTATATCAGCTATCACATATGCATTGTAAATGCTACATTGTTTTCTCGTTTAATGTTTATTATTGATTATATTTTAATTGCGTGAAAATAAAATTTTTGTTTGATTCAAGTGAATGTTATAATATAAGCAGCTAAAATATGTTTAAAATATGCACAAATTAACTAATTTAAGTTTACACTAGTTCTAAATTAAATAATAAGTTTCTAATTGTGCTTTGTTATTTTTTTCTTTTTTTATGGTTTTTTCGGTATTATTATAAAAATTGCTTTTTCACACATTTAAAGTATTTTGGATATGGTTTATTATTTGGTGTCTAATAAATAAGTAGTTTATTTTCAACAAATGTGTGTTCCTCGAAAACTAGTAAGAAAATTTCAATATATAAGAAAAACAATAATTTTAACTTGTACACAAATTATTTGACGTAAACCAGAGAAATATATAAGCAACATGTAAAATAAATATGAAACCCACATTTTATACGTGTACTATTTAGATGTAAACGCTTATTAAATCATTAATAACAAATTATTTGTAAGTTGTAGATAACAGTAACGCGCTGCGGCACTACATTTATTTCTAGTTAATAAACACACCACAAAAAAGCTCTTATAAACATACATACATACAGTTATTCTATATGTATGTAGTAATAAACAATTACTTGTAATTAACAATTCGAGGGCCATTTTTAACCAACACATTCATAACTGCAAGCATACACATAAGTATTGTTGTATATAGTTAAGAGTTATGTAATTATTATATTTTGTTTGTTTAGTTTTTCAACTGATGCATATTTTAAATATTATATGAAATATCTAATTAGTTTATTTAGTGTGCGGAAAAAGATTTATAAACATTTGCAATGGAAATAAAAAAGAAAAAAATAAAAAATAAAACTCGCCAACTAAAGTCAGCTTTCGTTTGAACTGACGTTCTATACAAAATAAAATTAAAAAAGCGTGCAATTTGTTTTTCCTAATAAATACAATAAATCCAAATAATGTATGTTTAACTCTACACTAAAATTACATATTTTTGCTATACAAAAAATTATCCTTTGAATAAACTGTAGTCAAGCTTAATTATTTTATCAACAGAAAATAAATAATAAAAACAATACATGCACACTCTGTATAAATAGTATCAAAACATACTGTAATTTACCTTGACACATGTCACTTGCATTTATGTAGCGGGTAACTGTTTTTAAGGCGGCGTAGTAAAGTGGGTGATTGCAGAGAAAGTCAAAATTGCAGAAAAAAGAAACTTCCCGTGAATTAGTAATTAAAAAATAAAATGAACAACGGATACAAAAATATTGAAGTGAATTGTGAGAACAAATAAACATGTGGTCCAAAAACAAATATAGAAAACAGCTGTTTTGGCGCTGTTATAAATAATGGAAAGGGTTGAAGAGTAATTTTTTAAAGATTTGTTAGATGTTGATGTTGTAGCGTCAGAAAACTATCCTCATGGAATTTTAAAGAATGCTGCAAGATAAAAATTCTGGTTAATTCCGGTTACATGCACCCGACAGTCGTGGAAATGAAATAATTTTGCTCTGCACAAGGCAATCTATGGAGTTCAAACGGAACTAGATTGATATACGTTTACAGAATTATTTCGTCGGAAACAAAACCAAATTTTCCAGCATTTATAAACATAGCACAATCTTGATTTAGCTATTAACTACAAAACGCTGATTTGAATAATGTAATTAGCTGAAGCAATGTAAGATGCATCACCGGTTGCGGAGTTTTACAATAGTTCAAAAGTTATTATATATATAATCACCATCGGTGAAATCTATTCCATATCAAAGGTACATTCAAATATCGGAAAATGAGTTCAAAAGTAGACACTTTACAGAAAAAGCGTCGAAAAAAGCGTATACCAACACAATTTTACACTTCCGGCTGAGACAGGTAAGTCTTCCACAAAAATCGAATTTATTGTTTTTTTAATTTTTTTGTTTGTTTTATTAGTGTCTTGTATAAAATTTTGCACATTTGTTTTGCGTTTTTTAATTAAATCAAATACAAATTAATACACTCGAAACTAGACATTTCAGCTGAGTTGTTGTTGGTTGTCGGTTTGTTTCGTTATAAATACAGAGCAGTGTAATAAAGTAAAGTATGTATGTATGTATATATGTATGCATGTGTAAGCACAATACGTAAACAGTAGTATATTTATAATAGTAGAAATTGTGTTAATTTTATTGCAGCTAATGCATAAACTTATAACTGTAAATACACAAATCAATCGTTTGATTTTTTTTATATTAATATTTTTTCGTTTTGTTTTGTTTTTTTTTTTTATTTATGTATGCATGTAAATATACTTTTCTCATTTAAAATTGATAAATCGGCTGTTGTTCAAAGTTCTAAATACACACATACATGCAGTGTAACTTAAATATTAATATTTTTTATATTTATTAACGTTGACGGAGAGAAACAAATAATTATAGTAATTGAGAGCAAAAAATAAAAATAAACAATACAAAATAGGCATTCACGTGGGTGGAAGGCGGGGGGAGAGTACAAACAATTGACAAGAAGTGTTATCGCTAAGCTTTGTTCACTTTGTTCTTTTCTTTTTTGTTTTTGCAATTTAAATGACAATCAGACTGTGGCGCATTACATATGTATGTACATATTTTGTTTACTTTTATAGGGACATACATATATAAATTAAACGTTCTTGCTTGGTAGTGATAGTTACATTATTCTGTATACTCTCTAATAATTAATTAATTACACATGTAGCTCGCTTACCAAACTTTACTCTCGATCACTTTGTGTTTAATATTTAGTTTCAATTTGTCTTCAAATTATTTCAACAACTTTAACAATTGCTACATTTAAATTGTTTTACTAAAAAATCACCACTACTGAACAATAATGCAAATGCTTTAGTTTACGTGTTATTGGTATGTTTTGTCCATTATATTTCGATGCGGTAATTTATTATAATTATAATTTGTATAACAGTATGTGCATGCAAGGAGGCGCCACACTCAAAAATGTGATTTTAAAACTTTCAAGTGCGAGATTGGCTACGAAATCCAGTTTTTTTTGCCGAGCTTCCAGCGAAAGTAATCGCCCACGTAAGTTTAGCGCTTACTGATGCACGCATGCATTATTACTGTCGATAAAATTTTCATTGTCTTATTAGGCATTCAAAACTTAGTTTGGATTATTTCTTTTTAAATGGAATTTGAGTATAATTGCATAGGATTTGTGTTTTTTCGTTTCCTTTTTGTGTGTTACTAGCATTGTTTTAATTATTTTTTAATTAAAAAAATTGCATCTATATGGTTTTATGCAGACAGTGCCTGCTAAGCACACTTCATCTACACTAATCGCCGTTTATTTAATCCTTTCGCTTGCTATTGCGCCATTATTTTCGTTTTCTTCTGCAACTTGAACTATATATATGTATATGTTGTATGTATGTATATTGCAAACGCCAATGTCATACTCCCCCATTACACACATGCACCTCAGTTCGATTCTGGTTTTACATTACGTTTTAATATTGCCGCAGCCAAGTCCTGTTTCATGGCTACCTCCTGCCGTTGATCGGCTAACGGCTGTACGCTACGTAAGCCGTTTATAATGTCTTTCGTTTTACCAAAATATATTTCATTAAGCGTATTGCGTATTTTATTCTCCATTTCTTCAACCATTTTGCCAATGTTTACAATATGCGGCGAAGATTCACTGACATTAGCATCTTGTTCTGTTTGACGTGTCAATGAGCCGCCCAGGTTCATTGTGCCAGAACCTTGTTTGTTCGTTTGTAGCCATAACATAGCTGTAGATGTTAGTTTGTAGTGTGCCGTTCGCCCCGTAGGTTTTTCTTGTACTTCAACGACATGTATGGAGTCCCAGCAGCCTCGTATCTTTTTATTGCCATCGCCTGCCTTTTTAATTAAAACTACCGCTGCAAAACCATGTTCCAGATCCCACAAATACACCGAAGATACTCCACCTTCATAGTACATTTCACGATATTGATCGAAGGCATAGTTAGCTTCTATTTCCAATTTACGTAAACGATCTGACGGCATTTGTCCGTCCTCTAGTGGCGGGTAGTAAGTGTTGGACCACGGCGATCGATACGAATCACCATCACGGTTGTAATCGCACAGCAGGTAATCTTTATTATGTTCCTTATCTTTTGCTATTTTAAGCGGTTGATCCACAGATGAGAGTAGATCCTCGCACAGTTCTGGCGCCAAATCAATCAAATCTATCAGATTCTTTTCGATTTGTTGTGGTGGCAGGCGACGCATCAAATCAAGTGCACTGTCCATTTGTACGTCCGACTGAAAGAGGCAGAAAGTAATTAACAATCAACCTATTGGTTATTACATTTTCACTATTTAAAAAAAAAATACTAAAAAAATTAGCAAATCGTGAAAGTGCTAAAATACTATAACAAAATTATATTTTGTTTTAGTGGGGTTATTGTAAGTTAACAACCGTTATGCTACCGATTTTGTTATAAATAACAAAGCCGTAGTTTGAACAACAACAACCATAACAATAGCAGGTATGATTACCATATATGGGCATGGTTTTTACTTGTAGTACTATTGCGCCTGCCCACTGCTTAATACGCGCATTGCACCGGCACACCTTCAAGACTTGTTTTAAAATATATCGTAAATTTATATCAAGGTTATGCACTTGATTAGGAGAACATTTCGCAATATCCAGTATAGATATTAAAGTATCAAAATGCATTACTCACCATTTTGGCTGCTCCGGTACTTCGTCGTTATCTCCCTTTGCTTCTGTTTCTTTTTCCGAGTTTTTGCCTCACTTTCAACTTGGCCCTATTGTGGCAATTCACCTACATATATTTTTATTACGTTCAGTTCAATTTCTTTTAGTAAACACTTGACCAAATTATATTGCAAAACAATTTGTGTGGAATATAAAAAAATTTAGTTATTTTTAAACTAAATATTATAGGGATTTCGTGTGTATTAATACGTTTGATAGGCCTTGTTTTTTTTCAAGTAGAGGTGGGCGAATGAGCAATACCTTCTGACAGCTGTCAGTTGCTACGAAATTGTGGGCGATGAAAAAGTGTCATAATGAAACAGGGTTGACTGGGTGAAAATAATAAAATTAAATATAGCATACAAGTTAGTTATATGTACAATTTCAAAAATGTAGTTATGTATAGAAGCTGTTGTTATATTTGTGTAATATATTAAATAACTCATATATTATATCATAAATAACTCATAAAAATCTATCTACTACAACATAATTTAAGTTTGCGCAATGCAATATCGGTTATCTTTCAGAAAGTTTCATATCCGCCGTACTACCCTGTCCATTTGACGTGTCTTGGCATTTAACCCAATTTGCCAGTATTTCCCGATCATTTGTCAAAAAACCGAATACTGGGAATCTGTCATCATCGGTCCGCTGGATCTTTTTTATTTTATTACTTCCCTGCTTTTGTACGTTGCGATAAAAAATTTCACCTTCTCTGCTGAAAAAATATTAAAGTGCCTTATTATTGGAAAATATGTGAAATTCGCGCATGAAAATTAGTGCAAATCGAAGATAAACCAATAAAGTGTATGAATTATATAAAATATAGTGCTAATAGTTGTTATATTTAATAAAAAATCTGTGAGAAAAATGGGCGTTAATCAAATTGTGAAAAAATAAAAAAAAATATAAAAAGTAGAGAAGCGTAGAAGAAGATTACAGTACAACTACAATCACAGCAATAATTCCAACAACAACAAAAAATAAAAGCAACGGCAGCAGCAACAGCAACAGTAGACAGCAGTAAACGTCAGCGCTAGCGACAGTCTTTCACAGTGTAGGCTCGCTTTGAAAGAGCACAAAGTGAAAGGCGATATTTTCTTTCTCCAAAGTGCGGCGTAGTGTAAAGGACACCTACATAAAAGGTATGTACATACATATTGCTGATCATCCTGTTAATTAGAAAGTATAGATGTTTAATGCCGTAGAATGACTTGATATTTTGGGTTGACATCAGCTTTTAGACCTAAGTTACTACTGCATCTTTACAATAATGCCTGAACTAATATTGGAATATATGTATGTACTATATATGGTTGAAATTTTGGTTGGTATTAATTTAAGCTGCACTGATCTCATCATACCACACTTTACATATATTTTGGTGCACAAAGCTTTCCCTCAAGCATATTTTTAACCAATAGCTAAATGTAAATAAAACTCAATTAAAAGAGGCGTTGAACGTTAAAATTATTCAAGTAAGTCTGCTGTCTGCAGTCTTAATGCACATATGTACATCAGCAATAGCACTGCATATATTATACCGATTCACAAACTCCAGTTGTGTGCGCTGTGCCACATGCAGCGCTTCGTCATCTTATTACTAACCACCCTACCCAGTACATAGCTATATGTAGATGTACATACATACGTAACAATACCGTCCAAATACTAATTAGTATGAAATCTACGATATATATGTATATAGTACGTCTGTAAGTATGTATGTGTTCACCTCGATTTTTGCTAATTACGCGAGAGTTGCCCCATTCAAATCATTCAACCATTGTGTATTGTGCGCGCAACAGTTGTGCTTCTTTACATTACCGTCCGTACGCCGGAGTACCACAGGTAGTTATTTGTTTTTGCTTTTGCTTTATCTATTCGTTGTTGTTATTCGCTGCTGATGTTTTGTTTTGTTTTCTTTTTTTTTGTCTGCTTGGGTGAGTTACTGGAGGTGGCTCTGCTAACTGGTTAGCTGCAAAGATTTCAGACCGGTGAATTATTACTGGTTTATTACTCGCCTTGTTGATTTGGCTATTTGCTTCATATTTTCATTGTGAAATGTACAGATTCGGAACATTTGGAAATTAGTTGTTTCACACTCATTTAACTTACGTTCATATTTATATGTATTTTATTTTTAATTTTTCGTTTATTGCGTGTTCTACTTTGAGCAAGTTTCGGTTTAAGTTTTGTGATCGCATTAAAACTTGGGGCGTGCGAAACGGTCACCTTAATCATCGTCGTCGTCGTCATCCATGCTGTTCACCGTGGTTGTGGTCAACACTACCAACATCTATAACTTCCACTTTGATGTTGCCTATACGATTTTTATTATGGTTGTTGTTTTTTTGTGTTGTTTTTTTGTGTTGTGTTGTGTCTTCAACAAGTTACCCGGATTTAAGCCGCTTTTCATACACGATTATTGGCGTTGGCTGCCGCGACTGCGATGTTTTGTTTTTGCTGTGTTTCATGTGTTGAGCATTGCCTCAGTTCATTTGCCCCTAAAGCAGCAAAAAAAAAAAACAATAAACAACAACCGCGGCAATAATCATAATAATTAAAGCTATTGTTTTGTTGTTGTTTTGACAGAGGCTTGAAATAAATAAAATAAATTAATAATTTATTTTTAATTTGCCTGCTCACTTGAGTTTGCAGGTTTCTCACCAACACCATCATTTCTTTACGATTGCTATGTAATCGTGTGTTGTTTATTTGTGGATTGTGTGCGTGTTTATTTTAGCTTTAAGTTTAAAAATAATAAAAAGCATTATTTTGCAATAATGTATCAACCAAAATAAAAGCGATAAGACTTTTTTTCTTATAAGTTTAATCGTCTAAAAAATTTGCATACGACCTTGTTCAATCATAAAAAATCGTATTAAAACGCAACAATGTCAGCAGCGGCATATTAGCGACCTTTTCTTCTATTTTTAAGCAAGTCGCGCTCAGCAGTAGCTGCGAAATTTTTGTAATCCAAATTAGAAAATGTGTTCGGTGTTTAAGGTATACAGTGAAATAGAAAGTTTTTTTGTGTTTAATTAATACTGTTTATAAATTCGGAAATATTTTTATTATTTTGTTTAAGTGACATATTTTATGTTGGTGATTCAGTGCTAACAAATTGGCACAAAATTGGCTATAGCTTATTTTTCAAAGCAAGCTTAAAATCTCCAAAGAAATTGTTCATTTCGGATCACCATAGCATAAAGCTGCCATACAAACTGATCGATCGTAATCAAGTTTTGTCTGGAAAATCTTTTTATACTTATCTTTTACATAGTGCAGCAAAAAGGGCATATATTTTTTTCCAAGGCAACTCTCTAATCTTCGTATAAATTGTTTAGTCCAAGGCAGCGGTATTCCAGCTTTGGTGCAGCCAAAATGTACGTTTTCGGAGAAATTCAAAAGATCTTGCTCATTAAATGCATATTTACTGCTTAAACACTGTAATTATATACAAGTAATGTTAGAACTTCAAATTTTTGACCCGCTATTTCCATAAATACAGCCAGCAACGCCTTTTTGTGCTTTAATAATTATGTTTAGTATCTGTAATTACGCATGGTGTACTTTAGGCGTGAGCAAATTTCAGGTGGGCAGTCACTAACACAATTACCGCGCAGCCATGAGTTTTGTTTCATCATTACACACTGACTCAACTTCCTACACCGACTTAGTGAGCCTGTTGCTCTTATCATTTTATATTCTAACTCATATCTTATTTTCAATTTATGAATGTAAGACTGTGTGTGGTTGTATTCAGTTCATGAAAAGTCAATAGTTAATGAATGTTTTATAATTTGTTTTAACTTTCAACTCAAATACAACCATTTGTAAGTGCTTATTTTTTACTACTTGTGCTGGTGCTGCTGCATTAGTATGAATGTAGATAACTTATCATATCTTGGTTTTGGATTCATTTTTTTATTATTTTTATTGTTTTAGTGCGTAGTACAAAAGGTGTAAAATATTTTTTTTATGCATACATACATACATATATTAACTTAATTTGAAACTAACAAGTGCGGTATAAAGGTTTGGCCGATTTAAATTAATGACATGTACTTCTTAAAATTATTTGCTTCGCTAATTGAGCTATCTTGAGTGTTATGTATGCATTAATTATGCCCTGAACAGAATTTATTAAGTGTGGCACGTAGTTTGTTACACCCTTCTGGGTGTTTATATATGATCAGCGTGAGAGCTCAGTCTATTTAGCCATGTCCGTCTGTCTGTTTACATGAGTTTATGAGATATCGATCTGAAAATTTCCACACGTTCTTTTTTCGCCAAGAAGCTGCTCATTTGTCGGAACCGCCGATATCATATCACTATAGCGCATATCAGCCATATAAACTGAACGATCGGAATCTAATGCTTGTATGGAAAACTTTTTCATTTGACGAGATATCTTCAATCAATTCAATTCTCTACAATCTCCTTAAAAATTGTTCAGGTGGGACCACTATAGCACATAGCTGTCATACAAAGCGACCAATCAAAGTCAAGTGCTTGTATGGAAAACATTTTCATTTGACGAGATATCTTTCCGAAATTTGACGTAGGCTATTGTTTGAAGTAAAGGTGCAATCTACGATGAAATTGACGCGTTCAAATTAATTTTTTTTTAATTTTTCTAACTGCTAACCCATCTTCTTGGAGTATCAGCCATTTAATCTAACCTAACAACTATAATTATGCTTATAATATTTACACGGTACGTTTGTTGTGCTAATATCGGTGAATGTTGCTTTCTTTTTAAAAATATCCCTCTCCCCATTGGTGCAATAGTTTCTTACAAGTTTGCGCAAACATTTATTATACATTCATACCATAATAGTAAATAACAAAAAAAAATTTAAATAAATTTAACAAAAAAAAATAAAATAAAATAAAATAAAAACAATAAACATTTACACTCTTCAAATCATCAGTGTATTTTAAAAGTGACCCTTGTGACTTGAGAAAATGGTGTGATGGCGAAGATGGCATCTGGAGATCTCTCTTTAACGAGTACGAGTAGCCAAGAAGGTTAGTAACAATTGAATTCTGCAATGTAAGACAAAAAAAAAAAACAAAAAACACAATTAAAATTACCATTTCAATTTATTTCCGTCTGCAGAAGAAAGTCCCGAGTATGTCGGCTATGACCGCACGCTTCGTCCCACATTGAATTCGAGTGCCAACACAAATGCGGCCAATTTGGCCAACAATAATGGACAAAACAGTGGTAACAGTAGTGGCGGTGGCAGCGGCGTTGTCAGCGGCAACACCGCTGGCGGTGGTGGCAATGTAAACAACGCCAATGTTTCGAATGGCTCACAATACGAGGTGATCAAGTCATCGCCGTATAGTCCGGCTTTCATGGAAATAAGTCAAATGCGACATCAGCGTGCCGATCCGTTGTGCCGCTGCGAAGAGTTGCGCGATCAGGTGGGCTACTATCAGGAGCAATATGTGAATGCCATGGCGCAATTGGAAAGCAGTGAACGTAATAAATTTATCGATGTTATGGCGGAGAATGCGCGTCTCAAGCAGCAGAATACAAAACTGGAGCGCCAGCTGATACGTTTGGAGAATGAGAATGGCAATAAGTCGGCTAATGCGGCGGCGAATGCGTACTATTATGGCGACGTGGCGGTCGGACGTGGCGCCGATAATGAAAAATTGTTGCAGCAAAGTGAAAAGTTGCTGGAGGAGTTGGATTTGTGTAAAGAACACAACGCTGAATTGGTGAATGAACGCAAATTGATTATTGCCGAGCGTGAAAAGTATAAGAAGAGCTTCAATTCGACATTTGCCGAACTGGACAATGTGAAGAAGGAACGCAATTTCTATCGTGAATCACGTGAGCATTTCAATTTAATGCGTGACACAATGGAAAAGGAGATACAAAAGTTGAAATCACTACTTTCCGAGGAGTCCAAGAAAGTGCTACTCATAACGGTCGAACGCAATCGCATCGATGAGGAGCTCAAACAGCTGCTGTCCGAGAAGGACAATGTATTGCATGAGCATCAGAAAATGTTCGACGACTTATCGGCAGCCAAAAAAGAAATTGAGAATTACAAGAAAAACGACTTATTATATCAGGCGGAGATCAATGAGTTGCATCAGGCCAATGCCGAATTGCAAAAGCGCGATTTACTCAAGTCCAACTCGTGGTCTAAGGAGTTCTCAGATAGCAAAGATGATTTCAAGGAGGTGGAAAAGTTGCGCAAAAGCCTCGAAAAGGCCAACTCGGAGGTGGAGCGCGCGCTGCAGGATGCCGAACAGGCGAAGGGCGTGCGCGATTGGGCCATTTCGCAGCGTGAGAAAATCGTACAGGAGCGTGATTCGGTAAAGTCGCTCTGCGATAATTTGCGCAAAGAACGCGACAAGGCGATCTCAGATCTGCTCTCGGCCATACGTGATAGCGAGAAAATAAAGAAGCAAAAGGATGAAGCGCAAAAGAAAATCGACGTATTGAAGGAGCAAATTGAAAATCAGAATATTGATAGCACGTCGCGACGCAGCTTTCGCATGAGCACCTACGAGGCCGAAGATCTGCTCGACATTGAGTTGAACTATCATTCCGATAGCGATATCGGCATAATATTGGATGACAGCAACAATCGCCAACTGGTGTGTGGCGTCACCAATAGTTCGCCCGCATTTGGCAAATTGAAAATGAATGATGTCATCTGTAAGGTGAATAATCTAGATTGTCAGACCATGACAAAGCGCATGGTGCTGGACGAGATACGTAGTAGTGCGCCGCGTTGTAAGTTGTTGGTGTCGCGCACGCGTCACAGCAAACGACACTTTTACACCGTGCATTTGAATATGCAAAATAATATGAATCATGGTTTGAGTCTGGACACCGGCGTCTTCATTTCGAAAATCGAGCCGAACTCGTTAGCGGCCTACGAGCCCGAATTGGATGTGGGCGATCGTGTGCTGAGCATTAATAACAAATCCATGGAAGGCATACATTCCGTCGACGATGTGATGGGTTTGCTGAACGATGAGCGCAACGATGCTATTACCATCTTCGCATTAAAGAATGTGCAGGATATGGGTTATAGCGATGGACAGCGACGCATGACCACTTCGTCGGCGCAAACCGATTCCATTGATTCGATGCATCGCATGACGAGCGCCAAGCATCCTTCGAAATTTTCGGAAATGTTAAGCATCTTCAAGAAGATACATATTTCGAAGCCAGGCACTGATGTCGATCACTTCACGCAAGAGCATGATGCGCTCGCCGAGTTGGATTCGGTGTTAAGCGAAAATTCGTCGGAGAAACCACGACGTGGTAAGCGTAGCAAAAAGGAGAAGGAAGCGGCTGCCAAGAGTATGGGTACTTGGCCACGTGCCAATATACTCAATGCCACACATGAGAATCCCACAGGCACCATAGTGCAGCAACGCGAGAAAAAGCGACCGCCACTTGCACTCTTCACAGCCGGTCCGATAAATGTCGACAAGGAGGATGAGCGTGAAACCTCCGATGAGCAGCCACCGCCATTGCCGCCGCAAGCTAAACCGCAAGCGCATATGCGCAACGGTATAACAGGTGCAGGGCAAGCCATCAAAACCAATCCTCATCGCAATTCCAATCCCATACCCGCCTCGGCGCTCTTCAGCCCCACACCCGGTACAACAGCGATGCCGAATGTGAATAGCGGCAATATCAATAGCAATAATGTTTATGCCAACTACAGACACTCCGTGTATGCGGAACCACAATTAGACAACGTGGGCCTGTTAGGCGAGCCGACTAAGCTGCTAAAACGACCGGCGCCCATATTGGGTGCGAATATGCGTGTGAAAATGCCGCCCGTGCCGGACAAATATGGCAATCAGCGTGCGCACAACTATCAAAACCGCTACTCGCTCAACATAACGCCGACGGAGTTCTACAAGACCAGCGGGCAACAGGCGCAGCAACAGGTCATACATAGCGGCACGGGTGCGGAGTTTCTGCCACGCAAACCGCACATTTTCGATATGTTGAACAGCGGCAATACGGGTATGGGCGGTGTTGGCATGCCTACAAGCGTCAGCTCTAGCAAATCGCAGCCACATCCGGCGCTCTTCACACCACTGAATCTCCATCCGCCGAGTTTTGGGCGTAGCGCTTCCACAACACAGCAGAATTCATTGGACATGATCTCGATTAAGTCGCAAAACTCCATCGATTCCATATTGTCGGCGAAGAGTCCGCCAAATAGTGAATGCGCGACGATCAATCACTATCAGAAGCGTGGCATACCAATGCCGCAAGCAGCAGCTAACAAGAATGTCTCCAAGTATCCAAGTGACAGCGAGAGTATTGCCTCGGGCATTATGAGCGCCAGTGTTGGCGGTGGAGGCATGAACGTTGGCGGTGGTGCTGGTGGCGGTATCGGCCACCATTTCCATTCGAATAACATGTCCGCCCCGATGCACAATCGCCACTCGCAGCTCTTTCCGACCTTCACGCAAAATTCCATAAATGCAATGCGTCAAATACGCCACTCTAGTCCGCTAACATTGCCCTCCTCACCGCCACTACACACGCATCCCCACTCTCACGGACCGCACTCGCACACGTCGACGCAGCAGTCTCAACACGGCGGCGTGGATACGGCAGCTGGCAGTGCGATTGGCATACCTACCAGCTCGGTGGACAAATTCGATATGGACTTTATGACGCCCGGTTTGCCTATGCATACGCAATACGTGCAAGATTACCCGCTTTCCACGCACTATCATCATCCACATAGCAGCGGTGGTATGCCCGGTGGAGGTGCTGGCGGTATCATCTATGAAGGTGGCACATTTCCACGCAAGAAGGATCATCAACGCTTGCGCATACCATCCAATCCGAGTGTGGCGAGTAAGAATAGTGCTGGCGTTAAGAACAGTTCCGGTTCGATTGATCATCACTATTGTGGCGTAAGCATGTCCGGCCCGCCACCATCGATGTTAATGCATCATTCAGCGATTGCTGCGGTCGCAGCGAATGGTGGCGGTAGCGGACGCGGTTCGCCGATGCCGCAAGTGCATGTCGAAGTGTTGAGTCATGGCGGTAGTAAGCGTAATTCGAATGCGCCGTCGGATTTTTTATGCCCTGGAGACCTTAGAAGAGTCACGATCGAGAAGAGCGACAAATCGCTCGGCATTACCATACAATGCAATAACAATGGTGGCGGCATCTTTGTATCGACTGTAGCCGATAAGAGCATAGCCACGCGTGCTGGTCTTCAGGTGGGCGATCAACTCTTAGAAGTTTGCGGCATAAATATGCGATCGGCTACAAATGACATTGCGGCGAATGTGTTACGTCAATGCGGCAACTCGATAACCATGCTGGTGCAGTACAATCCGGAAAGTGAGTAAAACAAATCCATTGAGTACAAAAAAAAATATTGTATTTCTATGTGTGGGCATTGAGCATTTGCAGGAAGAATTGAATTTTTATATTTTTTTTTACGATTCTTTACACTTTTAAATGTTTGAATTTGGCACGTTTGCGATCTCAAACAAATTTTTAGAAATTTCGGTAGTCTAACCTCAAATTTATCACTATAATCATGGATACTTTTTCGTACTGTAACATATTATTTCTTATTTCTTTTAAAATTTTTAATATTTGGATCGTATTTTTAAAGCCTTAAGTGATCTTTTATGGATCTTTAATGCTTCAAAGATATTTCGAGAAATTTCGCTAGCCTAACCTCAAATTTTCCACTACGATCAAAGATAGTTTTTGGTACTATATGATATTACTTCTTATTTTCTTTCAAATTTTTAATTTTTGCACTTTTATCGACATGCTTTCGATCTATCGCGATCTTCGTGCACTTCGGATCACGTTCCCGATCATTGTTATTAACCTTACCGTTATATTCAAACCGATGGCGATCATTGTTATTATTTTTACCGTTATAAACAAAGCACCCGATTATTGGGATAATTTTTACCGTTATAATCAAATCGATCCCGATTGTTGGTACTTTTTTTATCGTTATAATCAAAATTTTTAGTGGTTCTAAAACCCCATTTTTGAGACTTTTTAAATTATAATTTTTTGAAAAAAGTTTATATTTTTCAACGTGTTCGTTAAAATCATCGGAAGAGTTTTTAAAAATTTTAATTTTTGTGTTTTCGAAATTAAATGAGTATTTGAAAAAACTAACGGTTTTAAAAAAGAAGTTTAAGCAAGTGTACCAGACATATTTCTTTCAATATTTATGTGTTCGTGCCACACTGTTTTTCGAAAATTCCAATATGCCACATATTTTTTTAACACTTTTTGCGTTCAAGAATTTCACTCTGGCGAATACGACGGCACCAATAATCTCGAGACTGAATCTCCAGTGAATCACTCTGGCTCGCCCACACCTCGCAATTCACCACGACCACCGGTGCGTACCATGATGTCCTCACTACCACCACTACCAATCTCGGCACCCACCAGCAATCCCTTGGCACAGCAGACGAACATAATGCCACAATCGAGCTCATTGATCTCAACCCAGTCGATCAAGGATCAGAGTTTTGCCGATAGCCTGGAAAATCAATCGGACATGAGCAGCAGTCAAGATTTGCCCTCCTCGGCGGCTACAACTACCACTACAGCCTCAACTACATCGACCGTGTACGAGGAGGAGGCGCGCTATGTCACCCTATGCATGGATAAATCTAAGAATTTGGGCATCAAGCTATTCGGTGGCAACAAGGTGGGCATTTTCGTGCATGACGTACACCCTGGTTCACCGTCCGATATTGCTGGTATACGCAAAGGTGATCAGATATTGGAATACAATGGCGTAGACTTGCGTTGTGTTACGGCCGAGCAGGCGGCCAATGAGATATCGAAGTTGACGGACACTGTCACCTTGTTGGTGCAGAATAAATTGAAAAGTGAGTGTTTTAAGCGCACATAAATTATATTTTAACACATTCCAAAAAATTTCCGAACAGAATTAAAGCAAATTAAAGACAAGACAGGTGATTCCTTTTATATACGCGTCGGTTTCGATCGTACCGGCGAGCTGAATGATGGCGACTTGCGTTTCGTCAAGGATGAGGTGCTCTATGTGGACAATACGGTTTTCAATGGCACTTTCGGTCTGTGGCGCGCTTGGAAATTGGATGCAAAAGGCCACCGCAAGGAGTGCGGCATTATACCGAGTCAAATGAAGTATGTCCTCGTTGCTTCAAATAGCAAAATTTCTTGATTTTTTATATTTTTATTTCACAAATGCTACGTGCTTGCTTTTAGAGTGGAGGAGGAGCTGCGCGCTGGCGAAGTGGTCGACTGTGAGGGCGGCACCGCACGGCGTGGCAGCACATCGGCGCGTCGTTCGTTTTTTCGTCGAAAAAAGCACCAGCGTAGCTCATCGCGTGACTCCACCGAAATTGCCAGTTTCAGCAACACACAGCTAAGCTTCTTCCCCGACTCGGGCATATTGAATGATGACGGTGGCATATTGAGCTATCAGCGTGTTGAACGGTTGGATTGTGAGTAGCGCGGTTTATTAATTAACATTGAAAGTGCTAAAAAAGCTTTTTTTTAACTGATTTTTTGTCATTTATATTACGCTGCAGCACCTGTACGTCGGCCGGTGCTTATAATCGGTCCGCTATCGGAGCGTGTTATGGAACGTTTGACTATTGATTTTTCGAATTTATTCAAAATGTGCGAAGTGACCACAATGGATTGCTCACAAAATGCCATGGAAGAGGGCTTACAGGAAAATATTTTCGTTGACTACCGCCGTCGTGGCAATAAATTCGAGTGCACCACGGTGGAGAATATCAATAACGCATGCAAGAATGTGAGTAGCTTCGCTTTTCAATTGAGAAACTGTGGAAAAAGTTGTTGTGCAGCTGTTGTTGTAGCGGTGTAAAACATATGGAAGTGGATTTAGGGAGTAAACAGAACTTTACTTGGAAATTCAGCAACACTTTATATTTATATCAAAATCACCACAAACTTATTCTAAAATTAACGTTTTAACGGTATTAAAAGTATTCGATTGTGGAAAAGTCTTTGCTCGAATAATTTGGATGTCATATGGAATCGGTTGTTGCGGTCATAGATATCCAATACCCCATACTTCTTCTTTAAATGTTAACAACCAAACTGAATTCACCACTAATACTCAGTTTTTGACACTTTTCATACAAACAACCAATCTAAATACACCACTACACTACTTAGGCTTAAACACTCTTCATACATTTTGGTAACATAACCTCAAAATATAAATCGTCAATCGTGGCTTAGACACCCAATATTCAATTTTTCTCCTTTAAGCGTTAACAATCAATCTAAACTCCCCACTAATACTCCGCCTTAGACACTTTTCACACATTTTCGGCAACCTAACCGAAAAATATAAATCGTCAATCGTAGCTTAACGACTTGTTCTACAACAAAATTTGAAAATTTTTTTGCAACAACAACTAAATCAACAATAATACACAGTTTCAAAATTTTTTTTACCTAATTGCGCAATTGATTTAATTTTTTCCGCCCCTTGAAGGATCGTCGTCACTGCATTTTAGACATATCCCCCTCGGCTGTTGAACGTCTTCAGCGCCTACAAATCTATCCGATCGTTTTGCTCTTACGTTTCAAATCGGCAAAACAAATACGTGAAATACGTGACTTTGGCATTGATAAAATATCGGCCAAGGCCGCCAAGGAAATGTACGAACGCGCATTAAAACTCGAAGCAGACTACAAGCAGTACATATCGGGTGAGTGTTTGACATATTTTTGTCGTGACTATGAATATTAATATTTGTTATGTTGTCTTTCAGCTGTAATACCCGGCGTTAGTATCAAACACATGTGCACACAAATCAAGGATGCCGTGGACAAGGAACTGGATAAATTGCTGTGGGTGCCTGTAAGCGGCTAATCATTGTTGCCGGCTTCGAATTCTAATAAATATGCACTTGTATGGCATTTAAGTGCACGAATATAGTGTAATACGCACATTATAATTATTTAAAAAATTTCAGTTGATAATATTTTTTTTTTTTTTGGAATTAGTGAGACAGCAGACAATACATTTTTGTCGATTTGAAGCTTACATTTGTTGGCTTAAACACATTTTTTTCTGTTTGTTAAGCTTAAACTGCGCTTCTTCGTGAAAATTCTTAACATTTTCGCTTAATTTTTTTTTAGATTTAATTTTTTTTAAATTAAATTAATTTTTTTAATTAAATTATTATTTTTTTTAATTAATTTTTTTCCTTATTTTTTTTTATCCTTATTAATTTCTTTTTTATTTTTAAATTAATTTTTTTTTTAATTTTTAAATTAATTTTTTTTATTATTTTTTAAATTTAAAATTTTTAATCAAAGTTTTTTTTAATTTTTTTTTTCGTTTTTTTGAATCATTTTATTTTATACAAATTTTGTTTTTAGTTTTTTTATTTGTATTTTTTTTATTTGTTATTTTTATTTTTATATATATATATTTTTTTTAATTTTCTTTTATATTTTTTAATTTTTTTATATTTTTTAATTTTTTTTTATATTTTTTAATTTTTTTCTGTGTTTTAAACGTCATTCAATTAGACGTTTTGTGTTACTTTTTCCCCCTTTCTTGTTGTGTTTCGTCCTTTTATCTTTATCTATAGATAACTACTTTTGTATTAACTAACCTTCTAAGAAGTATTCACTTAGTATGATTTGCTTTTAGCTTGTATTAGTTGTTAACTATTAACTGTAAACTAAATTTACTCTAAACTACTTACTATTGCTTTACATTGTAGATTAATCATGTTGCAACAACAACAATAATGACAAATATTATTTTTCAGAGAGTGTCCAATGGCTTTTAGTTCAAACGCGTAATTTTTGTTTATATAAATTTATAATTAATTTTAAATCGCAAATTTTTAATTTTATTTGCATTTATGCAACAAAAAATGTAAAAAATATGACACGCGTTGCTCGTTGTACTATAAAATTACTTAACTTTTAGATTTCATCATTTTTTTTTGCGAAATTTCTTTCTATATATCTATTGTACATTTTCTGTTTTATTTTTCTCATTAAGCGCTCATAGCGCGCTTAAAACGCAAAGTATTTCGCCTCTTTATTATTATTATTTTTCGCTACATTTTCTTTTGTGTATTCTAAAGCTGTATTATTATTTTATATTATTCTAGTTTTGCTGAAATATTTTCCATTTATTTCTGCGAGTCTATTTTTATTGAAATTTTTAAGTATGTGACGCAAGAGAAAATTAAAAACATTTAGTTACTAAGCACAATATTCGAAATTGTAAAATATCAACATACTTTTCGGTATGTCTCTAGTTGAGTAAGCAACGAAAATGTTAGTTTTAAATTGTTATATTTTACTACAATTTGTTGTACTAAGTGGAGTAGAGTTTTGTGCAGGCCAAGCCTGTGTCCAATGCCTAAATTATTGTTTTCAATTCGCTTTTTCTTTTTGCGCTTCAAATTATGCTAATTTTACAGGGTTACAGGGTAAAACAATATTATAATGCAATTTTTTTATAAACTATACTTTTATTTACTTATAAATATGCATTACATATTCATTTATATATATCATATGTAATATAAAAAAGTGAAGATATTATATACATATACTATATATTATACATATGAGAAAAATATTTGTATTTGCTAAACGAAAGTAATTATGTATGTATATGCGATAAATGCTTTTTTCTAGTTTTAACTTTATATTTCAATTTTACAGTTTTATTTATAATCGAAAAATTATATAAACATTTAGTTTACTAAATTGTAAATTATAAACACAATTATATGCATCTATTTATTATTATTTACAAACATGTTAATATAAACAAAATTATAAACAGAAATTAAGTTAAAATTAAAATTAAAAAAATATATATTTCACTAGCCTTATAAATGAAAACTTTTTATTTGAGACTTCAAATTTGCACAAAAACTGGTATTTTTTAATTCTATTTATAAAACATTAAAACAATAAAAATATTGAAAAAAACTTTACTTGGTACTTTTTATTTTATTTCATTTATTTTATATTTTCATGAAATTTAATTATTGTTCTTTATATTTAAACAGATTCTAAATATATTGAAATTTACAATAATAAAAATTATTCAATATAAATTATCAGCAAAAATTTATTTCTTTTTTTTATTTAAAAATATAATATAAAATATTTTGAACGTAAAAATAAAATTTTAAAATTTGTTTTAATAAAAGTAATAAGTGGTTTTACGAGTATATAAAAATAATAACAAAATATTAATCAAACATTGCTAAAAATTATACATAAAAATTATTGAAAATAAATATAAAAAGAATAATATTTTATTAAAAAATATTTTACTTAATAAAACTATTTTCTTAAAAAAAAAAAACAAAATTTTATTCTTTTATACATTTTTTTTATAATTTTCATATTTTTTTGTATATATTTTATTTTTAACTAAAAAAAAATATATCACTTAATAAAAAAATTTTATAAATTACTTACTTCAAAATTATAAAAAAAAATATTTTTTAAAAATCATCATAAAAAATACTATTTTGTTAAAAAAAAATATATTTTTATAAGGTAAAATATTTTTTCGAATAAAATTTTAGCTAGTTATCAGTTTTCTTGTTAAATTTTAAAAGTAATAAAAAGAAAAAATGTAAAAATTTTTAATAAAAATTGTTTTCTTCTTTATTTTGTGTTGAAAAAATATGCATATTTTTATTCATAAAACATTTACTTAAAATACTAATATTTTATTAGAAAAAATATTTTACTTAATAAAAATATTCTCATTAAAAACCATAACGGTATTTTCTATATTTTTTTTTTAATATTTTTTAATAATAGTTTTTTTATAATATATTTTTTTATATACTTTTTATAACACAGACAAATTTGTTCTTATAAAAATTATGTAAAAAATTGTTTCAAAAAGTATTAATAAATATAATAAAAAATAATATTTTACTTAATAAAAATATTTTATGAAAAAAAAAAAAAAAAAATTTTTGTATACTTTCTTTAACACAAAATAATTTCTTTTTTTTGATTTTAAAATTTCTTGTTAATTAACTAATATTTTATTAGAAAAAATATTTTACTAAATAAAAATATTCTCTTAAAAATAAAACAAAATAGTATTTCTTTAGAATATTTTTTTATATTTTTATAACACAGATATGAAAATTTGTTTTTATAAAAATATTGTTAAAAAATTTTTCTAAAAAATTATCGTATTAAAAAAATATTACAAAAAATAATATTTTATTCTATGAAAATATTTGATTAAAATTGTTTATAATTTTGTTATAAGAATTTTGTTTAATAATATTTTTAATAATTTTTTTTAATAATTCTTTTTAAATATTTTTTTTCAACACAAAATAAAGAAAACTAATTTTTAATAATTTTTTTTTCAAAATATTTTATTGATTTTAAAATTTTTTGTTTATTAACTAATAAAATAATTTAACTGCTCAAGAAAGTTTACTCTTAAGTAAAAGTTTTGACATGCAAAATTTGCTTATATATTTTATATTAAATAAAAGTACGAAATATTAATTTTTATTGAAACAATAAAAACTTGCAAAACATGTGGCCTTAAAACGTTACAAAAAATTACTAAAATCAATTATGGTAAGCATATAGCTAAAAGATCATTTTATTATATACCATACATACAATGTATTTACATTACATATGTATATAAAAAATATTTTTATAAAATGTATATAATTTTGATATGCTCTAAGGATAGTGCATATGTATATGTAAATGTGCATACCTACATACAAGTATACCGTTATGCATTCACACATGCAAATAATATTAACTACATTATGATTATATTTATACAAAATGGTATACCACAATAATACATACATACTATATATACAGTGTTGATATATGCTAAAATATTATTGTACTACTTATGAAATGCACTTTAAAATGTATTAAATACAATAACAACAATAACAATTAGGCAACTAGCTTACATGTACATACATATCAATACATAAATATTTGTGCATTTGTAATAATAAAAATATATATAGATATATACATACATATATTTATATAATTGTTGTAATTTACAAACGCAAAAACTATGTCGATTGTATTCTAACGGTAAGCGAATTGATGTAAAGTTTTTTCATGTGCATGAAAGAGACAATGAATTTATTATTATACATACATACATACTTATTTTACAAATGAATTACAATGAATGAAAATTTTTTGCAATAAATACAATTAAAAAGACTTTTTTATAAACTTTTTTTTATTAATATTTTTTTAATTGTTTTTTTTAATTAATTTTTAATTGAAAAGAAAATTAAGAAAACAACCGTTGTTTTAAAGAAAGGTATTTGCTCTCTCATATTGATAGTATGTTCTATTTTTAGCACTATCAGTCGCTTTGCATGCCCGTCAATGCTAACTCTACTAACACATCTCAATTCAACCTTTTCGAAACCCTTTTTTGTCACCTCACTTCTTTTAAGAAATTGCTTGAGAAATTTGTGTACAGGATTCAAAAGCTTTTGCTTAATTTTAACATAAATACATTAATATTTATTAATCATAAGCCATCTTCACATTCTGCAAATATAGAGAGTGACGATTCGAACAAAGAACTGGTATAAATTAAATGAACTGGTATAAACGAGTAAATGATGATTAATGAAAGTAACTGCATATTCATTTGTAATGAAATAGAGAATGGCCAAGCGAACAAACAACTGGTATAAATCAAGGGGACGAGCATAATTGAATAGAAAGGGGAAAACTAGCTAGATAATTTTTCTTTTTTTTTCTAAATTATAGAAAATAGAGACAAAGACACATAAATTGAACAAATGACTGGTATAAATCTAATGAACTTGTATACTCGAATAGAAAGAGGTCATACGAGTTTAATAAGGTATTCGCATACTCCACTAATGAAGTATAATGGTATCGAAATTAAGGGTTACCTTGTTAGATTAGTATCTTGTAAAGTGGAATAAAGAGTAGTGAATAAGAAACATAACTGGTATAAATGTAATAGTCTGGCATAATCGAATAGAAAAAGTGTATAACAGTCTAATAAGGCATCTGTTTTCTTTTGTAAAGAAATAGAGAGCGAAATATCGAAAAAGTAACTGGTATAAATTTAATAGTTTGGCATAATCCATTAAAAAAGCAGTATAACAATATAACAAGACATCTGAATACTATCTTAAAAAGAAATAAAGTGCTAAAAATCATATAAGTAACTGGTATAAATTAAATAGACTGACATAATCGAGCAGAAAGTGAGTGTAACACACTAAAGAGGCCCTCGCTTACTTTTTGTTAGTGGCGGATCGAACAAACAACTGGTATAAATCAAGCAGCTGGTATAATCGAATAGAAAGGGGTATATTTAAAAATAAAAACTTTTTTTTTTTTGCAAAACTACAGAATTATCTGCAAGCGCGACTACCGCCCATCCAAATTTTCGTTATTTTGAAAATATTTAGAACATCGTTTTTCATTAACCCTGTAGTTCAATAGTTTTCAGCATTAAACAATTTTTATGGCCACAAATGTTTATTATTTATTTATAAATACACAAAGTAATAATTAAAAACTTAAAAATAAATATTTTATTTTATTTATATTTGCAATAATTTTGAAACATTTTTGTTGCTATATTTTATATAAATAATAATATTTTCAAAATTTAAAAAATAATGATAAAAATATGTTTCTCTTTACTTAAAATATTTTATGCTATTTCGCTATATTTAATTTTATTTACACTTTACATATATAATTAAACTTAAGCAAAGTGTGCATTTTTCATATACATATGCCCATGCATACATACATACACACCCGCGTGGGCATGCGCACACTCTGTCTTTAAGTATTCAAGGTACATTCGCTCGTGGTAAAAACTTCGTATTCGCAGCGCTATATCGCACAACTATATATACAACTGATATAACGCCGGTGTTGTTTTCTAAAAACTAAAATTATGAAAATTACAAATTAACAATAAAAATTTCGACTAGCTGCAAAAAAATATGAACATAAACTTAAAAAATATAATATTAATATACAGCAATTAATTAGCATAAACTTACAACTAAACTACAAAAATTAGAATAGACGAACAATATTTTTGTAATTTAAATGGAAATCATATTCTGGAGTTGCTGAAACGGAGTTAAAACATTGATTTTACTTCAACCCTGGGGCTGACAGATCGAGAAGACTGCAGGAAATGTCTAGAGCAGATCACCAGGGAAAACACTGAAGTATCTCTTGTGCACTTGTCCCGCATTGGCAAGACTACGCTGTAAGCATCTGGGGTCCGCACGGTATGATACACTGGAGGTGGTATCGTTAGTGAGGTCGCAGAGTCTGTTAAAACTCGCGTCAAGCGCAGGCAACTGACACCAGATGGAGTGTCGCAAGGGACCAAACTGGTCTATGCGTGGCTTATTGCTCTACCAGATTAACCTAACCTAATCTACTTGAACTCTTTAAATAAGGATTGGTATTTAACTTTTCGGTTATTCGTCAGCACTTAACAGATTAGCACCGTCATAACTGCTTATTTCTTCGTCAGTTGTAAGTTGGACCAGTGCCTTTCAAATTTCGAAACTTTTGACGAACATTGGTTATATTCAACGAAGTGTACCGCAGCTTTCGGAAGAGTCAAAAACTGAACTCTTCTAGGAAAATGTGTATAAAGGAAGGACAGCAGGTTTTATCGACCTCCAGACGCTTGATTTTCTGATTCATTCAAAAAAAAAATTTACTTGGTTTTTTTAGATATATATTTCGAACCAAAAAATTAATGCAGTGAAATCTACGGTAAGCAGTACCAGCTTTTCGGTTAATAGAGTTGTCCGCTTAATAGAGCGTCCGTTTAATAGAGCTTTCACTTTACTTCTGCCTTTACGAGATTAAGAGAAAAGATGGAAGACTGGCAATAACACCAGGTTTTATGGATAAAGGGCTCAAAACACTTCTGTAGAGGTATTCAAATGAAACGTTGTTTCCGAGATCCGGAAATCGAATTTTTCTGGGAAATATTTTGAGAATGAATTAGTTCAGCCTTCGTTTATTCATAGTTAGGGTACTCTTTAATCCAATCCAGGTAAGACATTTTCGTAACGTCAACAGAGGTACGATGATTTTCCACTTAGCCGATTATAGCTAACTGTCTGAATTTCCCAATTCTCTTGTCTAATTATAGACAATTTTTCGTTTAAAGGGTCGTTATTCTTCAAAGTTCTAACCTCACATTGTCCAAGGTATCAACAAGCAAAGATTTAAATAAGTCCGACTTAGTTAATACCAGATTTCAGTCATCAATTATTTAAATCTCACCTAATAACAAAGAATTCGATTTCGATTCGTCATAAAAAACTCAACTTTTCTCAAAACTTTCAAGTATTTTCCTCACCAAAAATTCTAATAAATTTGTTTTTCTTTTTTTTCAGGTCTTCAGAGTTCCTGTAATCGTAGTCTTGGTAAGTAAAAAAAAGTTTTACTTTTACCTTCATAAATTTGCATCCAAAATTTTATTGTCACTTCCTCTTACTTCTTACTTTTCAAACCACTTATTTCCTCAGCTAATTTTTGACTCACTTTATACTGAAAACTTTAACTAATTTCCACAAAACTCCAGTAATATGATTTCCTAAAAACTAATGAACTAAGACAGCTTTCATTAATGTCTTTGTTGCCATCACACACTAAATCTAACCTTCATAAAAATCGAATTCATCCTTCGGTCGATACCAATCTTCGGTTGCATGTTCGTAGATCGCTTGTCTCACCAAGCGCTCAGCAACATCAATCGGATGTTGCGAGTGTTGGTCTTCCACGGAATCCATGGAATTTTCTGCTTGCGCGCCATCATTATCATCGTCGAAATCGCTTTCTTCCGCCACAGTCTCAAAATCATCCATACGTTCGGAACGTGGACTACGCGATGTGGCTCGAAACTCTGACGGTATGCCATAGCATTTACAGATGCAGCATGAAGGAAAACGAAACCAATCGGAGAAAATACCGCGACATTCATTGTGCGGATCGTATGCTAATAAACGATGTAGCCGATATTGTTGTTCACAGCGGCAACCCTCTCGACAATACATCTGTCGATTTTCATGCGTGCATTTCTCCCAATGTACATACTGCTCGAAGGGGTAGAGATTTAGCAGAGCCAACACTTCACCGCGTGTATTGTTGGCCCAAAAGGGCGCGACCACCTCCTCCTTTACTGGGCAGGCATTACTGGAAAGAAGAAATAGAGTGAAGTTAAATGGAGTGTAAATTTTTAGTATTTTTATGGAAAACAAATTTTGGGTAATATCGGTGTTTGATGACAGGGAGTTCAGGAAGCTCTGTTTCCAAGGTTCAGACGAAAAAAGGCGTTGACGTCATGGATGAAGGATACTTCACCTAAAATTAAACAGAACCTTCATCTGGCTTTACTAAAGACCAGTAGAGCTATGTAAGGCGTGACAGCCGGCCAGTATACCTAGCCTAACCTTTCCCATCCTAGGAACAGAAGTTTTGGATAAACTGTCTACAAATTTATTTCCGAACAAAATTTGTACTATCACCAAATGTGGATCCGTTTTTCTTAAGACGGAAAGTTTATGAAATACTTGTTAAGAATATTAGTAAATGTCATAAAAGATGGAATACTAAAGTCTTGTATTACTATTTTTCAACCACCCCTTCTAAAATGAAATTTAACAAACTCGACGACCACTTTAATTGCCATCTAATTCCATTTATCACAATATTTCACTTACATGCCGCGCATATTGGGAGCCGGTTTCACCTCTTGCTTCAGCGCATCTTGATACAATTGGCCATCGCGTAGCACTGGTTTCGTTGACGCAGCCGCTGTAGCACTGATTGGTGTAGTCTGCGCTGGAGTAGCTTGCGGTGCTCGTTGCGGCGCCTGCTGTGGTCTCTGAAATTTCTCACCGGCTAACAGTTCAGTGTGTGTCGCTGAGGGTGCTGCCTCTACACCGGTTGTTGCAACACTTGATAAGCTTGTAGTCTTAGCAGCCGAAGATAGTTCGGCTTGTGTGGATGTGAGCTTCGTTGCGACTGTGGTTGGTGGTGTTTGCTCGACTGTCGTCGCTGCCGGCAGTTCGGCTTTATTCTCACCGTGAATATGTTGATTTTTGTTTTGAGTCAGCTCATATTTCAGCTGTGCGTTGTTTGCCAATGTTGCGGTAGGCGTCGCTGTTGCCGTCACGGTTGTTGTGACGTCCGTTGCGGCGTTCGTAGCGCCAATGCTTGACAGCGTCGCCCCATTATCGGCGTCCGTTGTGACGTCTGTATTGTCGTTCGCTGTTTTCTGCGGTTGTGTAGCGGCACTGTTGTTGTATACAGGTGCTATTGCCGTGGCGGTTTGTGTACGTTCACTTTCGTTGGTCGGTTTTGATTTTAATATCGAACTTTCTTTTATGCCGCTCGTATCGACATTTGTTGCTTGCGGTTTATTCACTTGTTGCAGTTTGAGTTTTTGTGATGGCTGTTGGCCAGGTCGTTGACGTTCCACTTGTGGTTTAAGTTGTTGTTGTAGTGGTGTGGGCGCTACCGGCGCCGGTGAAGCCGGTATTGCACCGGCTGCCGGTCGCATTTTGGTTGCAGGCGTTGAAACCACCTTAAGTGTGGTCGATATGGTGGCTGTCTCGGAGTTATTTCTTTCTTCAGTCAGGGGTTTTTGCATTTGTCCGAGTTGTGGTGATTCGATGATCTGTATGTTGTCGCCTATATGTATTGCCGCGTCCTGTAGTGTGGGTATTTCATAGACACTATTCGATGCGAGATTACCATCGTCTTCGGGTATTTCAAGTATAGTTTCTTCGTGTAATACCAACTCTCCAGGTTGTTCTACATTTTCCACTAGCGGCTGTGGTTCTTCTGTGGTTGTTGTTGTAGTCGTGCGTCGTCGTAACGACGAATGTGTCGGTCTATTACGGTTAACATAAACATTGACGCGCCGTCTATGTCCACTACCATTTGCATTGCCGTTAATTCTACGTCTTAGTGCGCCGTTCGGAGGTTTCACTGGTCGCTCTTCAGCTTCCATTTTCGCTTCTACTACGGTAGCCTCACTGGTTGTACTGCCAGTTTCGTCTTTTATTTCGTCCGGAGCGGCTGTTGTGGTAGTTGTTGTTGTGGAAACCGGTCGAAAATGCGGTTCCATCACTACATCATTGTTTTTAATACTGCCATATTCCTCCCGCGGCGCTTGCATGTATTTGGCCGCACGTGCTCTATGCGGCTCCTTCGAGTAACGTTCGGCGGCCACTTCAACATCATCCACATCGATCTCGTTGTTGAGTATCTCGTCGCGCAACACTGAAATATGTTTCACATCGCCATACATGCGTTTCATGAGTCCATGATTTTCGTGCACAAAACGCCGTACTGCATGCCAAGGATATGCCGAACCGGGTAGATGACAGTAGGCTTGTCGTGTCAGATCGCAGGGTATGGTGGCTAACATCTGTGCTCTGCCACGTCGTGAAAGCTTAGTTCCTTGTGTGCTGCACGAGTTGGCGGAATCAAAACCGAAACCCGCAGTTTGTGCACTGATGGCGACGATGAAGACCAAAAGAAAGATGATATTTGTCTGAAATGAAATGAAAGACGGAAATTTATCATTTAATAACTGTAATATCTAAAGCTTAGTACTTATTCTCTGCATATATGTAGTGTTTAAAAAAAATCGGGTATAAGGAAAATAATCACTCAGTAAAGCCACACTCTCTAAACAGCTAGAACGTGTGGAACGAGCGGTAACAGTGATGCAACAACGATGGCGCTTAATGCTGTTTTCTATATAGCAGCCGTGGACATAGTCGGCAGATGCATTGCTGCGAAGGGCGGTGTCATACTCCGGGAAACTGGGCAGATTGAGGGTCCCAGAGAGGGACATTCCGGATACGGATGGATCGAAGCTCAAAGGAAAGATTGGAGTGGGAGTCTTTTGTCGGGAGTTCTCAAGCAACTGTTGTTTCGGACTGCTCGACCATTGTGGTGTCTTTCAAGCAGAAGTGCCAGCCGCCAAGGTAGCAGCAGATGCAGCTTATTTTAGGAAGGTATGCATCCACTCTGATAGCAGTGCTGCTATACAGGTCTTGAGTTCGCTGACAGTGAGTGCACGACCTCATTACCAGCAGCATCTAGTTAATGAGATGGAAATATTTTGACATTTACTACGCCACTCTCCGGCCTTCGTCAGAGTAAGGTTGAGGCATCTTGGTAGCAATACTTTTTAATTGGCTGAAATTGATATTAGTCGCCTCGATAAATTTGTGGGAGGTTCCAGGCGTTTTATCGATATGCGACGGTGTTTTTGATTTAAATCTAGGAGTTCTGGGTATCACAACGGAAAATCCTCTCTAGCAGTCCAAGTGGGATTATTCGTGGCTGCATGAGAAATTAGTTTATTTACCTAAGATAAGAAAATAGATGACTCTCCTAAGTCACTGCTAGGTGCTAATGAGGCGATGTGATCCCTATTTGGAAACATGGATCCAAAGGTTTTTATCCTGCGTCTGCGGACTGCTATGCAGTCATTTAGCAAATGTTCTAGAGTTTCAGGCTCCCTGTCGCAGAACCGTCAATTTGCACTAGAAGTTAGGCTCATGCTTTGTAAGTGTTTCTTGAACTTACATTGGACATGTAGTCTGAGTTTGTAACCACCTATTAGCAACTTGGCATGGTGCATGCCTTGGACTTCAGGTCCTACCATCTTAGTGGTTGTAGCGAAGCGGGCGAGCTCATCAGCCATTTCATTCCCGGCTATATCTTTGTGACCGGGCACCCAGCTAAAGTGTACTTGATTACGTTCCGATAGAATATTTAGCCGTCTCTACACTCCTGCGATTTGACCTCCAGTAGCGATTTGACCGTAGGCAGAGATTGCTTTAGGTGCCGCTTGATTGTCGCTAAGTATGTTTATACGTTCGTTGCGATAGTTGCGTTTGAGGTTTGTCTCAACGCACCGACTTTTGGCAAAGACGTCTGTCTGAAATATGCTCGGACTTCTGTCTGGAATATGCTCGGAAAACTTCCCATAGCTTTGTAGAGTTCTATCCGTGGTCCTGTGACATACCTAACCTAAGCTACTTTGTCTTTCAACGCTGGATATCTAAAGACTAAATCTTGCCTTAAAGTAGTTAGCTTTAAGGATTTCTCCCCTGTTTTAATTTCTCCAATAAGTTAGGTGGCTAGAAATTTAGTAATGCTATCTATAGTCTACCTCTAGGCCCATCACACTACATCCAGTGTTAAGGTTAATAGAAGTGAGCTTTTACTATTCGTAGGTCTAGCATTGCTTGGGAATTACCATTGTCTTAGCTTACTTGAAGCATTCTTTATATGTTGTCAGAAATAAGCTGGACTTGCTTAATTATGTTGACTATTCTGCACAGCCCTATGTTCAGCAAAACTGAAAGCTGGATCTACTTAGGTTAGCCAAATTGATTATATACACTCTGTAGAAACGGCTCTGCGTTGAGTATACGTCCTCTCTATAGTAGGCACTTGGTCCATGAGCTAGTTCAATTTTTCGCAAAGCTTCAGGAGATATGCTGCCTACATTTCGGCGCGAAAAATTTTGCTAATGGTCGGAGGTATTTAATTGGGTGAGTAAGCGACTAAAGGGCTAAAAAGTTATTCAGGAGTTTCATAAACTTGCTATTTTAGTTGAGAGATCAATAAATACAAATCCGCTTTCACGAACTCGATACTAAATTAGCCCCAACTAAGGGGCAAACAGCCAAGAATGTGGTTAGCCAGCGTGGGATGATTATTTTCAGCGAGTTTGTACGTTGATTTACTACACAAATTTTTATTCATGCACTCAAAATGCATGAAAATTGACGGCTTTTTATAGCCAACTCTCCATCAATCGAGAAAAAGATGTAACCCATATGGTATTAAACTGAAAGTAAACGCGAGTGAAGCGGCTTCTTACCGCAAGCGCATGAAAACGAAAAGAGCAGAATGCGAGAAGAAAAACAAAAAGTCAGAAAACCACTCAACCGAAATGAAAAGAGAAATGCGTCAATCAAGCGAGCGTCGAACATCGCAAACAATACTAACCGATCAAGCGTTTCCAAGCCATTTCAATCATCTCACCGTCAACGTTACCCGCAAAAAGCTTTTATAACGGCACAAACAGCGTCACTACTGCAACGGGCCGGCTGAGTGAGTCGCATGACTGGGTGGGCAGACATTAGCCGACATTATCAGACGGGTACACCTCACAGCATAGCACGTTCATTGGCGGCAGCAGGTTGGTTTCACTTGCGGTTAAGTGAAAAGAGCGAAAAAAGAATGAATGAAGTAAATAGTCTCTTGGGAAAAGTATTGTCTGTTATTATCGCCATTTGCTGCACTTTTTCTCAGTTCTTTTTTCATGCTACGCGCTCATCACATTCTTGCTTTCTAATAATGTTTTTTGTTTTTTTTTTGTTTTGCTGATAGTAACCACTTTACGGTAAAAGTTGTAGTTATAGAATCAGGTGGTGCAATTGACGGTGATTGTTGTTGTAATGCCAGAAAATATTAAAAAAATTGTTTTGGACAAATGCTGCTGAGTTGACAATTCTTCGCTGAATATAAATCCATGTCTGTTCCAGTTATGTAAACACTACTTCCATGAGAACAGAGCTTGTGAAGGCGGTATAGATAGAGCTTAGATTGAAGGTAGGTTAGATAGCTGATCCCTCGTAGTGGAGTACAGTGTCCAGTTAGAACTTCTACAACTATTGAAAGGTGAGCCTTGCTGAGCGCGAAGAACTCCCTAGACCTCTTCCGATTTACCCTGTGCCAAAAAAATCTTGCGACTGCACAGCCGTCCAGTAGCAAAACACAGGAAGCCAACATAACTCCTACCTGTTCCCTTTCTGCAGTTATTAAAACTGGCACCTCTCCAAGTAAACCATCAGCCTTACAGTTTCCTGCAATATCGCTGTGGTCAGGCACCCACACCAGACTGATAGTGGATAGTCGCCATTCTTAAGGAGGCTGCTCTTTGATGCAGTATATTTACTGCTACGTTTATTATTTAGCCGTCTATCACAACATGATCGATCTGGTTGGTGGCTTTCCGATTCGGAGTCATAGAAACGCTCATAGAAGACATCTTTAGTCACATCGTCCTTTTCTTCTGTTGGGCGTGGGCGCAAATCCGCGATATTTTGGAGAACTTCGTTTTGATGCGGGTTGTGGCAAGACTTTCATCTAGCGGGGTAAGTGCCAGTATTCGGCAAAGGAGTCTCTCTCCCACCACGAATTTCACACCGAATTTGCGCTCCTTTATATGGCCACTGTAGTAAATGCCACAAGGACATATTCGTCTCAGTCCTTGTCCCGTCTATTTTGTAGTGGTCGTCATCAAAAGAGGAGTGTTTCATCCGAGGTAGTTTTCTTCTTTTCATTGGTAGTGTTTTTTTACATAGCGGGTCCCAAACCCAGCGCACAACAGTGGGGAGGAAATGTTTGGCCTTATCACTTTAGCTCGCCTTCAAACGGATGTATTTTGGCTACCCAGAGGATACATTGGTCTAAGACGGGAAGACGTGAGTTGCTTGAGCCATATGTGAAAAATCGTTACTAGCCACTCTTTCCTCACTTGCGTGAACATAGTTATAGCTCCATCCTCCCGTATCTCCGTATAGAAATGGTCAGCTGAGTCGATTTAGACATGTCCGCCTGTCTGTATATCTGTTTAGATCAGATAACTACATATTTCACAAGAAAATTTTGTCCACAAGCTATTGTGTAGACGCCGTTAGATCCTCTAGAAGGTACTGTTTGGTGTGCTTTATGGACAGAGGTAATCATTAGTCCACATTGCTTCAAAATATAGAGCCATGATTAATGATTTTTTCGTGCCTGAATTTGAGGATGTTGATGTGGTAGAACATTGGTTCCAACAAGATGGTCGCTAAATGTCATACAGCCAACGAAACAATCAATTCATTGAAGGTCACTTTGGGTGAATGGATTATCTTGCGTCGTGGACGTGTGGCGTATCCTCTACGATCGTGCGACTTAACACTGCTGAACTATTTTTTTGTGGGATTATGTAAAGTCTACGCAGATAAGCCCAAGACAATTGACACCTTGTAAGAGATACCACATATCTAAAAAACACCCTTTAGTATCTATAAAAAATGTGCCTGTGAGAGGTGTTATAACTCCGGTGCACCCGAAGTTAACGATCTTTCTTGTTTTTAAGTATTTTCATACTAATTTATGAATCTACTTTTTTCGTTTTTAATTTCGTGATACATATTTGTTTATACTCCCCATTTTGGAAATAATATAATAATATAATTGTTTCCAACAATTTCCAAACTTTTCACATATAAACCAATCAAAGCATATCTCTAATTTATGGTCTCGCTTTTACTTTTCAGTAAAACCTTTCCATTTCCCCATACATTTATGTACGAATGCACACTTGTATGCAAATATGTTTGTAATCAATATAAATGTGCTGCATAATTTCCATGTCGATGCCCTCTAAATGCAGTGAAAGCTTTTCAAAGCGTAACTTGGCTGAGTGATTGTCTATACTCGCTGACCGACGGCCGACTGACTGCCGGATATACGCTTCACCTTCATCAACATGGCAAATTGTACATAATGAAAGTGGTTTCATGCCCTGCTGGAAAATAGGAACAATAACATGAGGAAGAAGAGCCAGTTCATGTGTATAAAATCAGAATATCCCATTTTAACGCATCTTTCTTTTATTAGACTTTAAGTTAGTTCTTAAGGACTTGGCTTAATTGTTGCTGGATTTAATTCAGATATATCTACTAGATATATCTCTTTTACAAAAAGAGTTTCGTGATAAGTACTAAGTTGATAATAGGGTCTTCCAGAATTTTTATAGCCGTTTTATTTCCAGGAAGTTTAGTTATCACTAAGCGGTTTTGGATTAAAATTTGCTTATATAGGGTAGTCGAAAAAGTCTTTTCGTATTTCTAATCAAACTTCAACTTTTTTTTTTATATTTATAATTAACTTTAATGAACCAAATATGCACCATTTTGGACGATCACTTTTTGCCATTTTTCCGATAGAGACATTATTCCATCAGTGTAAAACTTTTCTGGTTTCTCGGCGAAAAACTGCGACAAGTAATTTTCACAGGCTTCTCTTGAAGCCAACTTTACTCCATTAAGGGAGTTCTGTATTGACCGAAAAAAATGGCTGTCCGACGATGCACGGATGCTATATGGTGGATGCATCAAAACTTCCCAGCCAAGCTCTCCCAGTTTTCGCCGATTCATCAAAGATGTGTATGGTCTAGCGTTGTCCTGATGGAAGACGAAGCCCTTTCTGTTGATCAGTTCTGGCCGTTTTTTCGGTTGCTTGCTTCAATCTCATCAGTTGTTGACAGTAAAATGTAGAATCAATCGTTCGACCTGGCTGGAGCAACTCATAGTGGATGATTCCTTTCCAATCCCACCAAACACTCAGAACAACCTTTCGAGGCGTCAATCCTGGGTTTGAGACCATTTGTTGAGCTTCACCACGCATGGACCTTTTTCTTTCATCTTTTTCGCACATTATTGTCGTATTTGATCCACTTTTCGTCTCCTTTTACCATTCGCTTCAGAAATGTTTAGATTTCATTTCGTTTCAGCAAAGAATCGCAGATGTTAATTCGGTCCATTAAATTCTTCACAAACAATTCATGTGGTACTCAAACATCGAGCTTCATTTTGTAGCCAGCCTTTTTTAAATGGTTCAAAACCGTTTGACGATGAATGTTAAGTTCCTTAGCGATGTCGTCGCTGCTTATATGACGGTCCTGGTCATTCTTTTCCATACCAGAGCGAGGTGCATGTTTCACAAATTTGCGATTTTATTCGGAGGATATGGAATGCTTGAAAAAGCAAGTCCAGAAATTTGTCAAGATCCCTCTTAAAAACAAAATTTGATGTTAGTTTCAACAGTTCAAATAAAAGTAGTTTTTCGTGAAATATTCCCAATGGGTGCGAATATTTTGCATAAAAAAGTATGTACAGAGGTTTGTTAAGATCGATTTCAGAAAAAAAAAATATTTTTGGTGTTATATTATACTTGGTCCCCAGACCTAATCCCAGTCTTCTATAAATATAAATAGAAGTTTTCACTGCAGATACGCTAAAGATGAACCTCCCTGGTGTCAAAGGAACCGTTTCATAGATGACATAAAGTTCTTTGCTTAGCCATACGAAGTTTATTGGTTTATCTGAGTCATTCAAGACCGACTATGAATTGCTTTGGGAATATTTTTTCAATAAATGCTTAATTTTTTTTACCGGTTGAACAGATCAAGAACTTTTTAATGGTCTTTACTACTATGTCAACGTGATCTAAACACCCTTACATTCTCTTTACTTTCACCCTTACATTTCTATTAGCTTTTCCTACAGGGTGGGGTAGGTATTTATGGCAGACACACAAGCATATAACTAAACAGCTAAATAAATGTATTATTGCACAACAATGTATATTTAATACATGCATTCCAGCGACACCAACAAATGTCACAACCAAATATTATATAATACAATAAAAAAATATATTTTTTTCACAACGACTGCAAGCTATTAAAACACCCATAAGATTTGAATATAGTTATTAGAAAAAAACAAGAGTTAAAAGCCAGAAGATATTCGTAAATCGACACGCTAAATGAAAACTAATAGAAATATTAATTTTTACAAACAATAATAACAATAAAAGACGTGAAGACAACCAGCAGCGTCACTAAAATGCACTGCAGCTCATATGCGGGTTTACTGCTGTTGTGGCTGATGGTAACCGGTTGTAAACTGATTTTTTTTTGTTTTGTTATAATTTTATGCATCTACGGATTTGCTGGTTATGTCAGCAAAGAAACCTAAGAGCAACAACTAATATTATATTTTGCACAACAAGGACTTATCAGCTAATAGAAATGCTGTAAAATTATATTGATTTTGTGGACTAAAATCGTTGTCTTACGTTTAAGTTAAGCGGAAGATTTGAAACAAATTTAAATAAAAAAAAGGGTGATCCATTTCGAGGTTCTCCACTTAAAAAAAAACATATAAACTTCAAATTTAATGGGGAATGTTTATTATCATTCGAAAGAACATTCATTGACGTTTAGCTCCAAGGCATGAATCGAAGCGGGATTGTCCGTATAGACTTTAGACTTTACATATCCCCACAGGAAAAAGTCTAAGGGTGTGATATCACACGATCTTGGTGGTGAATCAACAGGACCAAACGTGAAATAATGTGCTCACCGAATTGATTAACCATTGATTTACGCGATGTGTGAGAAGTGGCGCCGTCTTGCTGAAACGAAATGTCCCCGAGATTTATCGTTATTGAACAAAACGTTGCATATTTGACCTAAACCGGATCAGATTTACCAGACCTTATATGTAGGGTTTCTATAGTACTAGCCATAGTTCATTATTATGGTCACTTGAAACAGTTTATATCAACTCCATACCTATGTAACTCCTACCTATATAACAAACATAGACATAGTCACCGACAAATGCTCGTATATATACAGATATACATACATATATAGAGTAAACATAAATTTCTATGCACCCATAACTCCACGGTCGTTTTACTTGTCAGCTGTTAGCCGCTAGCTAGTAAAAGTGTTAGATAATCCATACAAATTTCTTTGTTCCGCCTTAATTAGCATTTTGATTTATGTATTTATGTGCAGGCGACATTTGTATAATTGTTTTTGGACCTCAATCGTTAATCGTTATGTTAATCGGCTTTATTTTTCCCTCTTCGATTTATGTTGATTACTATTTTTATTGCGCGCATTTTATGGAAATGAAAAGTGAATATCTGCACGTTGATTCACCTGTTGGCTTATTATTTATTGTTTATGACGGCGTTTCTTGTGTCTTTGAGAGCTTGAAGTTAATGTGATAAGTTTTTTCTTGATTGTGTGTGGACTTCGATTTTGTGTCTATGTGTGCATCATTAAAGTTTCATAAAGAAATCTAATATATATTTGAAGTTATCACCAAATGATTTATGATTTGATGTGCGAAATTGCGTAAGTACAAAGAATTTCAACACTAAATGATAGAGATGAAATAATAAGACCTAAAATTTATTACGTTGGATAATTATTTAAGCAATTTAGCGGTCGCGTTTAAAAAAGTATTTTATTAAGGGGAGGCTGAAAAATATTTAGCATTTTAAGGAAAGTCGCAGTTGCTTGGTGGAATTTGATTTTATTATGTAACAAATTTGTCATCGAAGGCGATACACCGATTATTGCTATCTTCAAACTTTTTGATACAATTTTTGTAGTACGATGTGTCTTTCCCTTTAAAATATTTCTCAGTTTCGTCTATTGTCTTTTTATTCTCGGAAAATTTATTATCCAAGAGAATTTTTTTGAGATCTGAGTACAGGAAGCGGCCGCTGGACGTCAGAGCCGGAGAACGCGATGAACACGGAAGCATCTTGAAGAAATTTGGTTATCGGTTTCATTTATTTGAGTCACAAAGAATCTTGATCAACTTGACAGATTGTGCAATTTTGTTCTTCAAATTCTTCAAAAACTCTGTGTAATGTTTCGAATGTCAAATGGGTTCATCGTATTAGATGATTACATCATCTGTTTTGCACAGGCACTGTTAAACACTGGCACAGAGATTAGAGCACACTTAAATTCCAATCGTTGGCCATGCTTTCGTCCGACCATATTCTACAAAGAAGCTGATGCATGCTCCTTATAAGTTCTTCGCCGCCGTGTTTGAATTGCACGACCGGCAATCCGTCGGCCCTCGCCGCATTGTTGTTCTTCAGGCGGGTAATTGCTATTTACACTTCTTCATGGTCGATCCCGCACGTGTCAGCAGTCTGTTTTCTCCCCGCTGCGACACGGCGCTCCCCATCGTGCCAGCTATTCTTTTGCATTTTCCGATAACCAATGGTTGCAACTGTATGTAAGGAGCTTGAAATGCAGTCTCACAGTTTCCTTATACCGAGTTGTTTGACGAGTGTTCTAAGAGAGCATGTACTAGTCGAGTCGAAAATCGTTCGGCTGTCGTTTGTGATTGCAGCTTCTTGCAGGCGGGCTGCAGCAAGATAGTGTCCGATCTGGTTGGTGGCTTGTCGATCCGGAGACAGCCAGGTAGCTTGGTGAATTTTTCTATGCTGGAATCTAGTACCATAGATAACCATATTTCGGGCCCCGGCGAAGTCGATCAGCCTCAACCCATTTGGGGATGTTTCCTCGTGGAGGCTGAATTTACCGATTGTTGTGACAAAGATATCTTCTTTGCCCACTCTGGCGTTAAAGTCGACAAGCACAATTTTGACATTGCGGCGGGTGCAGCTCTCATAGGTGTGCACCAAGCGCTCATAGAAGATATCTTTGGTCACATCGTCCTTCTCTTCCGTCGGCGCGTGGGCGCAAATCAGCGATATGTTGAAGAGCCTCGCTGTGATGCGGATTGTGGTGGTGTGTGATTCACCGGGGAGTCTCTTTCCCACCACGAATCCCACACCAAACATGCTTTCTTTTATATGGCCACTGTCCCGCCGATCGCATTTCTTGGACAGCAGTGATGTCAGCCTTTACTCTTACGAGGACATCAACCAGCTGGGCAGCGGCACCTTCTCAATTAAGAGACCGGACATTCCAGATGCATGCTCTCAAATCGTAATTCTTAGTTCGTTTGCCATGGTTGTCATAAAAAGAGAGGTCTCGCATCCGAGGCAGTTAGTAATTTTTCGTTGGGCGCATTTTTTATGCGGCCGGTCTAAAACCCATCGCGCAACCCCTTCTCACTTTAGCTCGCCTTCGAACGGATTTTCTTAGGCTACCCAGAGGATACTTGGTCTAAATCCGGAAGTCGTGAGCTGCTTGAGCCATATGTAAAAGAATCGTTTCTGGCCACTTCCAAGTGAATGGCGATCAGAGAATTTTCTTCACTTGCGTGAACTTCTACACATATTGTAATAATATATTTTTGATTTCTGGTTTTGAGATAAATTTAAGCAAAAAACTCTGGCTGCTTTGTTCGTAGGTCCTCCTGTCGATCCGCTACCAGATCAAGGGAATCCACATTTTTGTCTATTTGATTCTGTGAACGTCATAATTTTGTATTTATTTATTTTTACTAAATTACATGTTTCTTTCAAAAAATTCACAAAAAAAGATTTTTTCTGACTTGCCAATGCATAAAACCCCTTAAAACTTTCCCAATTTCAATGTGGTGCAATTAAATGTACCTTTGGATTTTTCCATTTTCTTTTCAAGTTTCCTTTCATCTCTAATGATGCATAACGTTGCCTACTCATTCATTACAAATGTATGTTGTTAGATATAAATCGCTCTTTTTGGTTTTCCAAGTTTCGGAAATTGCTCTGCGTACTTTCATATATTGGTACATACATATGTACATGTGTGGTATGTGCGTACACATACATGTCTTTAATTAGATATTATTAATTTCCTGTGATTACCAAGTTCTCCTTATGATTTACAACGAGAAAGCGAAAGTAGTAAAAAGTAATTAAGTTTTGTGGTTTCTTACTTTCGTTTGTACTTCATTGTATGTATGTATGCGGTGTGTGGAATGCAATTATGTGGCCACTTATACATACATATATAATTGGTTTCATAAATGTACAATGGCCTTATCGAAGTATCTATGGAGTGGCATTACGTCGAAAAAATATTTTGAAAGAAATAAAGAAAATAAAATTGTTCGAGATAGCTGAATTTTTTAAGATAAGGAAGCAACAGACATGTGGTTCATGAAAATTTTTAGTAGGCGAAAGCTTTGGGCTAAGTGGTTCTTGCGAGAGTTCCTATTCCATCGGTACATCGTGTCAGAAATCTATAAAGACGACAGCAATATTGCAGGAATTTAGCTCAAAATTCTTAGGAGCTCGCCAAACGTCAGTTTTTCAAGTTGAAGAGGTATTTACCGCGGCTCAGAGCTATTTTCTATAAAAGGCAAGTTTACCTTGTGAGTTTTTCCAGTTGTCCGATCTCGAAAATTTGCTCGCTGGAAGGAAATGTAGCGACAATGACGAGGTACCCTTCGATACTCAGACCTACATATATTATAGAAAAAAGCAAGTTTACTTTCGAAAATTAGCAAGGACGCTACAATTGTTGTAACGCCTTCCATGAGAATTATGCATGAACTCCATATCCATTCCGTTAATTATAACCGCAATGTGAATCAAATTCCTAAACACCGTGCAACATTTTGCGAAAGTATAAAAAATCCATAAGCAGACGCTAAGTGATAGCAACGTGCTTTCCACAAATATTTTCCCAATTGCTAACAGAAATTTTTCACTATTCATATTTTGCACACAATACAATTTTACTACGGTTTTACAACTATTTTACAATGCTTTTTTACTATCGCGGCTCATTAAGGCGCACATTGATGCAAAGAGCGGCACAAACAGTAGTTGCTTATGAGCCGTGACGCTTCTTTTCCCCAATGACCCATTTTTGCAACAAACAAAGCAACACACACACACACATTCATACACGTGCATTCGAGTGCGATGTGAGGGGATTGTCGTATTTATTAAGTCAACAGGCTGCAAAATGTGACTGTTAAATGACAAATGTCGCCACTGAATTCCTGGTGCATGCACAGGTGAATGGAGCAGCATATGCATATGTGTGTGCGCGTGTTATGTATAAATATTTATATGTGTATAAGTGTGTATCATACAGTTGGTTGAGTGTATATTAAGTCAAAGGCCGTGGCAAATTATATTTGTCAACTGAGATGACAGCTCTTGTTGTTGTTTTAGCTGTTTTTTGCATTGTTGTTGCTGTTTACGGTTTAAGTTGACATTTGATAATGGAAAATGTTTTTGTTTTTTAATTTTTTTTTGAAAATTTTCTAAATACCAGTTGTCATGGTATTTTCAACTAGCAGCATCACGCTCCTTCGTTCTATCGCCCAAAAATTCTGTTTTTAAACTTTAAGAACCCTAATTTAAAAAAAAAAATGTGTGAACAGCTCTAAAGGCGGGCTTAATTTTGTTCTCATTATTAAATTAAAGGCGATTTCTTTTTATTCAAAATTTGTTTTAAACTTGAAACCTTCTATAAACATTAATCTTCTAGTATATACATATATTAAGCACTTCTCTTTTACGTATTAGCCTCAGAATCAGATTCATTAAAATGCAATGATTCATTTAAAGCTAGTCGTTTCATCTCTGCTATTTGATGCCCATTCGAGATACCAAGTGTAGTCAGGTCCTTCTCTACTTGGATCTTCGAATGAGATATACGATGTGGAGGTCACCCTCTTCCTCCTTGGGGTACCGTTCCCATCCATTCGGACAACAAGACCTAGCCAGCGTCTCTTAATTCGATCGATTGTGGTATTCGCCTATGTCAATGCGCAAAAGACCATAAATCTTCCGCAGAACCTTTCTCTCGAATACTCGTAACTTCGACACATTTCATGTTGTCATCGTCCACGCCTCTGCACCATATATTAGGACAGGAATAATGAGTGACTTATAAAGATTGATCTTTCTCCGTGCAGGTGACATACTTTATTGCAATGTATAATACTGTAGTCAGTTCTGATATTGAATAGAAAAATTTTATAAAATAAAACGATGTGAGTCAAGTTTTGAGAGTCTTTCGAGAACTTCTTCTGCAGTGACTTTAATGTTATGATGTCTGTGCAGCATAGCCAGGCCGATCTTGAAGCATGTTCGTCCTCAGCCACGTTTTCAAGGTGCGAAGTATTGAAAAATAACGTTCAGAACTCGTATTCGTCACAGGAAGTGTGCAGAATATGCAAACAAAACTATGAATTATAGGGTATAGGTCTACATCGCAGTTCTTCAACGTTTCCAATGCAATAGTCGGTAACTTATTGTCTTTTGACTTTTGCTTCCGTGCCTAATGGCACTGCCAGTGACCAAGTTCACCTTTGAGCTTCAAACTTCGCACGACGTTGTTATTATCCGAAAAGCCTTTGTATCTATCTATCAAGCAGTCAATAAGATTTTCCATTTCTTTGGCTTTGAAAGTGCAAACTTTTTTTGTAAGTAGCAAACGCAGCTGAAATCCATCCAATACTTTTCTAGAAAAGCGCGTCTTCAAATCTTTGCCGATTGTATCCAACAGAAGAATGTACACTGACACACTGTAGTATTATTCGCAAGTTCTCACGCAGAAATATTCGCGTTTTGTTTGTCGGTCCCAGATTCTTGGTTTTTATTCGTAAACTTTCAGTTTTGCCGCCATTTTTTTCATGTTTGAATAAATGGATCAAAAATATTCCTCAGCTTTTTGTTTTCGATTTCGGAACGTTACAAGCAGCGTATCTATCATATTAGATGCCTTTTCTAGATCGATCGAATCTTTCTGAAGAATCACACTTAGTGAATGAGTTGAAGATATAATATCATAATGACAAAAAATATAAAATAAAATTTGCGTTAAATGTCAAAATGTTCGATGCGCAAAGGTTTTAGCTGTCAGTTGTTGGCTTTTCTATGTTGGAAAACTCGGATAATAAACCGCGGAGAATATATCAATCGAACAGATCCCAAATGAAGCTGAATGCAGCATCTATTTCAAGCTCTCTATCAAGCCGCGTCGTTTCAAATTTAGCACTTTCAGTTACGGAATGGAACAATTTGTAACTTCAGTGGTATCTTAGCATTCTTTAATATATTCAAAAATATAGGCAGTCTTTTATTTTGTTTCTGACTTAAAAAGGCAAATTTCTGGATTATATTTCTGTTACTTAATATTTTTTCAGAAAATTACTAATAAGCCATTTAACTCTTGGGATGAAGAAATTTCCCACCTCCGAAGCTGGTACTGTATTAATAGTATGTAGTACTGACAAAAATTAAATAAAATCGAGTCGATACTACCTCCAACTCCCATATACTACGTATTTTGTATATATATAATTGCTTATTGTAGATTCCGATCCTTTGGCTTACGTTTTGCACCTTAAGGTATTTCTCTGGCTTTCATTTTTGCAAGTTACAGAAAATGAACTTAGCCTTTTCTTACTTGTTGTATTAAGCTCTGCTAGGCCTGTTACACTAATAAGACCATAAACCCTAATCACATTTTCATCTTTTGGGTTGCGTTATCGCCTTAATCGCAGGAAAACTATATAATATTGCGTATTTTCTCTTTGTTGGTATCCATCTCTAACACGTGTTCAAACTATACTGAGTCGAGCAATCAAGAAATTGTTTAATAACTGTGTTAGTACGAAGTCTTGTCTTTCTAAGGCCATATAGCGTAACCCGATTGCACTTATATAACGTGTTATAAAGATTACTGAAGCCATCTAATTCTAGAAATGTAGTGTATATCTTTTTATTAGATCTTATATTTGTTCTTGCAACATTTTCGGGTTAAAAATAGAGAAATATTATGCAGCAAGAAAGTGATTCCGATTTTTATAAAAAATATGAAAAGTTTTAATTTGTAACGCTTCAATATTAAATAACAGCATATGGCAGCTATATGCTACAGTAGTCCAATCTACACAATTTGTTCGGAGATTGTGCCGTTGCCTTGAGCAATAATCCATGTCAAATTTCGTGAAGATATCTTGTTAAATAAAAAGTTTCCATACAAGGACATAATTTTGATTGTTCAGTTTGTATGGCAACTATATGCTATTTTGGTTCGATATCGACGGTTCCGACAAATACGCAGCTTCTTGGGAAGGAAAAGATGTGTTCAAAATTTCAGATCGATATCTCAAAAACTGAGTGATTAATTCGTATATGTACAGACGGATGGACAGACGGGCAGAAAGACGTACAAAATTTCAGTTCGATATTATGACTAAATCAACCTTAGCTCGTAACGCAGATAATTTAAGTATAGGAGTATATACTTCATAGGGTTTCGGAGGCTTCCTTCTGGTTCTTACAAACATTTCGTGGCAAACTTAATATACCTTGTTCAGAGAATAATAAAGTTAATAGTTTTTAGTGTACTTACTTAAATAACTTTCTTTAAACCAATTGCACACATACTGACTTTAAAGAGACTTGCGTCTCTATCAAGTATTTATATTACACAATTGTTCTATAGTGACAACAAAAGACTTAAGAAACGAACTTTTTCTATATCTGAACTTTTTTATTTAGAATTTAATATAATGACTTTATTCAAAATCTTTTAAACATTCAAACTATGTTGAAATGCTAATGTTTCGTTGCCTTATACATTTAACATAACTGTAAAGTAATATTGGTTATTTATTTATTATTATAAATATAAAAAAAAATAAGTAAAGTTTGATTAGAAATACAAAAAGACTTTTTCGACTACCCAATATATATTACATTTAGAAATGGAATTATCGCTTCTTTGTGTCATTTAAATAAATGTGTTAGCATGTAAACCAGTAATTGCTTTCCTAAAACACGCAGATGTTCAACTGATTTTATTCTGCTCCGTTGCCAACAACAATAACACCACAAACAGCAACAGCAGCGTTGCCGCCATCATCTTAAACGCCATTTCAATTACAAATCAATTGAATAGATGTTGTTAAATGAATTATTTATGTGCGAATAAGGAGCAGAATATGCACACCAGCAACCCGAAGCAGTTATAAGTACCTAACTATGTATATATAAATATATAGGTGTATGTGTGTGTGTGCAGTCGCCAACTGGCTGTTACACTTAGCCAAATTTAGTAATTCAAGCAACGAGCAGCTGGTGAAATTTTATCTGCGTTGTCTCAACCGAAATGGCAACTAAGCGCAACAACAACAACACAAAAGCAAAAGCAAAGCGCAGAACATAAAACAAAAGAGGAAGCAGCAAAAAGCAGGCAGTAGTTGTTGTTTAGTGTGGGAAAAGCCAGAAAGAAAGGTTATTATTAGAAATGTTCGCAGAATCTTATTGAACTCTTTGAAATCGCTTGATCTACAAAACGTTAATGGTCGTTTTGGTTAAACGGTCCTCAGCCGCGCTCGCAGTGAGCACATAAGTGGCAGTTAAGTGGCAGCTAATACTTAAGTGAAATCAGCTGAATGCACATTTAATTGTGTGTGTATGTGTGTGTGTAGAAGTGAGTGCGCGACTTATTAATTAGCGGTACTTTAACTAGAACGGTTAGAGTTTTCTTCGCTGCAGTTTGAGTGTTCGTTGGTAGAAAGAAAGTTAAGGAAAAGAAATACCATTGATTTTTCGTGGAAAGTGGCGTTTGTGTAGATTTGCAACAAACGACTTAAGAAACGAACTTTTCCCTGTTTTGGCTTAATTTTTTTCTGCATTTTTGAGGGTTTGTAATGTTTGGAGTAAATTATTTATATATATGTTAGTAGGTCGTGGTTTAAAATCTGGAATTTAAGGCGCTGCCAAACCACTAACTATAATATACATAAGTACTAATTATTTATTTATGTATGTATATGTTTGTTAGTGAAAGAGCTATATTTAAGTCAAAACAGTTCCAGATATTAATAATTAATATGAAGATGTGCTTAGAGTGGGCATTATTTAGGATAGTCGAAAAAGTTTTTTCGTATTTCTTATCAAACCTACTTTTTATATATATATAATATGTACCATTTTGGTCGACCACTTTTTGCCATTCTGCCGCTCGAGACATTATTCCATCAGTGTAAAACTTTTCTGGTTTCTCGGCGAAAAATTGCGATAAGTAATTTTCACATGCTTTTCTTGAAGCCAACTTTACTTCATTAAGAGAGTTCTGCATTGACCGAAACAAATGGTTGTCCGATGGTGCATGGTCAGGGCTATATGGTGTATGCATCAAAACTTCCCAACGAAGCTCTCCCAGTTTATGCCGAGTCATCAAAAATGTGTGTGGTATAGCGTTGTCCTGATGGAAGACGAAGCCTTTCTGTTGATCAGTTCTGGCCGCTTTTTTCGGTTGCTTGCTCCAATCTCATCAGTTGTTGACAGTAAAATGTAGAATCAATCGTTCGACCTGGCTGGAGCAACTCATAGTGGATGATTCCTTTCCAATCCCACCAAACACTCAGAACAACCTTTCGAGGCGTCAATCCTGGCATTGCGACCATTTGTTGAGCCTCACCATGCTTAGACCATGATCTTTTTCGCACATTATTGTCGTATTTGATCCACTTTTCGTCTCCTTTTACCATTCGCTTCAGAAATGGTTCGATTTAATTTCGTTTCAGCAAAGAATCGCAGATGTTAATTTGGTCCATAAAATTTTTCACAGACAATTCATGTGGTACCCAAACATCGAGTTTCTTTTTGTAGCCAGCCTTTTTTAAATGGTTCAAGACCGTTTCATGAGGAATGCTGAGTTCCTTAGCGATGTCATGGCTGCTTATGTGAGGGTCCTGGTCAATCTTTTCCATCATTTCATCGACTTTTTCAACGATAGGTCGACCAGAGCAAAATCCACTTCGTTGATAACTGCGGAATTCAAGTGGTCTTCAAAGCAAAAGAAATATCGAAGAAATGCTACCATCAGCTTTATTTCAATATATGGCCCAATATAGAAATTTTCTAAACCTTTAATAATTTGATATACCATACCATTTGATGTATCATATATACTTTGACAAACAAGAAAAAACGAAAACTTTGGCTACTTTGAAGCTAGAATACCTTTCACAAATAAATAAGTTTCCATACTCCGGAACATAATTTTGATCAGCCAGTTTGTATGGCAGCTATATGCTACAGTGGTCCAATCTAGAAAATTTCTTCACATATCGCGGTTTTTCATACAAGAAATTAATTTTAATTGGAACAGTGGAATTATATTAATCAATTTCTGAAGAAGTAATTTGTTTGTAAGATCCTAAGGCAACTGAAACTGCAACTTTTTCTTCTCTTTCTTCAAATCAGATTAGTGAGAAGAACTTAAAAATACACCAGGACGAAGGTAGCGATGAAAAAGTTACAAGCATTCAGTAAAGGTTGTGGAGTCATCGAAAACTTTTCTCATTCGAGTCGACCATTTAGCTCTATTAATGACGATAACATCGAAAAAGTTAAAGAAATAGTGCTTGAAAATCGTCGTGTTGGGAGAGAGACAGCAGAGAATCTCAAAATCTTTTATGGATCGATTCAACCATTTTTGGTAATATTTTGGGTACGAAACGTGTCTATGCTGGACTCGTACCAAAATACTTGATTTTCGAAACGCATCATTACTGGTGACAAGAAGCTTTTGAATATGACGTCCAAACTATCCAACGTTCTAGTGAATGGCGCTCCAAAAATGCGCCGAAACTTAAAAAATCACATCAAAGTCGGCCAAAAATTAAGGAGCTAAATGTGCCGTCGTTTTTGTTAAATGTATGGTTCACCATGAATTCGTTACTCGCGGTCAAACGGTCAAAAAAATACTACTTAGCAGTTTTGAGGTGTTTTCATGAAGCAATTCATCGAAAACGACCGGATTTTGTAGGCAGAAAATTTATTAATTTTTCAACAAGATAAAGTGCTGTCATATTCTTCGTTGATTGTGGCTAACTTTTGGGCCAAACATGAAACGAGAATCAGTGCTCAGCCAACGCATTCGTCAGATTCGGCTCCCTGTGACTTTTCTGTTTTCGAATTTGAAAAATCCGCTTTGGCGAACGTATCATGAATCCAATGAATCCATTGAAAATAATTCACAGGAGATGGAAATTGAATTAAGGATGAAGATTTTGAAGGCGATTACAAGGATTTGTATTAAAGTTTTTGAAAATCTTGTTTTTTTCCAGTCCTGATCAAATTTGATCAGATAGTATATCCTTTGCTTTTCTTTAGCATTTAGTGACACTGTTAGTAGCATTGAAATAGTATATAAAGAGGGCTTGACTTCACTTTCTTTTGTGAACTAATAAATCGGGCATTCCTATCAGTTTTGGGAAGATTTTTATCTATTATTAAATATAAAAAACCCTAATTCGGTTTTTATTCTTAAGATAATTGAGATATAAAGTATCTTTAAGTTCAACTAAACTGGGCACAGTGTGCTAAATTTTACTTAAGTCGGTACAGTAATTTAGGAGCTTAGTCCGGACAAAACGTGACACTTAATATTTATAAGCTTTAAGCGGTTTGATTTACAGAGAACTTAAAAAAAAAACAACTCTTTTATGCGGGAAATGTTCTACGAATCATAGTGAACAACTTTGCCTAAGAGACTATGGATCTAAAACCGGTTTTGAGCCAGCAATTTTTAAGTCGAAATTTGTTTTAGCGATCGCAAAAATTTGTTCGACAGATTTTGAGATATCCGAATGAAATTTAATACGTAGGTGCATTTTGATATTCCATTGAACATTTGTTGAATTGGTCAGATCGGACAACTATAACACATATCTCCCATGCAACGATTATTCAGATGTTTTAAACTTCGTCTCAAAAATCGCTGGATCTACAGCGGTTTTGGGCTCATGAACCAAGATGTTCAGAATGATGTTTTAATCAATGTTCTACAGTGACCGCATACGCGGTTTTATAGAAAAATCGACCCGCTCAAATATTGGGTAGTCGAAGAAGTCTTTTCATATTTTTTCAATAGATGTCGTTGCAGTCGTATATCTCCAGTGCTACCAATCACATTGTGTCATACCATATAGTATTGAAAAGGTGAGATTTTAAGCTTAATTTAACCAAAAATAACAATTAAATTCGGTTTAGAAATACGAAAAGACTTTTTCGACTACCCAATATACGTATGTAAAGATATTTTCCATGAAATAATTTTACTTGACATCATTAAAAAGCGCCTAAAGTTAATATCACACGGCGAGCTGTAAGCGAAATACGCCAACAATAATTCATTATAATTTTTTTTTACACAGTGCTTGACCAAAATTAGGCAACACTTGCTGAATTTCGCAAATGTCACCAAACTTTTCTCAACCGAACCATAAAAGCGGCGACTAGGAAGTAAAAAATCAAATAGAATTTCAAGAGTATTGTTAATTATGCACGCACAGTTGACTCAGTTGGCGACTTGCAATTTCACTTCCCGACCAATTCACACCGCCTTGCGACAATTGCGACACGAAACGCGCTCGTTCGCTAGCAACACGCAGCAGAAAACGTAAATTTTGGTGGCTTCCAGCGATTTTGCATACCAATGTTTGTTTTTGTTATATTTGTATGGCAGTTAGTGTTAAAAAACGTAATAATAATAAATAAATAAAAGCGTTATAGCAACAACAACAAAAAAAATCGAGCCGCAAGAGAAATGTGTCAAATCGTTTAACTATTCAAAAAGGCGAGCGCACCAAATATTCCACGACGATTTATGCTCTACGCGCCGCATGTAACACATACAATACATACATACATACATATGAATATACAGATATAAAGCAATGTAGACAAAACGTGAAAAACTTTACTCTCTTTTGCTCAACGCTGTACTGCGCCGCCAAATCCGCTTCCCTCCTATCGCTTACGGTAATATAGTGATTTCATTTATTTTTTATTGTTGTTGGTTATACTTTGTTTTTGGTGCGTAAACACTCCACTTTGGTGTTCATATTCGCATTGCCAAAGAAAGTGAAACTTTTTTGTATAAACAACAATGGATAAATACTATACTCATGGACGGCATATGTGCATGTGTGAGCGATAAAAGGAGCGTAAATATAAAATAAATGGAAAAAAGTGAAAAGAGAAAAGAAAAATGAAGTAGAAAAATATGAATATTTCAAAAAAAAGTAAAAAAAAATTATAATGAAAACGATTGCGTAGTCATGCGGCATAAATGCGGGTTGCTCTTGCTGTTATTGTTGTTGTTGTCATTTTCCGTATTTTGTAATTTGTATGCACGTGATTCATTGCATGGCCATAAGCTGCCTGGGTGCATATGAGTTTTTGAATATTTTACTTTAGTCAAATTTATTTTTGTGGCAGGCATTGGCGCCCATAAAATAATACAGTGCGGAGCAAAATTATTAGATCGGTGACAAATAGGTAGCTATGAAGATATTTAATATTTTATATTTTTTTAATAAAAATCTAGTATTTTATTGGTTTTCAAAAAATCTGAATTTTTGTAGCTTAAAGTACACTTTAGGTTCCAAAAATTTTTTTTTTAATAAATTCTAATATTTTTTTGATTTCAAAATTCTGCATTTTTGTGCCTTAAACTAACTTTGAGTCTGGTTGTGAAAGTGGATAAGACGAAATGTCTCTTGTTATCAAATAAACAGTCATCGCATTCGCTAGTTGGCTTACATGTCACTATTGACAGTTATAACACTGAAGTTGTAGATAATTTCGTCTGCCTTGGAACCAGCATTAACACCAATAACAAAATTAGCCTCAAAATCTAACGCAGAATCACTTTGCTTTCTTATATAACCTAAAAACCAACACCTTATATCAAATCACTTATTCATATCACATCCACACAACAGAGTCACATGGCTACTGACTAGCCACCCAGCCGCCCCTGCCAGCCTTTCTTATATAGAGCCAACAGCCAGAGGCTCAACACTTCAGTTCACATAAACACATCATTTGATATCACATCAACTCAATTATGTCACATGGCTACTAGCCAGCTTCCTGGCAGTCTTTCTTATATACAAGTAGTGCCATCCAGCCACAAGCCTGGCACTTCATATAACATTACATCAGTCACATGACTACTGGCTAGCCACCCTGCCGGTCGTTTTTATATAGAGCCAGTAGCAAAAACCCTTCGACTTCAGATCACAAAAACACATCCTTTGACAACACATCAACTCAACAGAGTAACACGGGTACGAGTATTCGAGAGTAAGGCTTTGCGGAAAATATATGGGCCTTCGCCCTTTGACAACGGCGAGTACCGCAGTCGATGGAGCGATGTGCTGTACGAGAAGTATGACGAGGCTGACATAGTTCAACGAATTAAGAGACAGCGGCTACGCTGGATAGTTCATGTTGTCCGCATGGAAGAGAACACTCTAGCTTTGGAGGTTTTCGATTCAGTACCCGCCGAAGAAACGACTGATAAATTCAAGAAGAGTAGTAATAAATTCAATTTCTCCTTTTACTCCCAAAATAAATATTCAAATTTTCTAATATTCAAATTTTAGGCCTTTTTTGAGGGTTCTAGACTGACCTAACAACTTTACAGCCTTATAGCATGAATATTCCAAATCTGTTTACTTATTATCGATAAAATCTTAGAGCAATTAATTTTTGATAAGGTTTTTTTAGCTAAAGCTTCCGGAAGATGGCGCTGTCTTAAAATGTTTCAAAATTTCATAGTTTTCATATAAAGATAATATTGCTATCTATCAGAAAACTGTGATATTTAGTCTTTTAAATAATTAACTTAGCTTAAACATTCAGAAGAGTTTATATTAAAAAATTGCTTTCAAATATTTTTGGAAGCTTAAGGGGTTATTCTAGACTAAAAATAAAAAAAAATTGATTTCTTGTTTATTTTCAAAGTTTAACTATTCAAGAATATGTCTGCAAGAGTGTTTTTCAAAACTTAAGTTATTTTCGGAGATAAAGATAGTAAACCGGAGATATATAGCATGTATGTATGTGAAGATATAGGTATATGCGAAACTTTAAAAGTGTGTTTTTTTTTAAACAGTCTTTTTCAAAACGATACCCACGGTTACTGAGGCTCTACCAGATCGATTTACCTGAAATTTTTAGAGAGTCTTCTTTATAGACTTATCTATGTCTGGAACTATTCATATTCCCAATTTTAAAATTTTACTGTTTTAAAAAAAAAAATTCGAAACAATCAGGTTCTATAAAAATATAAATAAAATATTAAAAAATCACGCTGGCAGGTGCCAAAATAAACGAATTGAACCGAAAGTCATCCGAAAATCTTTTTAAAAACTAATTGTGAACTATTTGCATCAAACATACTTCGAAATTCCCTCAAAACCTTCGAATCAAAAACTATATAATAAACAAAAAAAAAATTATGCTCCATTAGGCACATTCCCACAATACATACATAGACAGTTCATTTAATTGTTATCTTTATCTCTTATAAATAATTTACTACGCTCAACAGCTCACTGCCGCTATTCACTCACACATTCTATATATATACACACACACACACACACAACAAACGAAAGACTTAAGCCACAAACTCGCTTTCAATTAGGCAAGCCACTTTTATTCTGTTACATTCTCATTCTGCCGCGGCCAACAAGCGCATGCGCAAGCACGCCGTGGGAACTTTTGTGTTCGTGCGAAATTCGCAAAATATGTTTGTTTACTTACAATTAACGTTTTTGAGATTTTAAATCGCTTATCCATATTTATATATTCCATTGTGCCGGCCGATTACTGTGATTACCGCTGTGCTCCAGCTGTTGACGCTGTCTGGTGGCTGGCGTTTAATTATTATTGCTTTATTATTAACACTTTCTTTGTGCAAATGCACCTTTTCCAGTTAAAAGATATTGCAATTGTTTTGTTGTGTGTTCACTTGGACGTGCTGCTTTGTGTTATTCTGGTGCTCTAGCTGCAGGCAGCCAATTATAGATTGCACGTATTTCACTTTGAATGAAAAAACTGTAATTATTATTAAAAATTTTATTAATTAAAGGCTTGTTTGCTATTTTTTTGAAGAAAAATTATTTATTTTTATTTTAACTATAAACGCACGCCAATTTTTTAGACTTTTGAAATGTTTGTGAGTAGTTTTTTTTTAATGAAAATATTTTTTTATTTGTGTTGGACTTAGTTTTTTTAGCATTTAACAGTGTAGAGAATTAAATGGGTATAGTTTTTTTGTAAATTAATTGAATAAATTAAATTTTTAATTTTTTGTTATATTTTTTGCAATTTAATACTTGTTTTTCAAAATCATTGCTAATATAAATATTTGAACAGAAATTATTAAAAACTATAAAGAAAAAAGGCTAAGGGCTCTATTGGTATTTATTGTATAATTATGACTTCAAAAGCTTGTATTTTTTCTATAAGGTTTTGTTTGCAAAAGAGGGTTTTTTGCGTTTTGTATTTTTTGACAAATAAATATTATAATAATATAATAATATTTTTATTATTAATTCATTAGTATTTTAAGAATTTTAGTATTATAATTGTAGTGGTAGAATTATCAGTATTTTTAGAATTTTAAATTTTTTATGAAAATTTTGATTAACAATTTTTTTATCATATTACTAATTTTGTTTATTTTTAAATGGATTACATATTTTTATAGATTCTCTTTTCTTCAGTATATATATTTTTTATATTTTTATTTTTTCAATTTTCTAATTTTTTTTTAATAAAAAATTGAGATATATTTGTAGAGTTTTAAAATTTGTGTCTGGATTTTGAGTTCTTGTTTTTGTATCAGAATTTATGGATTTTTTGTTTATTTTTAAGTGCAATAAGTATTATAGAACCTCTTTCATTCAATTTAAAATACTTATTATTTATTGTTTCATTATTGAATGTTTTTAATTTTCTTTAAAAAAGTAAAGAATTTCAGTTATACATATATTTGAAATTAGTATTTTTAAATTTTTTCAAATATTTTTTTTTTATTTTTTTTTATTAATTTTTATACATTTTACTTTATTTCATATATTATATTATATTTTTCTCGAAATATTTTATTTTATTTATTTGTTTTTTTTTTATAAAAATTGTGAATCTCAATTAACAAATTAATTTTTTATTTGAAAATTATTTCTGAACTTTTTTTTTCTAAATTTTCTTTGAAAAAATAAACAATTTCAGTTAAATATTTTTTGAAATTAAAGTTTTTAAATAATAATTTTCAAAAATATTTTTTATTTTGTTTTATTTATTTATTTTATATTATTTTTCTTTATAAAAATAATGAACTTAAGTTAAAAATTATTTTATTTCTTATTATTATTTCTTTTCTAAAATTATGATCTTCAATTAATTTTTTTTTTAATTTTTATACATATTTCTGAGTTTTTATTTTTTCTAAAGTGTCTTCAAAAAATGAATAATGTCAGTTCTATATTTTTTAATATTAATATTTTTTCAAAAATATTGTTTCTTATTTTTTTTTTATAAATGTTACGTTATTTTATTAGATTTCTCTAAATTTTTTTATTCTATTTATTTCTCATACTATATTATTTTTTTTTATAAAAATAATGAGCAAAAGTGAAAAATTAATTTAATATTATTTCCTTTCTTTATAAAAATTATTATTTTTTTACAGTTTTTTTTTTTGAATTTTCGTAATTATTTCTGAGTTTATATTTTTTCTAAATTTTCTTTGAAAAAATAAACAATTTCAGTTGTATATAATTTAATATTAAAAATTTTAATATCTTTAAATAATGATTTTTCAAAAATATTTCTTCTTTATTTTTATTTTTTTATTTTAATAGGTATATTATTTTAATTTTACTTTATTTTATTATTTTTTTCTATATTTTTTATTTTATATTATTTTATTTTATAAAAATATTGATTTCAAATTAAAAATTCATACATTTTATAAAAATTATGATCCTTAATTAAAATTAGTTTTGAAACTTTATAATTATTTCTGAGTTTTTATTTTTTCAACAATTTTCTTCATTGTTTTATAAATCTCATGATGAATAAATATGTCGATAATTATATTATATGCGCAAAATAGTCCCACAGTTTTAGAGATATAGGAAATTTTGTACACATTTTTTTCTCTCTGTTTATTTGTCGGATCCGCCGATATCAAACTACTATGGCATACAAACTGAACGATTAAACTGAAGTTCTTGTATGAAAAACCTTTTTATTTGGCGAAAAGTTCTTCACGAAATTTGCCACAGATTATTCTCTAAGACAACGCTACAATCTAGGAATATATTATTCAGATCGGACCACTATAGCATATAGCTGTCAAGTTGATCGATCAAAATTAAGATAAATGTCTTTTTATAACCTTTTATATGCTTTTATGCTATAAGAATTACGCCTGTGAAGGGTATTGTGGCTTCGGTGCAACCAAAGTTAACGTTTGTTCTTGTTTCTTAATTTACACTATATTTTTTTAATTTATATAATTTTTTGTAAATTTTTATTATTTTTTTCTGATTTATATTATTTTTATTAATCTGTTTTTGGTTAAATTTTTTGTTCGCAGTTTCACCTTTTAATTTTGTAAATAAAATATTTTTAATTTTAAAATTTTTTTTTACTAATTTATTTGTGTTTGTAATTTAATACTTTTCCTTTTTATATGATATTTCTATAATTTTTTCAACTCCAGCTGCCACTTTTGGTCTTTTGAGTCTATATTATTATTTTATTATATTATTTTTTCTATTTTCTCACCACTGCATTAATTATTCATAAATTTAAGACTATTATTGATTATATATAAATTAATTTAATTTTTTCTTTATACTTGTTCAATTTTCGATTAAACTTCACTCTTACTTTACCGTTTTCTCGAAGCACTTTATGTACTTTTCTCACGTGCAACAACACTTACACAACAAAATATGAATTTCACCAACTTTGTTACATTTCTAAATGCACACATCGCCTTGGCGCTTAATTGTATTTCACTGCAACGCACCTCACACATACACACACTACGTTGTATGCGTGCGTACACATGCGCAGATATGCCACCTTAATTCCCTTTTATGAGTTTTTAATTTATTTCACGTTGATATTGTTGTTGTTGTTGCTATTGCTATTGCTGTTGCCGTTTTATCTTCAGCCGATTTATATTTCATGAACACTTCCTGCTAGCAGTTCACAGAATAACTAAATGGCAAATGTAGTACGCGACGCTTGGCTAAGTAACCGAAAGCAAAAACAAAACAAGACGAAGAAGAAAATCACGTTCACACGCTTGGCACTCACGTTTACAACTGTGCGCCGTACCAGCGGCGAAAACATCATCAACACCGAATGGCAGGCAGCAGGCAGCAAGCAGCAGCAAACACCAAACGCCACCAAACCAAACAGCGCAGACAGACCATAAGCCATAAAGCAAGTGTGATGGCAGCGCTGAGTCAAAGCAGAAGTGGCTAAAGCGGCAGCAGCAGCAGCCAATAAGCCAACACGAAAGCCGCGCGCAGAGCCAGACTCAGACTCAGGCGCAGTGTTTCAGACGCGCACGGCTAAGTTGAGTTAAGTGGCAAGAGACAGTTAAGTGAGCGGCAGCGGCGAATGTCAAACAGTTGGCAACCAACAAAGTGGCAAGTAGGTGGCGGATGGCGGGCGGCGCGCTGCTTTTGCTGATAGCGTTGGTAATGCGCCACCAAGCATGCGCGTTGTGCGGCAGGCGGCGGGCGGCCGGCGGTTGTTAAAGAAGCGCGCTTCCTAATGCCTTAGAGCGCGTTTGTGGGTAGGTGAGTGTGCGCAACATATATGTATATATTGCTTTGTGTTTACATTGCCGACTCTGTTGCGTGCGTTTGTGTGTGCATGCGCGCGTTTCTGACGTAGTGTTAGGCGCTCGCGTATAACAGTCACATTTGACGCCGCCGCAAAGAGTGCCGCTGGGGTCTTCTACTACTACTACTACCGGCTGCCTTTCCGCTCGTCTCCCGCATATCGCCATCAGACCAATGCTCGTCTGCAATTTACGCGCTGAAGTATAACTTTTTCTTATTTATTATTCGCGGCGGACAGCAACGACAGAAATCTACTGAAAACAAACAAAAACAAAAAGTTACTAAAAGAGACTACAACAACAGTGAAGTGCTAGTGAAGAAAGGCAAAAAAGGAGCGAAAGGTGAAAAGAGTAAAAACAAAAATAAAAACAGCGTTAACAGATATGTTTTTAGCGCCGCTGTAGCTTTCGAGCGATGAGCGATTTGCCACATTTGTATACAGGGATTTGTTTAATTGTTGCATTTTTGTTGTTGTTTTTTTATTATTATATTTGTAGCTGTATTTATGAATTTTGATAGCGCTACTACGATCAATACCATTTTTCAGCTGCTACTACCACTTTTACTACTACTTTTGCTATCACCAATACTAGTTGATTGCTTCTACTACTCTTTTACTGCTACTACTAGTTTTATTCCTCGTTTTTTTAATATTACTACTACTGCTATTTTGCTACAATCAATACTACTTTTTCTTTTCAAACTATTACTATTTTACCGCTGCTACTAGTTTTCATTACTACCAATACTAGTTTTATGCTTCTATTAATATTTTGTTACTACTATAAATTTTACTACTACATACTTTTTTTAATACTACTACTATTTCACTACAACTGCTACTAATTTTACTAATCTTTTTTTTAATACTGCTGCTCTCGAAATTGACATTGTGTCATATCTAGCTCTTATCAATATTATTGTGAACAATTTCTGTATTTGTGAAAACTCCAAATACAATACTACGAAATTTTTAATACTTATTATGAAAGTTGCAGTACTTACAGTTCTGTCACTGTTGTTGTTAGGTGGTGATTTATGCTATAAACTATTCGTACAATTTCATTATTTTAATACTATTTATTTTAGTTTTCTACTACTATTTTGTCTACTACTATTTATATTAATACTTTTTACCTTGTAGTAATAATAATTTGTAAACAAACTATGCCTACAATATCATTATTTTAATACCATTTTCTACTACTTTTTTCTATTACTATTCTCAAAACACTCCTACGCACGGCAGCAACTTTGTTTATGACGAACTACTTTCTGGCTTGCTTGTTTTTACTTTTTATACTACCCTTACAATTACTACCTTATTTACTACTATTTTTAATTTAACTACTGCTGCCTGGGAAGGAATTGCTTCCCTTTTCACTAAAGTGCAATTTAGCATCCAAGAAAGTAAAGAAATGTGCAAGCGGTGAAGATGAACTAGCCAATACTTAAAAACAGACAGACAGCTAGACAAACGGTTGGTCAAATGGTCGAACTGCTAGCCAGACACTCATCCACTCTGTGAGCAAGTTACCCAGCTGCTAGAAACTATAAGTATTCATATACATATACCAATGCTTGGGTGACTGCATCAGACTCAGCATGCCTGCACAGCAGTATAGCTGACGCGCACAGCTGATTGGACGCTCAACTACTACGAGCTCGCGCATTTTATACTCCGAACACCGCTGTGTGACTCCAAAATGTTTCACTACAAGCTTGCTACTACAACTTTTTACCACTGCCGAGCCTGTCAGCTCTGCCGCTGCGGCTTTTGCGTTGCCTAATCATCGCTTCACGTTCTACGCTTTGCGCGCATGCGCAGTGTGTCCGTATGTACGTCTGTCTCTGTAGTACCGTCTACTTGTTTCTCTCATTTTCTCGTTTTACTTTTTTTTTGTTTTTGCTTGCGCGCACACTTGTTGCTGCCGTGCGTTGTTGTGGTTTTCGCCGCATTAACGCGCTCCAACGCGCCTGCGCGCCTTAGTAGGTCAGTAGTGGTAATTGGCGCGTCATTGTTTGCTCGTCTTCGTTTACTCATTCGCCTTCAATTTTTCTACATTTTACTTGAGAGTTCTTTTAATTTTGCTATTTATATTCTTATCATTGCTATTTAATTTATTTCTCATTTTATTTACTTTCGGTTTGTTTGATTCCCTTGTCTTTTTTTGCGTAATTTTTGTGATTTTATTTATGTTTAATAACTGTAACCACATTAGATGGAAGTGTATTTTATAGGTATGCTTTACAAACTCTAAAAGCATCGTATTCAGTGTGTGGAAATGTTCATCTGTCTTCATAAACCATTAATTTGTACATTTCTAAAACTTTTTTTTTGGAAATGCCAAATGCTTTTCTCTCATTCCGTCACTTTTCAATCCAACAAAATAAAATGTAGTATACAATTGGGCGTAATACTAATTGTAAAGCTTTTTAGCAAAGTCGCAAACCTCCAAAAGTCATTTCAGAACTGCTGAGGCTTTTCTTCTGACAATGAGCAAGCTCTTTGTTTATTAGACTCTAGTAAATAAAACGGCTCTTAGTCTTAGCTTCTAGTCTTAAACGAATAATAAACGAATATATGGATCATCTCGAAAGATTATACATAGAATAGTTACTCTTGAACCATATAACAATCTTATGCCCGGCTGAATATAATGTATAAAAATGTTCATCTGTCTTCGAGAAGCATTACTTTGTACATTTCTAATTTTTTTTTTTTTTTGAAAAAGCGAGATGATTTCCACTCGTTCTGTCACTTTTCAATCCAGCATAATAAAATATGGCCTACAATTAGGCGTAATGCTAATTGTAAAGCTTTTTAGCAAAGTCACACACCTCCAAATGTCATTTTAGAGCTGTTGAAGCTATTCTTCAAACAATTACCAAGCTCTTTGTTTATTAGACTCTAGTAAATAAAACGGCTTTTAGTCTTAGCTTCTAATCTTAAACGTATATATTGATCGTCTTGATAGTTTATACATAGCTTAGCGGCTCTTGAACCATATAACAATCTAATGCCCGGCTGAAGGACTATTCTTGAAAAAAATTTAGGACAGTTCGAAAAACACTTCATATTTGTTAATACTTTTAGCCACTGCGTCCATATATAGATTTTTCCAAAAGCATTATTGACATAAAAAATGAGATCATTTGCTTGGTAGTTGGTCATTAAGCTCTAAATTGTATCAAAACTTCTTAAATAAAATTAAAAATATTATATTGAACAATTTTTTTTAAAGCGAGTTTAAGGATACTACAAATATGGGTTGCTCTCCAATATGGTAAAGTGATTCTTAGTATAAAATGCTTAAGAGAGTTGCCAACATAAAATTATAATAAAAAAAATTTGGTAAAAATTTCTGCTCTTGGTTAAAATATTTTGCAAATAATATTTGGTAACTGAAATAAATTTAGAAATTTCGTATAATATATTGCAAAAACGGGTTGCCATGTAGTACAATTTATAGTATTTTGTTTATTGAAGAAAACATATTTTTTTAAATAGTCAAACACGTCATGATAGATTATTGCAAAAAATTAAAAATAATATTTTAACATTAAACATAACATTAACAATTGAAATTAAGATTTATTTTTTCATAAAAAAATTACTAGAGTTGCCATAGTTGAAAATATTAATATAATTTTTTTGGAGTTAAGTGCTGAGAGCCGAACCAGTCATGATAGATTATTGCAAAAAATTATAAATAATATTTCTCTAAAAAATTAAATTAAATTTTATTCTTGAGTTGTCAAAATTTGCATAAAACAAGTTTACGTAAGTTTTAGCTTAAAGCATTCCTTAATAGAGTTGCCATCACTACAGCATACAGCATACAGCTAACAAACAAACGGAAATAATAAGCTACAAAATTAAGACTTGAAAATGGCAGAAAAAGATGTTGAAATACCTAAATTTACACATAATTGTAAAACCGGTATTAAACGAGTTACCAGAGTTGCCATATTATTTATTTTTATTTCGTTTACTTTATGTAAAGAAGTATAAAAAAGATGGAGCTATCAAAGCTGGTATGAAAATAGCAGTTTTGGCAAGTTTTAGCTTAAAGTATTCCTTAACAGAGTTGCCATCACTACAGAATTCCAGCTATCAAAAAAAATGGAAATAACAAAATTAAGACGTGAAAATTAAGACAAAATTAAGACTTGAAATGGCAGAAAAAATGTTGGAATACCTAAATTTATAAAATTTAGATAACCGATGCAAAACCAGATGGTAGAGTTGCCATATTATTTAATTGTATTTCGTTCAAGAAGTATATAAAAGATGTAGTTATCAAAACTGACAAGAAAATATATAAAATTGTATGTTTCATATACGCATTTATATATTTCACACAATGGCAACTCTGTCGGCTATTTCCTTGTAAAGTTTTTGCACTAATGCATATTTTAATTTTCTTATTCTAATATTGTTTACTGTACATTTTCGACAGTTTTCCTTTGTATAAACATGCTACTTTTTTCATGCAACATATTAGTTTTTGTTGTTGTTATTCGCAACAAACTACTACAATATGCAAAACACACAGCCACACAAACACGATTCCGGCGAGCGTGATGCTGAGCTGAGGTTGACTTTTCCATGCCCTCGTCTAAATGATAAATGTGCGACTAAACCGCACAAGCAGACGGCGAAAATCATAAAAACAAAAAACTGAAAAAAACAGTATACATATGTATATACAAAATATTCATTCGTGAGAATAGCGGCGGAGAGGGCTGAGGCTGCAACACTTCGACAATATGTTCACAAGGTGCAGCCGACATGCAATTGCTGTGTATTTTTCCCCCAAAGTGGAGGCGTTTGTTGCGAAAATTGGAAAATTCAATTTATTTTTCGGTGAACAGAAAATTTTAAGGTGAGCCCACCATGGCCGGGCCACAAAAGACTTAAGCAACAAACTTGCGCGGTGTAAAACCTAAATAACTCAACGCCGCCGCATATTGTGAGCGTGTGCATGTAGTGGTGCTGCCATCGGCTTTTAACTTTGCTTTTTCAGTATCTCTATTTTGCTATGAACAAATACGTGCGTATGTGTGTGTGTGTGGAAATGAAAGTGAATTTCTAGCGGTAAAGCTTGTTGGGTGTAACTATTTAAATTGCAGCTTCTCTAAATTGGCTAATGTTAAACAGACACATACATACATATATGTAGACAGGCGACTATTACTCGATACTGATGAAGACACCGAGAGCTACTCCATTTCGAGTGGAGTACCGCAGTTCTAGGCTCCCTATAAGTTATTGGAGCCGTCTATAGGAGCCAAAAGAGATGAGAGAGAGTCAAAGACGGTGAACCCACACACTGATATCGACAGACGACATGGGGACCTTGATTTCCACCTAACCCAAATACTAAGTAGACATGGGTGCGTCAGACCGCCATTAGTCCGAATTGTCCGACATGTCCAGAGTGCTTTGAAAACTCTGAGCATTTTTTTTGCCCTCGCTTTTTAAGTACAAGGGGAAACGGTGGAAAATTTTACGGCACTCATGTGTCATTCCATTGATAATTGTCGGAGAAGCGGCAGCCTCAATCAAAAGTGAGACACATATTACAGATTATGTGTCCGTCATTCTGTGCCATAGAGGAGACTTAAATGTTTTATCAACCTCAGAGTTGGGTTTAGTTGATTTAAGTTCCACACTTCGGCTTCTGACTTAAAACAAAAAAGCTTATAGACGTATATGTATATGCATACAGGGTGTGTCCGGAAAGTAATAAGACTGAGTTGATATAAAAAAAATCATTGAAGCAATCCTTACAATTCTTTAAAAATATTCAAAACAAGCTCCTTCTGCGTCGATGCAGCGCTGCCAGCGCGATTTCCAAGCATTGAAGGCGTAATGGAAGGCATTTTCCGGCATAGCCTTGAGAGACGAGGTGCATGCTGCATAGATCCGTCGTCTCTCAATCAAATCCTAAAAAAATTGCAAGTTAGCTTGAAAAGGTTCTCAATTTACAAACAAGTACTTTTGTAACTAACTGAAAATTAGATACAACTACGTTGAAATCTAAAAACTTGCAAATTAGTTGGAAAACTGTTTTCAACTTACAAACTAGTTACTTTTCAACTAGTTAATTTGCAACTTATTACTTTTGGACTAGTTGTATTCGGACCTAGTTACTTTTGGACCAGTTACATTCAAGACTAGTTACATGCGAGACTAAATGGTGGAAAACAACTTAAAAACTAGTTTCTTCCATTCGAAACTAGTTAAGTTTGGCCTAGATACTTTTGGTCTAGTTACTTTTGGACCAGTCACATTCGGGTCTAGTTACTTTTAGACCAGTTACTTCCGGGACTAGTTACTTTTGGACCAGTTCCTTTTAAAACTACTTGCCTGGGAAATAGTTACGGCCAAAAATTAATTAACAGATTTCACATAACCGGCACGATTTGTTTTGCTTTCAATGATTTTCAAATCTTTTGCTTCCTCTTCATAGCTCTTTGTTTACACTGGCTTATTTGGCTGTCTGAAAAGTAATAAGACTGAGTCGATTTAAAAAAAAGGTCCCTGTCGGACCCCATTGACCCTTCGGTTGAGTCTCTTGAGGACTTCCACGTAAAACTTAGCGTTTAGGGTTAGTCCAGGAGAAACAAATTCATGAAAGACGATGCCTCTGATGTCAAAAAAGCCAATGAGCATCGTTTTCAATTTGGACTTTCTCATTCTTCCCTTTTTTGGCCGTTTAAGCGTGCTTGATCATATCAAACGTCACTGTCGCAGATTCACCAAGTTTCACACAGAATTTAATCGCGTACCTCTGCTCTAACGAAGGCTGCATTTTCGACTTGCAACACGCACAGAAACACGTCGCCCGAGAATGTTTGTCCTGACTTCCCAGGTGCTCGGAGACAACTGACCAGCCGCTCGTTAGCTAAGAACGCCCTCTACCGAATCCAGTCGGTGCGCGCACGCTCTGAAGCACTGTCGCGGCGGAAGAAAATCATATAGTTTTGTTCACCTAACGGTTGTACCTATCACCTAAAACTTTCTCATTCTTCCCTTTTTTGGCCGTTTAAGCGTGCTTGATCATATCAAACGTCACTGTCGCAGATTCACCAAGTTTCACACAGAATTTAATCGCGTACCTCTGCTCTAACGAAGGCTGCATTTTCGGATTGCACCACTCACAAAAACACGCTGCGCTAAAATTTTTGTCCTGACTCTCTAGATGCTCGGAGACAACTGACCAGCCGTTCGTTTGTTAGCTCCAGTCGGTGCGCGCACGCTCTGAAGCACTGTCGCGGCGGAAGAAAATCATATAGTTTTGTTCACCTAACGGTTGTACCTATCACCTAAAACTAATCGACATAGATATGGGGTTATATATATATAAACGATCAGGATGACGAGAAAAGTTGAAATCCGGTTGAGATATCTCCCCGAGGGGTAGGAAACGCAATCATAAGTATGAAAGATGAAGAAAGGGAATTATTATATGGTAGGCAGGATTACGGAAAAAATTTCATTTCTGAGGATGTAGGAAGTAAACCTTCGAGGCAAATTTTTAATGCGAAAATTTAACAAGCTGTGCGTTTTAAGACGGAACACCGAACGAAGGAAAAATTCGGGCGAGCATTAATCGGACATATAAAAGATATAACATGATATGGAACGTTTGACCTTGATTCTGTCCAAGCCAACCCTATAAGGATTATGTTCTAACGAAGGACGGTATTAGCTAAACATCAAGATCCCGACCCCCGAAAGGCAGACAAGTGTATTCTTTAAGAAATCTAGAATATTTATTTCTAACGAAGTTTGGTTAGGGAATAAATATTGTAAGACGGTCTTTTAAAATACATAATTTTCAGCTTGTTAGAAGCGCAATAATTAATAAAAAGTGATCTAAGAAGTGAAGCTTATGAGCGGAAGTTGAGAGAATCTTTTCGTTTTCGAGCAGATTTACGGCAGTTGGTACGAAGATCCAATATACATAAATCTTCGACTCAGCCGATCGTGCAAGTTCCGATCTTATGAAATCTTCCTATAAAATTCAGAGCTCCACTGAGCACATTTTAGCCGTATATACATACATATATGTATGTATGTACAGTGGGTTGCCAAATTATTAGGGACAGTCACAAAAATACGGTATAAGTGAAGTATTGGTCTTTTTTAGTTATAAAAAGCTTTAATAGTAATAAAAGAGTAATTTACAAACTAACATAAGAACAAAAAATTAAAAATAATTGTTTCAAAAATATACATATGAGCGAGATAAAATATTTCTGATTAATAATCAGTACTTAGTCACATTTCCTTTCGCCTCAGTGAGTGCTTTAATCCGTCTGGCCATACTTTCTATGCACGTTAAGGCACTTTCTTTAATCATGGGGTTGTAGTGCCATACATTTATTAACTTTTCAATCAATTTTACCTTGGTACCTTGGTCTGCCATAAATTTTCTATGGGGCTTATGTCAGGTAAATTGCCAGGCCAAAGTAAAACTGGAATGTTATGGTCTGCCAGAAATTTGGTTATGCTTCTTGCTTTATGACATGGCGCTGAATCATGCATAAAAATGAAACCAATCCTTAAGTTTCGGTAACAGTCGAGTTTCCAAAACTTGTCTGTATTGGTCTTGCCTCATGGTAACCTGGACAATGTAGAGACGTCCAACCCCTTTAGCGCGTATGACAGACCACCCCATTATTTTAACAGGGTGTTTAACCCTCTCCACAATGCAGTCAGGGTGATATTTTTCGCCTGGACGTCGCCTGACGAAGCTGCTCTTGTCGGCCAGAATTTCAAATGTTGACTCATCTGAAAAACATACCTGAAAAAAAAAGTTGCTTATTATTTTCAAATATATGATTTAAAAAATGGTGTAAGATGACAGTAATAATAATAGCTGACCTTACTCTAGTCCTCATCAGTATTCTGGTGGTATTTTTGGGCCCAGGCAAGACGATTTTTCTTCATCGCATCTGTTAACCGAGGTTTCTTTGCAGGACGATAACCAGTCAACCCTTCTTCTGCTAACCTTCGCTGCACAGTTCTTTTGGATACTAGTACTCCAGACTCTTGAACTAATTGAGTTAAGAGCCCAGCACTTTTCTTCCTGTTTTGTAAGCAGATGTCCCGAATTCTCCGGTCAGATTGTGATGTTGTTATGCGTTTTCTTCCACTCTTGCCTTTTCTTTTTGGCGAAAGTGACTGATTTTGATCCAAACTAATCTTTATTTTATTCACTGCTGTCTTAGAAACTCCAGCTAGTTCTGCTACCTTCCTTTGCGAATGGCTTGTGTGCTGGAGAAGAGTTTTAATCTCTGATTTTTTCCTTGGGGACAAATCACACCCTCGACCCCTACTGGAGGAAAATAAAAAAATATTATAATGAAAATCGGTCCAAATTCATTATTTTTTTAATAATACAACTATGACACTTACATTTGATCTGCGTTTGTTGCACAAAAATGATAAAAACTTTTTTTAAATAATTAATTTCAACTTTCACTAAAATACGTGTTCAGCACCCTGCTAGTCTACCGTTAAAAAAAGAAAGAAAGTAAACAAATACATTAACTTTCAAAATCTACTTAAAGCTGGAGTTATCAAGATGTGGTGAACGCAAAAAGTACTTTCCTGTAAAGTTGTTCCTCTTAAAACCGCACTCAACTGCGCCCAAAGGAACAAATTGGGGAAAAATGCGACTGTCCCTAATAATTTGGCAACCCACTGTATATTGATATTGATGGATCATCTCCTTCTATTTGGTCTTTCTATTAAGTTCAATATTTGCAAGCAAAGTGTCGATTTTCAGACCTTCCGAAATAAAACAGGCTTCAGTTTCAGGCATTCGCAGTCGCTTTACAAAGCTTTAAACTCAAAAACTTGTTACTTCCAATAGTAGTTACGTTTAGAATCAGTTAAGTTTGGTCTAGCTACTTCCGAACTGGTTTCATTCGGAACTAGTTACTTTTGGACTAGTTACTTTCGGAACTAGTTACTTTTGGACCAGTTACTTTCAAACTAGTTACTTTTGGACCAGTTACTTTTGAAACTACTTACCTAGGAACTAGTTACGGTCAAAAATAAAAAAACCAGTTACTTGGGAACTAGTTACGGCCAAAAATTAATCAACGGCTTTTCGCATAATCGTCACGAGTTGTTTTGCTTTCAATGATTTTAAAAACACTTATTCGCATACTTTTCCTTCTTTGCTTTCTCTTCATAGCTCTTTGTTTACACTGGCTTATTTGGCTGTCTGAAAAGTAATAGGACTGAATCGATTTAAAAAAATTTATTGAACCAATCGTTACAATTCTTTAAAAACTTTCAAAATAGGCTTCTTCTGCTTCGATGCAGCGCTGCCAGCGCGATTTCCAAACAATGAAGGCATGGATCCCCTCTGTCGTCTCAAAATGCTTGCCTTTCATCGGCCTTTTCAGACAAGGAACTAAAAAAGGCCCACATCTGGGCTGTAAGGCGGCTGTAGAAGGGTTGTCCGGAGCGTTGTCGTGATGCGACTTCGAATCGGCTGCAATGTCCTGTCGGACCCCATTGATCCTTCGGTTGAGTCTCTTCAGGACTTCCACGTAATACTTAGCGTTTAGGGTTTGTCCAGGAGGAACAAATTCATGATGGACGATTCAAAAACGACAATGAGCATCGTTCCAATTTGGACTTTCTCATTCTTCCTTTTTTTGGCCGTTTAAGCGTGCTTGATTATATAAAACGTCTCTGTCGCAGATTCACCGAGTTTTACACAGAATTTAAACGCGTCTTCTCTGGCCTAACGAAGGCTGCATTTCCGGCTTGCAACGCTCACAAAAACACGTCGCCCGAGAATGTTTGTCCTGACTTCCCAGGTGCTCGGAAACAACTGACCAGCCGCTCGTTAGCTAAAATTCGAGCTTTAACCGCAAAAACTAGTTACTTCTAACAGTAGTTACATTTAGAATCAGTTAATTTTGGTCTACTTACTTACGAATTAGTTGCATCCGAAACTAGTAACGTTTGGACTAGTTACATCTGGAACTAGTTACTTTTGGACCAATTCCTTTTTAACCTACTTACGGTCAAAAATTAAAAAAACAAGTTACCTGGGAACTAGTTACGGCCAAAAATTAATTAACAGCATAATTTTCGCATAATCGTCACGATTTGTTTTGCTTTCAATGATTTTAAAAACACTTATTCGTTACAATTCTTTCAAAACTTTCAAAATAGCCTCCTTCTGCGTCGATGTAGCGCTACCAGCGCGATTTCCAAGCATTGAAGGCGTGTATCCCCTCAGCCGTCTCAAAATTCTTGATTTTCATCGGCCTTTTCAGACAAGGAAATAAAAAAAGTCTGGGCTGTAGAGCGGCTGCAGAAGCGTTGTCCGGGGCGTTGTCGTTGTGCGTTTTCCAATCGGCTGCGATGTCCTGTCGGACCCGTTTGATTCGCTTGAGGACTTCCACGTGAAATTTGCCGTTGACGGTTTGTCCAAGAAGAAATTCATGGTGGACGATGCCTTTGATGTCAAAAAAGATAATGAGCAACGATTTCACTTTGGATTTGCTCATTCTTCCCTTTTTTAGGCGAGGCCCTCCAAAAAGGCCTGATGCCACCGAAACACACCACTTCTTGCCAAAGCTGGTAAGCCTACGTGATCATACAAAAACGTCTCTGTCGCAGATTCACCGAGTTTCACACAGAATTTAATCGCGTACCTCTGCTCTAACGAAGGCTGCATTTTCGACTTGCAACACTCACAGAAACACGTCGCCCGAAAATGTTTGTCTGACTCTCCACCACTTCTTGATAAAGCAACAGTCTTCAGTTTGAGGCATTCGGAGTTGCTTTACAAACTTTGTTTTACTTTTAAACTTAAATACTAGTTACTGCCAAAAGTAGCTACACTTGGAACCAGTTAATTTCGGAACTAGTTACTTCTGGAGTAGTTACATTTGGAACTAGTCACTTTTGGACTAGTTACATTCGGAACTAGTTATTTTTGGACCAGTTACATCCGGGTCTAGTTACTTTTGGACCAGTTCCTTTTGAAGCTACTTACCTAGGAACTAGTTACGGTCAAAAATAAAAAACAAGTTACCTGGGAACTGTTACGGCCAAAAATTAATCAACGGCTTTCGCATAATCGTCACGATTTGGTTTGCTTTCAATGATTTTAAAAACACTTATTCGCATACTTTTCCTCTTTTGCTTCCTCTTCATAGCTCTTTGTTTATGATGAAAAGTAATAGGACTGAGTCGATTTAAAAAATTTATTGAACCAATCGTTACAATTCTTTAAAAACTTTCAAAATAGGCTTCTTCAGCTTCGATGCAGCGCTGCCAGCGCGATTTCCAAACAATGAAGGCGTGGATCCCCTCTGTCGTCTCAAAATACTTGCCTTTCATCGGCCTTTTCAGACAAGGAAATAAAAAAGGTCCGGGTGGCCCATTTGTCCTGTCGGACCCCATTGAAACCCTTCGGTTGAGTCTCTTGAAGACTTCCACGTAAAACTTAGCGTTTAGGGTTTGTCCAGCAGGAACAAATTCATGATGGACGATTCCTTTGATGTCAAAAAAGACAATGAGCATCGTTTTCAATTTGGACTTTCTCATTCTTCCTTTTTTTGGCCGTTTAAGCGTGCTTGATCATATCAAACGTCTCTGTCGCAGATTCACCGAGTTTCACACAGAATTTAAACGTGTCTCCTCTGGCCTAACGTCGCCCGAGAATGTTTGTCCTGACTCTCCAGGTGCTCGGAAACTACTGACCAGCCGCCCGTTAGGTAGGAACGCCCTCTACTGTACTGTCGCTGCGGAATAAAATCAGTCGTGTTACTTTCCGGACAAACTCTGTATTGTTTTGTTTTGTTCACCTAACGGTTGTATGTACGTATCACATAAAACTAATCGACATAGATATAGAGTTATATAACATAAAAAATAAAACAATGCGTTTTTATAAGCAGCACTATGTGCTTCTGTTGAGCTTTATTACAAAACTGACTACACTTAACTTTAAGGTTTATAATCTAACCTATGCTTGAGCCGGCCTACGTGACCAAAGATGCTTGGTCAGCTAAAAGGGTTTGCGCGTGTAGCGCTCACCTGCAGCTATTTGGTTTTGGGGGAGAAGACATGGTTGCGCGTGTTTCGCTCACTTAAGAATTTAGCGGATGCGCGTTTAGCGCAGTTGCACTTTTGGTTGTAATAGGACTCCAAAGTATGCAAACGGTTTGTATGTTTCTAGCATATAATGTGGGAATGGAATTTATGTAGAAGTTCATAAAATATTGTGTTAACTTATATACATACTTATATAAATGATCAGGATGATGAGAAAAGTTGAAATCCGGTTGAGATATCTCCCCGAGGGGAAGCAAATTACATTTGGCAAGAAATCCAGAATCTTTATTTCGAGTGGGGAATCGAGAAGAAAGGGAATTATTATATGGTAGGCAGCATTCCGGAGGAAATTTCATTTCTGAGGAAATAGTGAACCTTCGAAACAAGTCTTTTAAGCGAAAATTTAACAACTTGTGCGTTTTAAGACGGAACACCGAGCGAAGGGAAAATTCGGGCGAGCATTAATCAAAGACACATCAATGCTTTTACTCTGTATCATATAGAAATATAAAAGATATAACATGATATGGAACTTTTGACCTTGATTCTGTCCAAGCCAACCCATTAGGGATTATGTGCTAATGAAGGACGGAATTAGCTAAACATCAAGCTCCCGACCCCCGAAAGGCCGACAAGTGTATTCCTCAAGAAATCAAGAACATTTATTTCTGACGAAGTTGGTTAGGAAATAAATATTGTAAGACGGTCTTTTAAAATACATAATTTTCAAGCTTGTTAGAAGCGCAATAATAAATAATTAAGTGATCTAAGAAGTGAAGCTTATGAGCGGAAGTTGAGAGAATCTTTTCGTTTTCGAGCAGATTTACGGCAGTTGGTACGAAGATCCAATATAAATCTTCGACTCAGCCGGTCGTGCAAGTTCCGATCTTATGAAATCTTCCTATAAAATTCAGAGCTCCACTGAGCACATTTTAGCCGTATATATGTACATATATATTGATATTGATGGATCATCTCCTTCTATTTGGTCTTTCTATTAAGTGCAATATTTGCAAGCAAAGTGTCGATTTTCAGACCTTCCGAAATAAAACAGGCTTCAGTTTCAGGCATTCGCAGTCGCTTTACAAAGCTTTAAACTCAAAAACTTGTTACTTCCAATAGTAGTTACGTTTAGAATCAGTTAATTTTGGTCTAGCTACTTCCGAACTGGTTTCATTCGGAACTAGTTACTTTTGGACTAGTTATTTTCGGAACTAGTTACTTTTGGACCAGTTACTTTCAAACTAGTTACTTTTGGACCAGTTACTTTTGAAACTACTTACCTAGGAACTAGTTACGGTCAAAAATAAAAAACCAGTTACTTGGGAACTAGTTACGGCCAAAAATTAATCAACGGCTTTTCGCATAATCGTCACGAGTTGTTTTGCTTTCAATGATTTTAAAAACACTTATTCGCATACTTTTCCTTCTTTGCTTTCTCTTCATAGCTCTTTGTTTACACTGGCTTATTTGGCTGTCTGAAAAGTAATAGGACTGAATCGATTTAAAAAAATTTATTGAACCAATCGTTACAATTCTTTAAAAACTTTCAAAATAGGCTTCTTCTGCTTCGATGCAGCGCTGCCAACGCGATTTCCAAACAATGAAGGCATGGATCCCCTCTGTCGTCTCAAAATGCTTGCCTTTCATCGGCCTTTTCAGACAAGGAACTAAAAAAGGCCCACATCTGGGCTGTAGGGCGGCTGTAGAAGGGTTGTCCGGAGCGTTGTCGTGATGCGACTTCGAATCGGCTGCAATGCCCTGTCGGACCCCATTGACCCTTCGGTTGAGTCTCTTGAGGACTTCCACGTAAAACTTAGCGTTTAGGGTTCGTCCAGGAGGAACAAATTCATGATGGACGATTCAAAAACGACAATGAGCATCGTTCCAATTTGGACTTTCTCATTCTTCCTTTTTTTGGCCGTTTAAGCGTGCTTGATTATATAAAACGTCTCTGTCGCAGATTCACCGAGTTTTACACAGAATTTAAACGCGTCTTCTCTGGCCTAACGAAGGCTGCATTTTCGGCTTGCAACGCTCACAAAAACACGTCGCCCGAGAATGTTTGTCCTGACTTCCCAGGTGCTCGGAAACAACTGACCAGCCGCTCGTTAGCTAAAATTCGAGCTTTAACCGCAAAAACTAGTTACTTCCAACAGTAGTTACATTTAGAATCAGTTAATTTTGGTCTACTTACTTACGAATTAGTTGCATCCGAAACTAGTAACGTTTGGACTAGTTACATCTGGAACTAGTTACTTTTGGACCAATTCCTTTTGAACCTACTTACGGTCAAAAATTTAAAAAACAAGTTACCTGGGAACTAGTCACGGCCAAAAATTAATTAACAGCATAATTTTCGCATAATCGTCACGATTTGGTTTGCTTTCAATGATTTTAAAAACACTTATTCGTTACAATTCTTTCAAAACTTTCAAAATAGCCTCCTTCTGCGTCGATGCAGCGCTACCAGCGCGATTTCCAAGCATTGAAGGCGTGGATCCCCTCAGTCGTCTCAAAATTCTTGATTTTCATCGGCCTTTTCAGACAAGGAAATAAAAAAAGTCTGGGCTGTAGAGCGGCTGCAGAAGCGTTGTCCGGGGCGTTGTCGTTGTGCGTTTTCCAATCGGCTGCGATGTCCTGTCGGACCCGTTTGATTCGCTTGAGGACTTCCACGTGAAATTTGCCGTTGACGGTTTGTCCAAGAAGAAATTCATGGTGGACGATGCCTTTGATGTCAAAAAAGACAATGAGCATCGATTTCACTTTGGATTTGCTCATTCTTCCCTTTTTTGGGCGAGGCCCTCCAGAAAGGCCTGATGCCACCGAAACACACCACTTCTTGCCAAAGCAACTTCTGGGTAAGCCTACTTGATCATATCATATGTCTCTGTCGCAGATTCACCGAGTTTCACACAGAATTTAATCGCGTACCTCTGCTCTAACGAAGGCTGCATTTTCGACTTGCAACACTCACAGAAACACGTCGCCCGAAAATGTTTGTCTGACTCTCCACCACTTCTTGATAAAGCAACAGTCTTCAGTTTGAGGCATTCGGAGTGGCTTTACAAACTTTGTTTTACTTTTAAACTTAAAGACTAGTTACTGCCAAAAGTAGCTACACTTGGAACCAGTTAATTTCGGAACTAGTTACTTCTGGAGTAGTTACATTTGGAACTAGTCACTTTTGGACTAGTTACATTCGGAACTAGTTACTTTTGGACCAGTTACTTTCAAACTAGTTACTTTTGGACCAGTTACTTTTGGACCAGTTACTTTTGAAACTACTTACCTAAGAACTAGTTACGGTCAAAAATAAAAAAACAGTTAACGTAAAACTTAGCGTTTAGGGTTCGTCCAGGAGGAACAAATTCATGATGGACGATGCCTTTGATGTCAAAAAAGACAATGAGCATCGTTTTCAATTTGGACTTTCTCATTCTTCCTTGTTTTGGCCGTTTAAGCGTGCTTGATCATATCAAACGTCTCTGTCGCAGATTCACCGAGTTTCACACAGAATTTAAACGTGTCTCCCTCCTCTGGCTTAACGAAGGCTGCATTTTCGACTTGCAACACTCACAGAAACACGTCGCCCGAGAATGTTTGTCCTGACTTTCCAGGTGCTCGGAGACAACTGACTAACCGCGCTGACAACACCGGCGCTCCCAGCGCGATTTCCAAGCATTAAAGGCGTGGATTCTGCACATATTTTATAATGTGTTATATTTAAAGAAGTAGCATCTTATTTAATTTTTCGAAATGTTTGTACGAAAATATTTTTTTTCTGTAAACGCGTTAAAAGGTATTAGACGTTAAAAAAGGATAAATTAGTAAAATTAGTAGATCCAAGGCAGATCCCTCCCACATGAAGATACATATGTACATATATATAAAGTAATGACGGCTATTGTTGTTGTACCGGTATAAAACATTTCTGAAGTAATTTCGAGGAATTTTGTCGAGTTGGCAACCTTTGGCTAGATAAAAATCAGGGTCCATTTGCGTCCTATACCCGACTGTCATGGGAAAGGAAGTAGTAACGGTAATTAATTGACTGTCTGATGCACCGTTATAAGTAGTTGAGAAGAAATAGAGACATCCTCCGATTGCATCATTTTATTTATATTCAAATTTTCTCAACCTCTCAACCACTGTGCGCCATCATTTCCAATTACACCAAAAACAAATACTAAACTGACTGAAGATTAACAACCATAACAATGATGAAAAGTCAAAAGACAAAAAAAGAAAACTCAAAAAAAAAGAAAGAAAAAAAGCATACGCGGTTGGCTTCAGCCCCAGCGCAGACTTGCACAAATGAAAGCAGTACAAAATCGTGTTGACTTCAACGTCAACTTCATTGATCTTTCGTAACACCACGAGACTGAACGGACAAATAAACACTAAGTCAAGCTTATTGCACAACCACAATAAGAGAAGAAATATATTGAAAATAAGCTGAAGACGGGCGTTGAGCATCTCAACTCTTTGCCATGGGAAGAAAAAACGAAGAAGCAAAACAGGATAAATGAAAACAAAACTTACTTCGTATACAATGACAACGAGCACAAAGAGTCATGACTTTTCGCCTTGGTTCGTAGCCGAGGTAATGGCTGGTAGCGCCCCTATGTGCTCAGGAGGGGATATCAAAAATTGTTAAAGCAAATAATATTGGTGCTTAATGATTTTGCATATTATAATGGTTTAATCTTTCTTTGTATCCTTATTCCTTTAATATGTATGCGAAGAGTTAGAAATTTTGATCAAAATTAAAAAAAAGCGTTTTGTGAAGGCTTTCTTTTTAACACATGTTTCGATAGACTTGCCACCTTTTAATAAAAATACAACTGCACAAAATCTTACATAATGTACTTTAGTTAAAAACCATCCACAGATAGCTCTAAGAGAAAAACCGTCCAGAGAAAGCTCTGAAAGATTATACTTAAGACTTTTTGAACAGAGTTGCCACCTTTCAAAAAAATTATAACTGATAAAAGTCTTACATAATGTGCTTCATTCAAAATACCGTCCACAGAAAGCTGTGAATTATTTTAATTTAGATTTTTTGAATAGAGTTGCCACCTTTTGAAAAAGTACAACTGAACAAAATTTTTCATAATCTGTTTTAGTCAAAAACCGTCCAGAGAAAGCTCTGAAAGATTTTAATTTAGATTTTTTTAATTGAGTTGCCACCTTTCAAAAAAATTATAATTGAAAAAAGTCTTACATAATGTGCTTCATTCAAAAAAATCGTTCACAGATTTTAATTTAGAGTTTTTGAATAGAGTTGCCACCTTTTGGAAAAGTACAACTCACTCATCGTAAAATAGAAACCTTGCAAAATGTGTCTCTTACGCATTTTATGTTGTTTGGAAATAGGTTGATAGAGTGTTATATGTTTGAGGTTCCAGATTTTGTCAGACAATGCTCAAAATACTACATACATATGTCACCTTTGGATAATGTATAATGGGTTTAAATTAGATACTTAAAACTTCGTGGATTGTCCGTAAATGAATGACATCTCTTCTTCTTCTTTACTGTCGTAGAGACCGCTTACGCGATTATAGCCGAGCTAACAACAGGCCGACAGTCGCTCTTTTCGCAATGTGGCGCCAATTGGAAATTCCAAGCGAAGCCAGGTCGTTCTCCACTTTGTTTTTCAAACGGAGTGGAGGTCTTCCTTTGCTTCCCCCGGCGGGTATTGCGTTGAATAATTTCAGAGCTGGAGTGTTTTCGTTCTTACGTACGACATGACCTAGCCAGAGTAGTCTCTTAATTCGCTGAACTATGTATGTCAATGTGCGTTATTCTCTTCTTTCATTGAATGCGTTATTCTCTTCTTAGTTCCTTAAAATTCTTCCGAACTAGATCGATCTCATCGCGATATTCATTGATACATCTTGAAAACCTGCATTACAGATGAGATCTCTACGATTTTGTTTGGTTAAAAAGAAACTACCTATGTATTCTACTTTGAAAATATTGGTGTTTCCTTGCCTTTGATCAATCAAGGTTCGAATTACGATTTTTTCAGCTTTGTCGTTCGTTCCTATGATTACTTTTTTTTATCTTACCGCAAAGAATAGATTTTGATCCATATTATTGTAGGAATTAGTTCTTGATCTTTTCTAAAGGTTGCACAGTACTCTAGAACCTTCTATCGGGTCTATTCTACGTTTTCCCGTTTATAGATGGATTCCTTCAAGATATTTTTTTAATGCTTCTCGCTCATTCTCATTCTGAACCATTCAGGGCGGCAGCATGAGTTGGAGTACGGAAGGATTCCTTTAAGGATACCTACAGATGTTATAGTTTCTTTTCTTTCATAAAGGCATCGTTTATTGTGAGCGGAGCCGCGATCGGCAGAGGCTTAGGATTGTTTTATGAGCTTCCGCAAGTGTCATAGTTTCCTTTCTTTGGTAAAGGCATCCCTTATTGCGTTTAGAAAATTCTAATAACAAAATAGATCAGATATTCCCCGAAAACTCTACTAAAAAGATAGAGAGAATAACTCTCGCATTAACTATTTAGCGGTTTTAGTTTCGAAAATATTAATTTCTAATATTCTTTATTTCATATTTAGTGTTCTACTAAAATCTGAAACTAAAAGTGTTTCTCATTTTCCAACTTTTTGAGCTCCCCCCTTTCAAGTCCAAACATACATACACAATTATAATCATATGAACACAGCTGATTGCCAACATATAAGCAATTACATATATACATACATGCACTCAGGTAAATATAACAGCATAATAAACACACATATCTACAAGCTTCAGTCTTCACTTGGTCTTCTGCAAGATTAAACTAACCCAACCGTACACTTCAACTGTCGGCGAGTCGTTTGACGCAAAATTTATTGTCTGCGCTGACGCGTCGACTAAGTGACTGACTGGCTGGCCGATTGTCTGAATCAGTGTAGACTTTGTGATGCATGCTGCACCTCTTTCGGCTGGCTGCTGACTGCTGGCTTGGCTGACTGGCTGTTAGCTGCATGATTAAGTAGCAAAAGTGCAATGAAGTTGAGTTTTCGATTCCGCTCGCTTCGATGTGCCATGAGACTGGTAATGCTGGGAACTTTTTGTGTCATGAATGAAGAACGTGCTTGCTTGTTGTTGTTGTTGTTTTCATTGTTATTGCTATTGTTGTATATAGGTTTGTTTTTGCTGTGGGCAATGGTGTTTTAGTGCTTTCTTCGGAGAAAAGGCGAAAAATGGGTGGTCCGACCCTCAGTGCATTTTGTAGGGGGGAGAGGGCAAAAAATCTGTAAAAATACATACATACATATGTACATATTTATACATACATATATGTTAAATATGTGTAAGTACGTGTACGTATGCCTTGAAGAGGAATTATTAGGTTTGCCACGAAGTTTGTAACCCCCAGCAGGTAACGCGAGCCTTCAGTCCCTCAGTTTTTAATATATCGATTTGAAAGTTCGCACCCATCTTTTTTTCCACAAGAAATTGCTCATTTGTCGAAACCATCGATATCGGACCCATATAGCATATAGCTACCATACAAACTGAACGATCAAAAACAAGTCCTTGTAAGGAAAACTTCTTCATTTGACGAGATATCTTAATGAAATTTGGCATCGATTATTTTCTAAGGGAAAGGTGTATTCTCCCACAAAATTTTTCAGATCGGGCTACTATAGCTTATAGCTGCCATACAAACTGAACGGTCGGCATCAAATGTTTGTATGGAATACTTCTTCATTTGACGAGATATCTTCATGAAATTTGGCTTCCATTATTTTCCAAGATAGCGCAACAATCTCCGATTATATTGTTCAGATTGGACTACTATAGCATATAGCTGCCATACAAACTGACTGAAAAAAATCAAGTTAAAGATCTTTTTATACCCTTTCATGTCATAAGAATTACGCCTGTGAGGGGTATTATACGACCCGAAGTTCACTTTTTTTGTTTTGTTTAAAATATACATATGTATGTATATATTAAATATACATATATATTTTTAATTTTTTTTTGCTTTTTTTGAGTTGTTGGGTGTGTGAAAACTATAAAACGTCTTATTTATCATAGTTTTCGTTTTTTCCACTCCCTCATTGTTGTTTTCTACTTTGTGGCGAAAATGCACGCGAAATTTGCCGCTCACATACACACACTCACACATTCAATGACTGAAAAAGGGCGCTGAATGTTGTAGGAAATGACCAAAGCAGAGAGCTATAGTGCAATGCATATACCTACTATATGTGTATATGCATACTGACATATGTACATATTTGAGTATATACATATTTACATACATACATATATAAGTATATATATTAACGTTTACTTACGGTAAATTTAACCAAACGCGAAATGCCCACTTAACCACGGGTTGAGCGTACAAGCCACAATTCATAAATTGGGCGAACGAGCGTTGGGATCGCCTTATTTGCTTGCTGTGCCGCCGCCATTAAGTGAAAGTGCAAAATCGATGAAGTGAGGCCGAAAGCAAACTTAAAAAAAGTGTATAAAAAAATATTAAGTTAGTATTTCTCGTTAACTCGAGCGCTCGGCAAATGGGAGAGCGTGTTTAAATGCTAAATCAATCGAAAAATCTGTTTTCTTCCGCTTATACCAGTACATATGTATAGCCAACTCTTATATATGTACATATGTGTGAGTTTATATTATTTTTTATTATTTCGTCAACCAATAAAGCCGCCGTTCAGTTTGGCTCATTTTATTTTCCTTCTCTGTGTAAGTTACATCATCGCTGTTGTTGATTTTAAATCGGAGAAAGCAATATTTAGCGCTCTTCTCCACGCCACGACTTAATTATATAATTTTATTATCGGAAATGTAGGCAGATCTCGTATCAAGTCATTTATTAATGCGCTCAAGCCATTTTTATACGAGTTGCCATGTGTGTAACCACCGCGCGACTGGAAGATAATCACAGCTGAGGAAAAATATAAACAAATTTTGAGAAAAGGGAGCTTAATTATGAAAATAGCAATCCAAGGGAGATTTACTGAATTATCGACTTCTGTTCGTGAGGTACCAATAATTGTAGGCATTCTTTATTGCACAAATTTTATACCCAAAATAATTGGTTAAGTTGTAGTTAGTTGGTGACATATTCTTTGTAGAACTCGAATTTCCCAACACTGGAACCTAATATCTCCTTAACGCCTTTCGCTGTTGTTACAAATTTCTTCTCTATAAAACCGTAATACTTTCTAGCAACTGAAATAAAAACAACGAAGTTCAGTCGCAGAATTAGAAAGTAACTAAGATAGACGAGCATGCAAAACTTGTACAAATCTAAGAGAATAACAGCGAACCAGACAAGAATAAGCCACCCAACCGCTAAAGCAAAATCCAAGAAGAGGAAAAGAGGAACGCGCTAGTTGTGTTACCACTAGTGCGTGGCAACTCAACAACAACTACAAACAACTAACCGCAAAAAGACGCCAGTTTGTCTAGCTACGCAGACGGTGAAAATTTGCAAGAATCAAAAAGAACAAAAAGTAGATGAACAAAAAAAGCAAAATAAACATATTTAGAATACAAGAGAACAGGTGTTCAGCGGCAAGTTTATGCATGAGCACAACACTGCGCGACATTTATTTAGGTACATATACCAGAAAATCGAAAGCAAATCATTAATGGAGACAGTTTCGAAAAATACATTTTTAAGTTCGAATGTCATATCAATGTCCTTGAAAGTCAAAACATTAGAAGTGGCTTATTGACTATTCTATTGTAACTCTTAAAAATTTTGTTTTTGTGTCCAATAAGCCATTCGATTGTACAACATTTGTATTAAGATTACTTTAAAATTCAGGCAATATTATTATTATTGAATTTATTAAATTAAATTTTTTTCAAACATATGGCAAACCAGTTCAAAATTTTTTTTTAATTCTTTTTACTTTGTTGCACATTTTGTTATGTTTCATTATTTCTTTATTAAAACTTTTTCATATTTAAATTATTTTTAAACCAGTGGCAGCTCTTCATAATTTTTTTTTGTCAACTTAAAACTTCTTAGTTTGAAAAAAAAATTAAACTAAAATAACTCTTAACTGCTTTACATTTTGTAGCAATAATATTCGATAAGTTATTTTCAGACAGATGGCAACTCTTTTTTTAAATAAATTCGGATTTTTTAAAATCTGTTTTTGTTTTGTTAATTTTGTAACATATATTTATTTTTGTAGATTAAAAATAGGTGGCAACTGTCCTATTGTTTTTTTTTGGCTAAAACACTCTTTAATCTCCTTGTTAACTTAAGACTGCTTAGTTCGAAAAAGATTTCAACTGAAATAAGTCTTATCTACTTTAAATTTTATAGCATAGTCATTAAATAATTTCTTTTCAAATAGATGGCAACTCTTTTTTAAAATCAATTTGCCTTTTTAAATGTATTTTTTATTTTGCTTATTTTATAATACTATACTTATTTGAAAAATTTTTTTTTAATAAAAACTTTAAACAGGTGGCAATTCTTTTATATTTTTTAACTGTAGTCCTTTGTCAACTTTAAAATTTTTACCTTGAAAAATATTTTAACTAAAATAACTCTTAACTACTTTACTAGCAATATTATTTCATAAGTTATTTTCAAACAACTGGCAATTCTTTAAAATAAATTTTTTTTTTTTTAAATCTTTTTTTTATTGATTTTATAAAATTTTATTTATTTGAACATTTTTGCTGATTAAAAACTATAAGCAGGTGGCTACTCTTTTATTTCTTTTTAGCTGTAAGATACTAGTTTGAAAAAAAAATCAGTTTTTTTTATGTTAATTTTATAATACTAAATTTATTTGAAAATTTTTGTCGACTAAAAAATTTAAAAGGTGGTAACTTTTTTAATTTTTTTAGCTGTAAGGTTCTTAAAACTATTTGGTTTGATGTTTAATTAAAAACTTTGTTTTTTTTTACTTATTTTATTAGTTTCTTTTTAACAGCTGGCAACCCTTTCCGAATAAAACTATTTTCAATTGTGATTCGTTCTAAACCGCCTCAGTATGAAATCCATGAAGAAGAGTTATTTAGCTCTATTTTTCTTTTTTGTAATATTCGTCTTAAATTAATTATTTTTGTAACGAAATTTTTTGAACTATTGGCAACTTTACATAAAACATAAAAATAGTCAAATCGGTAATTTTCAAGGTCGGCTGCACTTTAAAAGTTTTTGAAACACACTGTTATAAAATATTCACATATTTAAGTAAATTACACAATTTTTTATTTATAAAATGTGTCTAAGCAAATTTCGCACACTGTATCAGCTTACTACAAGGAGTAGATCTTAGAATCAAAACAGAAAAAGCTTACGCAAATAATAAAACGCAGGCCATAAGAAGCGCATAACAAGCTAAAGAACAAGACCGAATGCCATCAAAGTCTCGGTAAATAAAAACAACAATAAATTACAGAAGACTTAAGACAGCAACGCATACAAACCAAGTAGTGATTTCCCAGGCCAAAAGATAACTTGAAACGATGCGCCACATGAATGCATCGTTGTTGAGCCGACGACTTTTAATTCTGCCTTTATTAAACTGCCTTAAGCAAAGCAATGCTTGCGCGCTCATTAATCCCAAGACCAAGCGACGGCGCGTAAAAACAATTCTCAGCCATAAAATCGCATGCTGGCAACAATTATGTCTGCAAGAAGCTGAAATCGCTGAGTAGGATGATCTGTCTAACGCAACTAAAGCGGTGAATATTATGTCGCAGAGTTTGCGGGGCGAGAAGAAGCGCTTGTAGACGATTTTAGTGGCATTTAGCAAGCAAATGTTCTACTTTCACCAAACGCTGCAGCGTCGATGAGCCGACGAGCCGCCCAGCCGCATTTAATTCAGCTCAACCGCAAGCGGTCGCGTGTCGTCCACAAAGCAGCGGCACTCAGTCAACCATATGCGCTCACAATGTGGCGACAGCGACTTGCACATACATAAAAAACAACAAAAAACAAAAAAGCGCCGCATACGCAAGTCGCATGTCGAAAGCGCGCGCAAAAAGAGCAAAAATTGCGAAAATTAGTCAACGAGCATAAAAAATGTAGTCTGTTGTGCTTTTTATTACGATTTCCTACTAAATTCTAGGTGGTCACGCATGCGCCGCCGCACATGTGTGGCAATACTCTCACGCTTTCTCTCTTTGCGCACAAGGCACTCTCTATTGTTGCAATGTGTAGTTCTAGTGCAAACAGATGGCTTCTGTAATCTATGTTAGCTTGTTTTGGGTCTGCGCAGACATTGTGGCAACAACACTCAAATTATAGTCATGCGGGTAGCAGTGGGAGAGAAGAAAGCTTGCATGCACTCCTGTAGAAAAAGAAGGGTTTTGATCATTCCTATTAATATTGAAATGCCTACTCTTCTGCTTTATAAAAAAAAAGAAATTGAAAGCACCACTTTGATGACATTAGTCTTCATTTTTCACACAATATTTTGTTATTTTAAAATACGCCTTTAGTTGTTTTAATAACCCATCCAACATAGACACTTCCTTTTAACCAAAAATAAACTTACAACAGTAACGACACATAAAGCACAAAGACTTCCTTTTAATCAAGGCTGCGAACCATACTCGTTCATTGAAATCTTTATAAATGTAAATTTATCCAACATTGAAACCATATTTAGCACAGACATAATCCCTTTTTCAGTTCTTATTCCACCCTCCACCCAGTGTTTCGTTCCATTTCTCACCTTATTCCAATCAGCTGTGACGCCAACTCAGCTGTTTGCATTTTGTCGACGCGCCCGAAAATACAAGTGTTGAATAAATTTGTTTAAATATTTCAGCTTAAAATATCATTAAAATGGATTTAGAGAATGAACGCGTGTTAAAATTGATTTTCCCGGATGGTTTGCCAGGTTTGTAAATAATTAAAAGTGCAAAGAAATCTTTATAATTAATTTCCATTTATTTACAGAGAACCTACGCGACAATCCAGAACTTTACAGTTATCTAGCTAATTTGGGCACCTACAAGGTTGAGCAACTGAAGAAGGAGCAAGCGCGTTTGGCCGACGAAAACAAACGTATTGTGGAGCAGACGCAGGAGTTGGCCATTTCCAATTATAGAACATTCATACATACAGCCGAGAATTCGCGTTCAATTTTCACCGAATTCAAAAATACAGAAGAACAAGTGGGCACCTTGCTGGATAAATTGCCCGTCTTTACGGCGGAGTGTGAAAAATTTCTCGCCAAAGCGGAGGATATAAATGAGGAAAGACGCATTAATTCGATTACATTGAAAAAGAATGCACAGCTGCTGGAGATACTTGAGCTGCCGCAGCTAATGGAGCGTTGCATACGCGAGGGCCGTTATGAAGAAGCATTGGAACTGGCAAGTTATGTGCAGAAATTAGGACACAACCATAGTGATATACCGATTATAAAGGTGAGAGTAGTTTATTAGTGGAAAATTTATATTTTAATTTCCATAATTATGCTTTCAGAGTATTGTACACTCAGTGGAGGCGCTTTGGCACACAATGTTGGTGCAGTTAGTGGCGCAGTTGCGCACCGATTTACAGTTGCCCAAATGCTTGCAAATTGTTGGTTATCTACGACGCATGCAGGCATTTAGCAATAATGAATTGAAGTTGAAATTTCTGCAAGCGCGTGATACGTGGCTTAAAAGCACATTGAAAGCGATCGCCAAGGATGATGGTGCGTTTGTTTCCCAAATTTTATTATTTAATAACATTTACTTATTATAAAATCATGTCCTTGCATATAACAGCTCAGCAACATTTGACCAAAACCATTGAGGTTACGCGCATTAATTTATTTAATATTATAACACAATATCGCGCGATATTTCCCGATGATGAGCCGAGTGTAGTGACAGCCGCCAAACCAATGCAAGGGGTGACTTGTGAGGGTGAGCGTTTGTTTCAGGCATGGCTGCATAGGAAGGTTAGTAGTTAAATAGGTTTTGTTGTTTATTTTTAGAATTGTGAAAAAACAAGAGTTGTGTATCTTTTGATAATTTAAAACTTTTCAAAATTGTGAAAAGACAATTGTGGTGTATTTTTTTAAATTTAGACCTTCACAAAATTACTTTGAATTTTATTTTTTGTATAATTTTACTAAATTTTATTTTCGTATTAAATTGAGCTCAGGGTTGCAAAAAATGCTTTAAAAACATAATTCCATTAACATTTGAATACAAATTTTTTTATGTTGTAATCCCGAAAATGTTGCTTCAAATTAAATTTTAAATAAAAACTTATTTTTTATTGCCAAAATTTAAATTAAAATTTCAAAATCAAATTTTTTCGCGTAATTAAATGTTGAAAATATAATTTTTAATCTAAATTTGTAATTAAAAATTCGCAATCGTGTTCAAGATTACTTAAAACTTCATTATTCTTATCATTCTACGATTAAATTGAGCTAAAAGTTGTTCTTATATAACTGAAATACATTTTTCCAGATCGACGATTTTCTGCACACTTTGGAATTCGATTTGGAGCGCGGCATCAGCTCATTTGACACCGTACTCGGCCAGTGCATGTATTTCGGACTCTCCTTCAGTCGCGTCGGTGCCGATTTTCGTGGGCTAATGGTGCCCATCTTTTTGCGAGTTATACGGCGTAATTTCGGTAATGGAATCTCTACCGTGAATCAAAGTTTCGCGCAAGAACTCGAACGTTACACGCTCATTAATAAAGTGACATTGCATACACGTGCACACAAAGTGGATACGGCCAGCAATAATCCGACTACTGCACAGGAGCAGGAATCGTATGCACCGCCCGAGACGTTGCTGGATTTCCATCCGCTAGCCTCACTCTGCAATGGCTACTTAAATGCGCTGAACGAATTGCGACTTTGTGCGCCCATCGCCTTGGCGAATGACGTCACACGCGCATTACAAACTTCACTGGAATTTGTCGCCACCAAAGTGTTGAGTTTCTATCGGCAAGAGCAGCAAGCGTTCACCAGTGCCGAGCGTGAGACATTCGTTAAGTTGTGTTCCAGTTTGGCTTACGATTTAATACCATATATACAGCGTTGCATACACGCTATATTTCCGCAACAGACATTAACCAATCATTTGGGTATTAATTTGTTGACGTTGGAGCAAGAAGGGATTACTTACTTGCAACAACAAAAGATATTGGAACCACTAAAACATTTGTTGCCCAACAAAATACCCGAAGTGCTGCTTAAGCAAGAGCAGGCGCCAACGACAGTGGAACCAGCGACAGCGCAGAGTGATACGAGCGCTGTGTCTGCCGAAAGTTGAAGCGAATAGCAGTAAAATTTGGCATATACATAACCAATAATATACGCGTATAACGAAATAAACTTAAGTTGTCTTTAAGCTACATATTAATAAATAATATATATATACAACGCTGCATACAAAACGAGGCTGCAATACATATAAACGCGTGTGCGCTTACGAAAAACTCATTTATGTGTTCGCCACAAGTGACCACAAATGCCACATTCATATGAGTCACAATCAGCAAACCACCCTCACATCACTTCATACAGTTTCATAAGTACATACATGTGTAAAATAAGTGCAAACATACACCACTGCATCACAACAACAAAAACAATTACTACATAATGTAATTTATGAATTACAATTAAAAAGGAAAAATTAGCCACATGAGCTGAAGCGCAAACAAGCTGAGCATCATCAGCGTTCGCAGCAGCCATAGCCGCTCCAAGCAGCATGTACATCTGTACATACATACATACAGCCCAGCCACCCACTACTACTCATTCATCCGCACATCTAACTAGCCATTCATTTAACCTCACCCTCACACACATGCACACCATCATACATACATATTTCTAATATTTGCGGCACTGCCGATTGCTCGAAGTTTTATTTCACTACTTTGGCGTTTGTGCTTTGGTCATCATTTTTGTGCAGCTGGTGTAATAAAACTCCCCATTTGGTCATTTGGCAATTATCCCGATAAATTAGCCGAAATAGTAGCGTTGCCCCAGCAAGCAAGCCGGCTAACTGTCAGAACAATAGCTGAAAATCAAATAAATGAGCAGCAGCAGCAAATAACAACAAGAACAATAACACCACATTGCTGTACTCACAGGTTCGTATGTATGTGCTGTATGTTCCTTTGTGTGTGTAGTAGTGTAGTGTAGTAGTGCAGAAGCTGACAAAATCGACAAATGAATGGACGAGTAGATAATTTTCGCATTTATAAAAAGGACAATGCGCTTAAGTAGCGCCAAAATGACAGCAGACTCGTGGTGGGGAGAAGGAGGGAGAGTGTGATGTGTGTGCGAATGCACGAGTGTTTTGGATATTTTTCGCATATTGCCACATGTACGAGCACATAGTTATCTTTCTGTCCACATTTATATTTGGCAATTATCTCTTTAATATATGTATGTATGTATATACATACATACATTTGTATATACATTCCCTGATACTTATATAAATTTATATACTTTATATGAAATGAGTTTACGGATATTCTAGTAATATTCTTATGATAATACATATATGTAAGCATGTATATATACAGATGTATTGTACATACATACATATGTATATTTCATAAAGTGTTTAAGGGACACACCTAAAAAAAAGTGATTTTAGGGAATTAAGAAATATAAAATCTTGAGGGTGTAATTTATACAAATTTTAAGAATACACAGTAAAATTTTTGAAGCAAAGAAAATTAATATAATTCGAGTTACAAGCCATCTTCATCGGGGCCCAAAAACAGGATCTCCTCTGTTGCGGTGATACCGATTTTCTCCGTGGATTAAACTAACAAACAAAAGAAAAAAACATTAACTTCGGTTGCACTGAAGCTATAATCTTCTTCTTCTTGCATAGACACCGCTTCTGCGGTTATAGCCGAGTTTACAAAAGCGCGCCGGTCGTTCTTCCTTTTCGCTGTTTGGAGATTCCAAGTGTAGCTAGGTCCTTTACCTGTTCTTTCCAACGGAGTCTTCCTCTTTCTCTGCTTCCCCCGGCAGGCACTGAATTGAAAACTTTCAGAGCTGGAGTGTTTCCTTCCATCCGGACAACATGACCTAGCCAGCGCAGCCCCTGTCTCTTAATTCGCTGAACTATGTCAGTGTCGTCGTATATCTCGTACAGCTCATCGTTCCATCGACTGCGGTACTTGCTCTTGCCAATGCGCAAAGGACAATAAATCTTCTGCAAAACCTTTCTCTCGAAAACTTGTAACATCGACATGCCTCTGCACCATATGATGATTGAATTGCAGAGTTTGGTCTTTGTTCATGGAGAGAGGAACTTTACTTCTCAATTACCTACTCAATCCGAAGTAGCACCTGTTGGCAAGAGTTATTCTGCGTTGAATTTCGAAGCTGACGTTGTTGGTGTTAATGCTGGTTGCAAGATAGACAAAATTATCTACGTCTTCGAAGTTATGACTGTCAACAGTGATGTGAGAGCCAAGTCGCGAGTGCCACGACTGTTTGATGACAGGAGATATTTCGTCTTGCCCTCCTTCACCATCAGCCCCATTTGATTCTTTGCCCAACCTTGGTTGTTATGGCCAATGGTATTGATGTCATTGGCGTACGCTAGCAGGTGTATACTCTTGTAGAAAACTTTACCTTCTCTATTCATCTCTGCACCTCGAACTATTTTCTCCAGCAGCAGGTTGAAGAAGTCGCGTGATAGGGAGTCGCCTTGTCTGAAACCTCGTTTGGTATTGAACGTCTCGCGGAGATCTTTCCCGATCCTGATGGAGCTTTTGGTATTGCTCAACGTCATTTTACACGGTTGTATTAGTTTTGCGGGGATACCAAATTCAGACATCGCGGCATAAAGGCAGCTCCTTTTCGTGCTGTCAAAAGTAGCTTTGAAATCGACGAATAGGTGATGGGTGTCGATCCTTTTTCCATGGGTCCTTTCCAAGATTTGGCGCATGGTGAATATCTGGTCAGTTGTTGATTTTCCAGGTCTAAAGTCACACTGATAAGGATAAGATCAGTTTCATGACATTGGTCTTTTCTTTCGCACAGTACGCTCGATAGAACATGTATGCGATGTCGAAGAGGCTTATCTCACGGTAGTTGGCGCAGATTATTGGGTATCCCTTTTTGTGGTTTGGGCAGAGCACACTTAAATTCCAATCATCGGTTTTGCTTTCGTCAGACCATATTCTACGAAAAACCTGATGCATGCTTCTTATCAGTTTTTCGCCGCCGTATTTGAATAGCTAGGTCAGCAATCCATCGACCCCCGCTTTGTTGTTCTTCAGGCGGGTAATAGCTATTCGAACTTCTTCATGGTCGGGTATTGAAACGTCTGCTCCATCGTCATCGATTGGGATTGGGCTCGCTTTCTCCTGCTGTTATGTTTTCACCGCCATTCAGCAGGCTGGAGAAGTGTTCCCTCCATAATTTCAGTATGATCTGGGCATAAATCACTCTATCGCCTCTGGCGGTATGCTCCGGTCTTGAAACCTTCTGTTAGTCGCCGCATTTTTTCGTAGAATTTTTGAGCATTATTCCTGTCGGTCAGCTTGTCAAGCTCTTCGTATTCACGCATTTCGGTCCCTCTCTTATTTTATCTGCAAATGCGTCTCGCTTTTCTCTTCAACTCTCGGTATCTATCCCATCCCGCACGTGTTGTGGTTGATGGTATCGGCTTTCGAAGTGGTTGGATTTGTTTTTTTTTTAGACCACTTGCCCTTTCCATTCCTGTACACAACCCAGTTTTCGGCGCCACTAACAACGCGCTCAAAAATGGTTTACTTTTTTGACTTTGGATAAACAAATCACTGTCGTTAATGCGACGAAACAAATTTCGTTCTGTAAGAATATGACGAAACCATATGCCAAGCTTCGAAATTAATCCCAGACGTTTCACGTGCTTAGTATTATCTAACCTATTATGGTCGCGTTAGATAAATTTAATCTTTCAGCAATCTCCTAAGTTTTTATGCGACAATTTACATCAACCATCGACTTTATTTTATCCCCATTGGTTTCAATAGTCCTTCCAGGATGTGGTACATCCTCAAGATCGAAATTGCCCGAAAGAAATCTTGCAATCCAATTTTAGCTTTGGCGTTAGGTCAACACATCTGCTCCGTATGCGTCACATTCGCTTTGCTTGAACTGCATTTTTACCATTTTTATCGTCAAACAGTAAAATATGCCGAAAATGCTGTTTTCGATCTTCCATCTTGGATAGGTGTGGTTCAAAAAAATTTAAAAATATTTTGTAAACAATCCGCAACGGGTTCAAATTGAATTTAATTTAAACGTTAAGCGCTATTTTTTTCAGAAAAAAAGTTCGCAGAAAGTTATTTTAAAACTGAGAACAGATGCACAACTGGGGACAGTTTGAAGTTTTTATTTGTTGAATATTTATTTACCGCATAAACATATATTTCGGTATTAATGCTGTATTTTTTCCCAAATTGTTTGCTTGCCAATCATTAAAATTATAAGCGTTCCTAAGAACAGTTGAATTTTAATGAATAAAAGGAGGCACTTCTATGGGTTTTCTAATATTTCTAATTTTCAGCTTACGAGAAGTTATTTTAAGACAGGGAACAGATGCACAACTGAGAACAGTTTGAAGTTTTTGTTTGTTGAATATTTATTTACTGTATACACATATTTTTGGTGTTAATACATACTTTTTTTTGAAATTGTTTAATGAATAAAAGGTCCATTCATTAAAAAGTTTGAAGCGTTCCTAAGAACAGTTTAAATTTTTTTTTTGAAATTGTTTAATAAAAAAGGTTTTTCTATGAATTTTCTAAGATATCTAAATTTTCAACTTACGAAATTTTGTTTTAAGTGTGGGAACGGATGCACAACTGAGACCAGTTTGAAGTTTTTATTTGTTGAATATTTATTTACTGTATACACATATTTTTGGTGTTAATACATACTTTTTTTTGAAATTGTTTAATGAATAAAAGGTGGCTTTTCTATGAATTTTCTAAGATATATAAATTTTCAACTTACGAAATTTTGATAGTGTGGGAACGGATGCTTCTAGGCCAGTTTAGTTTTTGGATGTATTATATGTATTCATTTTTTGGTGTTAATGAAAAAGTATTTCACATTTGAGAACAGTTTTCAATTTTGGTCACATTTTCCTCTAACTTTGATATTATATGTAGTTTGATTTCACCCCTTCAAATCAATTTTTGTTATTACTTGATTATACTATATATTTCACCCCTTCATATCGTTACTTGTTATTATTACTTGTATAGATACTATTTATCCAAATCGCCGAATAATAACCACATTTGGGTTTAGCGAATTGCCCATTGAATTTCGTGGATTTATGTACCAGCATTCAACGAATCTATGCGGCGCACAAACTTTTGACAATTGTACAAAGCTAGGGTCAATAAGTGTTCACACGTCTGACTAACTATTCACAAAGCTGCATTTTGTTGCTGTGCTCATGTGGGGTATGTTTCTGCAATGTCCTCCAGAAATTAAGTTGATAAATCTAAGTGCTTACAAAGTGCAACTAACACACATACCCATATACTTGTATACATATGTATGTATCATATTTTTATGGCGGCTTGTGCGCATTTGACTAACAAAAACCGCGGTGTTACAACGGTAAATTGAAACTGACGCATAAAGAACAACTAAAACCTATACAACAAATTGTTTGCGCGCAAAAGCAAAGTGCAATTCCAATTGATTGGTTGGCTGGGCGTTTTGAGCCTCAATATAAGTGTGTGTCGGTGTGTGTATGGGTGCGGTCGCGTAGTGTGCTTGTGGTCAGTTCAAGGCGAGTCAATATTTATGCAATTTCGCGCGCAATCACTAAAATACCCGAATTTCGTAAAATACCGAGCGAAAAAAACGCAACAACAACTACAAAGTAACAACAATTTTTCCTTTGTATGTAATCGATTGACGCGTTTGGTCGCGTATACGCCCCAGCGCACCAAGGACAGGCCAACGTTATTCATATAACGATATGCAATTTCGCGAACTAAATGCACACACATGCCAACATTTATACGAAATACACACATATATATATAGTATAGAGCGCAAGTCGACTGACTGTGCGGGGGTGCAGCGGGTGCTAGCTAGTCTTTTTGTACGCAAAAATAGTGCGAGCTTAACTGAGACGCAATTTTATGCATTTGCCTGCGTGTGTGCACTTGTTTGTATGTAAGTTGCTTGTTTGTGTGTATGCATTTTGATGCGTTTGATTGCGAAATTGTGCAACTTGTGTTGTTCTGCCTGCGTTCGCAGTGTATTTTTAAGCCCACCACTAAATATACACGAGTACAAGCGTAGGCATTCGACCAGTAGTAATCCGTCGGCAGCAAGTGCGGGTGAGAAGCTGACAAAACAGCGCACATAGCGCACCAACAACAGCGTCCGAATGGGCAACAACTCATTGCAAGCTGTCGAATTGAGCTATGGCTGGGGAAAAATGAAAATTACTCCTTCTCGTCTATGAAAATATTGCCAGCAAATGGCTCAATCGCTCTGTGCACAGTGCTCTCTAGGTTCTATTTCATAAACTTTCAAAATTTTTTACTTACTTTTCATCAATTTAAACTTCATTGACTTTCTTCTAGAGTCCAATTGTCATCCTTAAATCTCGTTGTTCCGTTTAAAATTTTCAAAATGGTTTGCGGAGTATGGTCAGGGGTATACTTTGAGAATCTTGATATCTTTCTCTCCAGCCGTCTATCACACTCAGCTAGCATCTTCCGAATAGAGATAGGATATCTTTGATATCTTTCTAATCAGCCGTCTACAATCTAAGCAAGCATCTTCCGAATGGAAAAAGTTCTCTTTACCCACGGGTTAAAAATGGTTTGAGGCGTAGTTTCGGTGGTATACTTCGAGGATCTTGATATCTTTTTCTCCAGTCGTCTACCAAACTCAGTTAGCATCTTCCGAATGGAAAAACAGGAATGTAGAGTTTTGCTAAATAACTATGGGAAGAATGTAGAGCTACAATATATACTGATAGCCAGGCGGAATTGCTAGCCTTGTCGTCGCCAAAGACAAACTTTAAGCTTACTGGCAGTTCAAATACACTTGTCATAATTTGGGTTTCCGGTCATATGAAAATTTTCGCCAACGAACAAACAGGCTAGTTGGCCTCTCTAGACGAGTGTGAGGGTGGTGTAATTTAAACAAATAGCTCAGAACAGATGGAAATCTACAACCAAATGTAAGGTAGCGAAACTGATATAGGCAAAATATGGCAACAACTAATACTATACGATTTTTTCTTTATAAAAAATCGTTCATTGCAGTGAGAAACCACATTCCAGTCGAAAAGCTCGAGTTCGTTATCGAGACAAGCAAGCTTTAGACAATTCTGGTTTGGGTATTGGTAACTACTACTACTCGGACATACCAAATGAAAACATGTTGTTGCACTATTACTCCTACGTATACATCCAATGAAAATCTTCTTATCGATCGACCTCTTACTATGACTTCCTATTGGGTGATGTCGAACAGTCCTTTATTTCTTATATCTAAACAGTATGGATTATTCGCTATGACAACACTAACGACGGGAACTATCTGTATATTCTCAACAGTTCACTGCATTGCCGAAATCTTCTGATATTTTAGCTCTTGTAGACACTTCTACAAAAACAAACAAGCTTGAAAGACCTTGACTCGATTATCAGTTATTACAGTGCAATGCAGAATTTGGGAATGATACCAGAATCTAAATATGTGGGTTTGATTTGTTCCAGCAACCTTCGAAAATCTCGAGCTTCACTCGTCGAACTATTGTGATAACTTTGTTTCTGAGCCTCAATACTATTAATTGAAATATAATCCCCATTTGATGTGGCGAAACTAGCCTTGACCTCACTAATCAAGCGTTCAGGGGTGGTTAAGAAATGCCTAACCTTGTTATCAACGGCATCGAGGCACTTTGTGATAAGACTAGTATGGGTGCTAGGCCACAGCGGAATCGCAGGCAACTGATGAGCTGACAAGGAAAGGTGGCATAGTTTTCCTTTTGATGTGAACGTGTCGGCGTTCCCTTCTCCTTGTGTTTTCTGATACTGGACAGCTGGCCTTCGGGGGTACTTGACCAGCGCTGGGTTACCATTGCTTCATACGCTGTCGCAAGATCCTTTCGGCGCATTATCGATCGTAACAGATCTACTGAGCTCTTTGTCTTAAGTAAGACTAGCCTCTCTCTAGTTGTGGAAGTTCCCAAATCGGTGTCCATGCTGTAGGGTTGAGAATTTTAAGGGACGCCAGCTGTATGGAATCAGACGAGATGTAAACGTATCAGCATTTCCTTTTTAATTGTTTCGCGTTTGCGATATCACGGCTTAAAGACTCACAGTTTCAGATATTCCACCAAGCTGGCGGGAATAGAAATTAAACGACCGAGTAAATTTTTATTGGCCTCAAAGCGCTGACCTATTAGTTCGACTTACAGGAGTTCTGTTTTTATGGCTTCACAAAGGACTGTATATAGACGTCCACTTGCGATCTCTGGATCAGCCGTCTTACCTAACCTAACCATGTCCGCTTGTGTTTTATTTGTCATATAGTAATCCATTGTTTTCATTCGTTTCCAAAAAATGTGATCCGCCTGTCTAACTGATGGACTACAGACTAATCTGGGTTGTTACCAAAAGTATATAAAAGTGAGATCATGAACTTTTGAGCCATCTCGGAGGGCAATGCTCTGCCAAATAATTCGCATTAATGGAAAGCTCGTTTAAACATTGGACCCACGAAAATTTAACAAAATTTCCAAATGCAATCGAGCGATCGACCGTGGGGTTTTGAGAATGTCTATATAGTATAAGTCTTCACATTCTTTGACATGAAATTTCCGCCATATTTAACCCTCCATAGAACACTGTACCCTTTCCGTACGCTTGAAGATGATGTAGGAATCCCTCTATTGCTGCATTTCAACACACTGGCAGGGTGTACTCAATTCAAATGGAATTTGGGATTTTGATTTTGATTGCGAATTCGAATAGATTGTGGTATTTTTGAAGCAGCCGTCTGCCAGCCCGGTGAAGTCTGCCGATTACGACGATTACGGCCGGACAGCACGAACTCCCTACTTCCAGCGCCCAACTCGTCAGCACAATATGGCGAGTGTGGGCGTGTGTGTGTGCAGTGAGTGCCTCAATGCATCAATTCAGTGCGTCGGCTGTTGTTCTAGGTTTGTTGAATTGTCAGCTTTCAGGCCTTTTTGTCCAACTGCTGGGCTGTCAGATTTTCGCTGTGTCGGCTGTGCGTGAGCACCAAGGAGGGGGAAGAGTGGGAGTGAGAGCGTGGGGTATGTGGCCGAGGTGCTTAGGCATTTTGCTCTGTGTTTTTACTTCAATGGCGAAACGATTGTTTGTTTGATTGACTGATTGGATGCGTTGCCTCAGAGTTGGAGTTGGCCGGCCGTTGGGTGCGTGGCATGTGTTTCCATGCTTTGGCTTTTATTTCTTATTTTCTGCTGCAACACACACACACACACACATGCATTTACACATCCTAACGTTTTTTTGTTTTTTGGTCGCTGCCTTGCAATGAGTCCACCGAGTCCATTTTATGGCGTTCTCCTGTGGGCTCGTCTATGTGCGTCGGCTTTTTGTGTGAACATTCAGGCATTTTAATTCGGTACAAATTTGATTTTGCTAACCTGGAAAAGCTGATTTGCACAAATAGTCGAAACCGCTTTGGCTCGTTGTTTTGCTGCTCGGCTGTGTGAGTCTCTATGTGTGTGTGTGTGTATGCGTACGACTATTTCGTTGGCTTTCGCATCAATACGCATTTATATTGCTCTATGGGCTTACATTGTACATCCCCCTCCCTTAGCCACATCTCCTACCAATGCTTTTGGACCGAAACGCTTGTGTACATACGGTCGTTGCAATTCACTTGCTTTCAGCGGATTTATTCGCTTCGTTGCATTTAACGTTTGCCAGGTTTTATGAACATTTTCGCCATTTCTTTCGATTTGAATCGAGCAAAAGTCCAAAAATGATTTCTGTAGAATTTCTGTTGCATTGAACACAATGTTTTTAGTTTTCGGGAAATATAAGTGCCTGCAAGTGAAAGGTAGGGGCTTCGATTTCCAAAGGTCGGCTGGGTCCCGGCAAAACTAATATGGCTGTGTAAACTAACATTGACCAGTACCAAAAGCTCCGGCAGTATCAGGATGAACCTCTCCGAGCCTTTCGATACCAAACGCTTTCAGAAGAGTGGTGTTAATTCTTCAATCTACTACTGGAGAAAATAACTCGGGATGCAGAGCGGAATAGAAGAAGGTACCATCTTCTATAAAAGTGTACAGCTGCTGGCGTACGCCGATGACATCGATATCATTGGCCATAATAACCGCGCCGTTAGTTCTGCTTTCTCCAGATTGGACAAAAAAGCAGAGCAAATGGGTCTGGTAGTGAACAAGGGCGAAACGAAATATCTCCTGTCATCAAACAAACAGTCGTCGCACTCGCGACATGCCTCTCGCGTCACTGTTGACAGTCATAACTTTGAAGTCGTAGATAATTTCGTCTATCTTGAAGCCAGTATCAACACCTACAACAAAACCAACCTTGAAATCGAACGCAGAACCACTCTTTCCAACAGGTGCCACTTCGGACTGAGTAGGCAATTGAGAAGTAAAGTCCTCTTTCGCCGAACAAAGACCAAACTCCACAAGACATTCATCACTCCCGTCCTTCTATACGGCGTTACGACTTTTTGGTAGAAAGGTTCTGCGGAAGATTTAAGGTCCTTTGCATATTGGCAAAGGTGAATACCGCAGTCTATGGAATGAAGAGCTGAACGAGGTATACGACGACATTGACATAGTTCAGCGAATTAAGAGACAGAGGCTACGCCAGCAAAGTCATGTCGTCCGAATGGAAGAAAACAGCTCATCAGAAACCACAGAGACTAAAATACCCTGACTCTATTATGTCCATTCCTGACGGACCAAAATCCCCTAACTCTATTGTCATCTCTCTGAACCACCCAGTGCTTCTGATGAAGTTAATCAGTACAAAAAGTTTTATCTGTGCAACTTTCGAAATATTGTAAAGAGACCCTCAACCGATGGTTGCAATACTTTTCCTATACAAAGTTTTACATTCGCATAGAAGTTGGCTTATAGTCTCCTCTTCTTCTAGCTGTTGATAACTGTAGTCATTATATACTATATAATAGCATTCCAAATTTTCTGGCAAGCCTTCTATTGGAGTCTCTATGTCATTTCTTTTGAATTCTAATAGTCATATGCAGCCCATAATCCATTCATGCCACGTTTATATGCTTTTTGAACAAATAAGGTATTGCCTCCAGCGAGACTCAACTATATTTATAACAAGTATGTCGATTAAATATCTAAAAAGAGCTAGAGGCATATAAATTCCATTTGGTGTTGTTTTAGCGTCAGAAAACATTCCTGAAGTAATTTCGATGCATGGTGCCGAGTTAACAGTCCTTGGCCGGATAAAAATTCAGTTCTGTTCCGACTGCCATGGGAACGGTTCCTTAAGGTGTCTTATTGTAGGGTGTTGCCTGTTCTGGCTACTTCATCTAATTCACAGTTACCAGGAATTACTGTCGTGGAAAGCATTACATGTTTATCCTTTCTAGTTTACATTAGCTTTCGAATACAATAACTGAAGATGCAGTGACGCTCTGTATTCTCTACTGATTTCACACTTTTGCTTTACAGAGCTTCGGGACACTATTCATTTTGAATTGCTATAAAATTATTTTGGGACCAATCAAAGCAATACTGGCCTCTCATAATATATATTTTCCCTATCGTGCAGACGGTTAACTTCTTTTACGGAAGACATTTTCTAGCTCCCATTATTTGTTTCCCGTCATTCACTTTCTTTTACTCTGAAGTTAAATAACTTAGAAGCAAGTGAGACTTGAAAGATTAACGGATGTTTCTGTATAGGATTTTGTTTGATATTATATGCTGAGACCCGGTAGCTATTCGATTTTTATGTTTTTAATACCCAAAAGGTAATTTCGCATACCCTAAAAATGTATATATAGACAAATGGTCACCGTGACAAGCTGAGTCCTTTTAGCTATGTCTGTCCGTCTGTACTGGTCGGCATGAGAGGATCTGTCATGTGTTGGTGAGCACGAAAAAAAAGTTGCCCAGTGAGAAATTGGAATTAAAATTAAGCAAATTTTATAATTAATTAAGAGTATAATGAAAATTAATAAGACGTCTTTTAAGGATATATTCCCTATTCTCTTTAAAAGACTTGGAACATAAAAGGCATTGCATGGCACCAAAGCCATTTAGAATCATAAAATATTTCTCGCAGGGCATATTTGGTTTTGCGCTATAGTCTTGCGTGATGTTAATTCGTTGCTGGCTCGACAACGACTGAACGATAGAGCGTAAGCGTACGTGTGAAAAATTTTGCTATGAAATGCCGACCACTGTTATAGATGCAATTTAGTTTAGTTTAGGATAGGTTATATATAGACCTACTGACCATTAGTAATTGCAGATGAAGGTTCAGTTTAGTTTGAGGTGAAGTATTCGTCATACAGGACGTCCACGCTTTTTGCGAACTTTAAAATCGACTTGATATCTAAATTTGATACTTCGCCTAGTCTTTTGAACTGCGAAGCTCTTAGATATTTAAGACCAGTTCTAGATAGTGTTGGACAGAGGCATATGAAATGTTCCAGCGTCTCTCTAATGCCTACTTCCTTGTATTTCTGCATGTATCGTCGTTACTTATGTTCATTCGGCTCGCAAGTGATGCCAGTAGCTTGTGTCCTACCAAAAGCCAAATTCCCGCCAGGCAGTCCTTTCGAGTAAAAAGCATGCGAGCATGCATTTCTTAAGGGGCACTTGCACATGCTCTTGGCGATTCTGCATGTACTTCAGTCAAGGGCGATATGACCCTGTCACGCGTGTCAGCCTTTTCGGGAAATTCATTGGGTATCTTTTTAGTGAGTTCCGTATTTTTCGGTGCTTGTTCGGTAATTAGGAGCATGACATTTTCGGCAATTTCATCAGTTGCTTCGTTTCTCAAAATTCCCTTGTGGCCTGAAACCCAGTATATATGCAGCCGCTTTCCTGCAGCCCATTCAAAGTAATCCTTCTTGGCCCCAATACACTTGTGCCAATGTTTTTTCCAATCATCGAAACAGTTGTTAAAGTCAATTTCCGGAGTAGCTTTCAATGCGCGTAGCGATTCACGTTTAATGTATTCAATCGACTCAAAACGGTTTCCCCGGAGCGGTCGTTTGGGTTTACTGAATAGCCAGAACTCACTCAGAGCTATTGCAGGAAAAATTGGCGAAAAATTGGCGAAAAACTCACGAAGTATCAATCAGTATGCGACGGTGCATTATTGTGGTACCAAAACCAAGAGTGGTCGGCCCATAATTCCGGCCTCTTTTTACGAATAGCTTCGCACAAGTCCCGCATAACACTTAAATAGTATTTCTTGTTGTCAGTTTGGCTGATCGGAAAGAATTCGTAGTGCAGCACACCTCGGTAATCGAAGAAACTGTCAACATAACCTTGACTTTTGACCTGCTTTGACGTGGTTTTTTCGGCTTCGGCTCACCTTTGCCACGCTATTTGACCGATTGATCGTCTGTTTCTGGGTCGTAAGCATAGATCCCCATCGCCAGTAATAATACGTTTTATGACATCCCGGTAGTGGGAAGGCATTGTTTCACAGACGTTAACGCGACGCTGTTTTTCGACAAAAATTGAGTGATTTTCGAACCAATCGTGCTTTCACTTTTCTTAGGCCCAAATTATTCTTCAAAATGGTTTTCACTGATCCTCCCGATATTCCAGCGATGCCAGTAAGATCTCTGACTGTTAATCGTCGTTTCTTCAGCACCAATTCCTTTATTTTATTGACGTGTTGATCATCAGTTGATGATGATGGTCGTCATGGACGTGGTTTGTCGTCAATGCGTTCTCGACTCTCTTTGAATAAGTTGTACCAATCAAAAACACTTGCTCCCGACAATGGTCACCAAAGGCCTTTTCCAATATTTTGAGCGTTTGGGCAGCAGAAATTTAATTCCGTACATAAAATTTAATGGAACTTCTTTGTTGAATAATTTCATTCAACGAAAAAAGCGCCGAATGCGCTTTATGTACTTCAGAAAGACAAGCGTATACTGAACACCAATGATTATTTCGATGTGAAATTTTGCCTTTTATACCCTTTCATGCTATAAAAAATCTAAGGGGTTACGTGGGTTTCCTAGGGTAAAAACAGAATTTTTTCGACAATATTTTTCTTATATAAAAAATGAAATATTTTATTAGAATTTTTGTATCGTTATAAACATACACTATTCATAAAGAAAGTCTGAAATTTTTGGAAAAAAATATTTTAAACTCGACCATTGCGGCGCCATTTCCGTTAGCCCTTTGGAAAAAAGGTAGCATAACTTCTTACAGGATCATCTAAAGCGAAAAAAATATATGTTTTAGTTAAAATCTTAACTTAGAACTTAGACGAAGGAAAAAAACTGAAAGTTGGATTTTTGGCTGACATTTTTATAAAACAATGAAAATTTTATTGAAAGTTTCTCGACTTTTTTTCAAATAGTTATAATCGAAAAAAAAAATCCTTCGTTCAAGTCTTTAAGAATTGTAACTCAAAAACCTGTGTAAAATTTCATGAAGATCAGTTGAGTAGTTCTCGAGAAATCTTGCCAAACGACTTAAAAAACACAGTTTCGAGAAAAACGTGTTTAAAGACGACGCACTTAGCCTAGTTAGGCTCGAGCGTATAAGTTCTCAAGGTTGTATCTCCGAATTTATTTAATAAGACAATAAAAAAAATCGATTTTTGACACCCGTAAACCCATGTAACCCCTTAAAGCTTCGATGCAGACAAAGTAGAAACTTTTTAAAGTTTTTTTTTTTAGTTTTAGGTCTTGCCTCATCACCCAGAGTAACCCACTATCCATTAAATGGTAGCCAAGTATTAGACGAAGTTACTTCTCCTTATTACCATTAGTAACCCTATACTACTTTTGATTTCCATAATGTGCCTCATCATATTATCTCTGGTGCAACATTCTCACTTTCCCTTCAAATGCCGTTATTCACTTCTATGAAACTTTTTAAACTAATCAATTCAACAAAAAAACTGATTATGTATAAAAATAAAGTGAATAAATGTAAAAGTCATGCAAGTCATAGCCGCGAGCGTTTAGTCGCACTCCAAAGTGTTACAAGCGACTTACGGTTTATGCGCCCTCGGCACACAAGCTACACTGAGAGCCAGCTGCTTAGCGCTTGCAGTCAGTTAAAGTTTGCTCGCTTCGCCCTTCGAGTGGGGTTATGAGCGGCGTTTGTGAGGACACACATAGGGTTATGAACATAATATATGCGCGCGGGTGTTGCTGTCAACGTTGTCGGCATTGTTCGTAAGTGAATAAGTGCGTTAGCAAAGTAAGCATGACAATAAAATTAAATCAATGACAAAGCATGTTTTTTTTTTGCAATTTTCCTTATCTTTTTTTAATAGCAACACTAACAAGTACATGTAATAAAATGAAGTGTAACTAAATATAAAGGCGAAAAAAGTAACTATTTTTGAAATTCGATACTTTTTTATGACTTGAGCCACTTTACTTGTCAGCTTTTGCGCTATTTTCCGTCACATTTTTCTTCACAATTTCGCTTTCAATTTGAACTTTAGGGAATTTGCCTAAAAAGCTGTCAGTGATTTGTTGTTCATGCCTTGTAGGCCTTGCCCCCACTCTCTCTCGTAAACTCACATGCTTGCCTCTTTAGTTGACTGTTGTAATTTTGTAGCGCCTAACGGCACTTTTTTGCGCTCACATATTCACATATGCCTTGAATGTGCCTTTGTATATGCTGCGCATGTGTGTGTTGGTATATTCTGTGCTTGTGTGTCTATGGTATTTTGTGCTGGATTAGATTATTTGAAAAATCACTAAAGTATCCTCGAATAGGAAAGGATTCCCCTAAGGGTATTTCGCGGCGTGCAAAGTGATTTGTTTGCCAATTTACATATTCATGCATTATGCTTATGGCTCAAAATAGCAGCAAACTCCAGCGCAAACTGCGCGCTGCCGCTCTAAGTCCCTTGCTGCTGACTTGCGGCGCCACCTCCACCACCAGCTTCCATGGCGGCAATCACCACTTCAGCGCGCTCTGCCGTTAACTAAGCATATGCGTGTGCTTTTCTATGCCATTTTTTCAATAAGCATTATTTTTTAAGTCATACTCATTCGATATTCATACTCGTATGTATGTATGTATGTATGTCTTCTTATTTGTGGGTGTCAATGCCATATCATATCCCAGCGCGTTTTCCAATTCGTTGCATTTTTCGTATTTTCACTTGCGTGTTGTTGTTCTTTTTATTTAAGTTTTTTGTTGTTGTATTTTTTCCCTATTGAATTTCAATAAAGTATTCGGCGATAATTTTGCATAAAGTATGGTGCTTCGCCGTCAAATTGAATCGTTAGAGAATTGAATTCAGTCAAAATTGAATGCAAAGTGCTCGACTATTTTATACCCACTGCATATTTAATCTTGCGAGTATTTTTGTTTTATAAGCAAGAAAAAATTATTGTTGGTTTGATGACAGGAGATATTTCGTTTTGTGCTCGTTCACAACCAAAGCTTTCCAGACGCTGTATGTACTACAAACTCTAGTACTACAGGCAATCATATTTCGGTCGCCTGCGAAGTCGATCAGCCTCAACCCATTTGGAGAGGTTTCGCCATGAAGGCTGAATTTTCCGACTGTAGTACCAAATATGCCTTGCCTTGGCTTTAAAATCGCCAAGCACAATTTTTACATCTTGACGGGGGCAGTTGTCATAAGCGCACTCCAGCCGCTCTTAAAAGCCATCGTTGGTCATATCGTCCTTTTCTTCCGTCGGGACGTGGGATAGTGTTATGTTGAAAAATGTGAGTGATGTCAGCCTTTATTCTAACGGGGACATCATCCAGCTGGGCATCGGTACTTTTCCAATTAATGGACCTGACATCCCACGTGCATGCCTTTAAATCCTAGTCCTTATTACGTTTGCCGTGGTCGTCATCAAAAGTGGGCTCTAACACACAAGGCTGTTGTTTCCTTTTCATTGGGAGTGGGTTCTACGTGGCGGGTTCCAAACCCAGCACACAATCTCGTTAAGCGAGTAGTATAAAGTTTTATATATGTACATTAATATAGCGAGCCGCTTGTTTCAAGACCGACAGTCGCACCTGTGATGAACAGACGCTCCAATTAGATTTCAGCGAGCCTTTAAACTGAATATGCCGATTAAATACTATACTTTATGTAATCTCCGGCGTTTCCTTCTGGGTGCCGTGGCTGATTATGAAGTTTTGGTCCACCGAGTTATATATTACTCTTTGTTACAACCCGATAGGGTTCCTCTGGCCTTCAAAGACGACGTCAACGATTCAACTGTCTGTGTTGTGGAAAAATTGGAAAAAATTCTTAATATGAACTTAGTAGTTCAGCACCATCTTTTTGGAGATCTTTCAATGGCATTTCTCATATATTTTTGTGGGATCCAGCCTGATCCTATATATCAAGAAAAAGACTTTCGCCAAAACTAATAATGAATCATATTATATATCCAGAAAAATGCCAAAACTATGGGAGATCCAATAAATGTCAAAGTCCAGCCTTCGATTGTATATATGACATGAAAAATTGTCGGCAAAGTCGAGACAAACACGAAAATGAAAGCCTAAGTTTATTAAAATGTCCATCCGAGGTATGAGCTTCTAAGGAAGCTTTTATTGTATAAGAGATATAACTTCTTCTTCATTCTTTGAAAAAATCATGTAGAGGGCTAGTGTCCTGGGTATAAAAGCCACGCTCGACTTCACCACTAAGCACACACGAACACAGCACTTCACTCGGACCGACTGCGGCACTTTTGTTACTTTTAAACAGCACTTTTTTCAATTCTTTTCTCAACACTTCTTATTTATTTGCACTTTTTTCGGCGTCTCTGCTTGTCTATTTCCAATATCCTTTTTTCGGCGAAAGGGGCTGCTGGTAACTGCTGTTTCCGCCATTGTGGCCATATGCTCGGCTGCTTTCGCGCTTTGGCGCTGCGACTCTTTAGCTCTTTGGCTTTGGTCGGTGTAAATAACATCTTCAAATCCAATTCAATTGCAACCTGAAATCAATTGTGGCAACCTTAAGTGGAAAATTCAATTTAATATGAAAGCAGATGACATTTATGCCGCGACGCGACGCTCGTATTAATATACCGGCGCGCGTTTTGCCCTCAAATGCTTTCAATTCGCGTTCTTGTATTGTTACATTACTTTCTTTTTTCTCAGATAAGAGGGGTGTGAGAGGGTTGTGATTGATAGTGTAAGTGATATAGTGCGGTTGATTAAGTCTAATGAAATTTAAAGAGGGTGCGTTGGTTAAAGTGCTAGAAAGTTAGGTACTTTTGCTGGGCTCTGAGTAAAATAAAGCACCAAAAAACATTAACTTTGTCTGTCATATCCTTTACTATTCTTCTTCTTCTTTATCGGCGTGGACACCCCATACGCGGTTATAGCAGAGTTAACAACAGCGCGCCAGTCGTTTCTTCTTTTCGCAAGGTGGCGCCAATTGGAGATTCTAAGCGGAACCAGGTCCTTCTCTACCTGATCTCCCCGAAGAGTGATGGTCTTCCTCTTCCAATGCTTCCATTGGCGGGTACTGCGTCGAATACTCTCAGAGCTGGGTGTTTTCACCCATTCGGACGACAAGCCAATGTCGTCGTATATCTAGTACAGCTAATCGTTCCATCGACTGCGGTATTCGCCGTTGGCAATACGCAAAGGACCATAAATCTTTCGTAGAACCTTTCTCTCGAAAACTCGTAACACCGACTCATCAGACATTGTCATCATTGACTGTCAACATTGTCCCTTCTCTATTAAGCTCTGCAGTTCGAATTAATTTCTCCAGCAGTAGATTGAAGAAGTCGGAAGATGGGGAGTTGCCTTGTCTGTAACCGCGTTTTGTATCGAACGGCTCGAAGGGTCTTCCCGATCCCTTACAAATCTCAGTAGTTTCCATATGGGGTTCCTCCTGAATTGTGAATATTAAATAAAAACGATTGTTACGGTTAGATCACAATTTGACTGTTAGAAATAATCCTTTGTGATGCCTGATAATTCTTGTGGTTGGATTTCAGATTGGACGAACTGCACATTTTGGGTAGTATGCTCGGGCTCAAGATATTTTAAATATAAGCTCTAGTAAAAAGAAATGCATTATTTTTAGTCAGAATGTTCCGATTATGGTCAAATATGCAGAAATCTCATTGAAACTCTTCTCTCTTTTGGCAAAGCTACTGTCCCAATAGATTTTCAGAAGCTTTTCTTGATGCGATTTTTTCACCTGCGAAATAGTTCGCTATAGAAAGTGGTAGGCAATAATGACTTAGTGCAGGTCCTGACTATGAGGTGGATGCACAGGAACCTCTCAACCAAGCTAACGGAGCTTTTGCCCAGTCAGTTTCCTCATGTGCGGCCTGGCTTAGTCCTGATCGACAATTTGTTTTGGCAGATGCTGGCTACTTCTAGACAATTACTTACTTTAGACGGTGAAAGTACAAAACCGAATAAAGAATTTGGCCGTAGGTGAACAGCTCATTGATTCCCTAGCAAAATCTCAACAAATACAACCTAAATCCTTCCTAACAATCAATCATAGCTCGGTCACCGTTTGCTTCGACTACCCGCTATTTGAGCACGGTTGTTTTTGCTTGACGTTGACACATAAGTGTCACTTTAGATCATCAGTAACCATCTTCAGGAATGGATATATTTTGTTGCGATTCAGTTAGCAATACGGTCAAATAAGGTATATTTTCGGTTACTCGTGAGGCACGCATAAATCGGTCTTATTTTTGTATCCACTTTTATTTAAGTGGTCGTAACGGCGCTGACTTAAGATTGGACTCAACAATTTCCAGTATTTTATCGATTTTCTCTGGTTCTATGGTCTGCCAGACATAAAAATTACCGGAACGGTAGCGACGAAACTAAAAATTTCCATATAGAGTAACTCGATACCACTTTAACAGATTACGAATGCCTTATATTAAAAAATAATGGATTTAATTTTACTCGATTGGCGCTAATGGCCGCAAAATAGCGACACGTTTTCTCTGCAAATTGGTTTTTGGGTGATTGCCACGCCCCTAGAAGGACTTCTAGGCGGTCTGAAATGTACCTCCGCGGCAACTCAAATTCGATAGCCCGAGTCATCCAGGTTTTCTGGTTAGGCGCTAATGGCGACACGTTTGCCCTCAAATTGGTTTTTGGGAGATTACACGCCCCTAGAAGGACTATCTAGGCGATTTGCATCTCTAAATAACATGCTATTTTACTATCGAAACTTATGTCATATAAGTCGAAGGGGGTATACTTATATTTTTATAAGTTTTTATCTAAGAAATAAGGGAGATAAGATTATGTAATTAATTTTTGAATATCTGACGGTTTTTATTAGCATTTCTTCTTGTCGGGAGGCACTTGTCTGTGTTAATGTCTGAAGTATTCAAAATGACAGAAGTCTATTATAAGATAATAATTTAGCTGACAATTGTAGTGTTGCATTCGAAATTACTCAACAGGAGATTAAAAACTTTCTGACTCATTTTTATTTCAAATGTATTATATACATACATATATATACATATATATATATATTGTACATAAATAACACGGTTTGACAATTGCCATTGCCATAAATGAAAATTTCTAATATATATGTACTTATATACATATTTTCATGTATGTACCCTTCTCTTTCATGAGCATATTATTTTCTTTATGTTAAGGGTAGAGGTCAGCCAGCAATGCCATAAAAGTAGTTAACTATATATCTACCCACACACACACACAAAGCATATAAGTGAGTAGTGGGGTTTATGTGCTCAAACCTAAGTGCAATATATAATACTCGTATAATACTTTATGTTCAAATACAATAAAATTATACGCACTGTTGCACATGCTACAATTCACACAAGTGCTGCTGCGGTCACTGAGTGCGGCGTCGGGACAAAAAACGAACATGAGTTAAGCGAAAAAATGTGGAAATGAAAAAGAAAGCTAAAAGGAAACACAAAATTATAGGTGTAAGGCAATGCTAGTGGGTGTACCAATGGGTGGTTCATAAATATGTTTGTTTATATGTGTGTCACTATGCGCCCTTACCAGTCACTCCATACCATTTGAAGCTATAAACCACAACTAAATCATATATTTGTATATAAAGTAAGAAAGTAGTGATATAACAAGAAAAAAACGTTAACTTTGACTGCACTAGAGCTATAATACCCTACACCTCTGCTTTTTTTGAGCATAATAGTGTATAAAATATTATTAGCTTGATTTTGAACCGCCAAATTGTATGGCAGCTATATGCTATAGTGGTGCTTTAGGAATTATTTGTTCGGGGATTGTATCTTTGCCTTAGATAATACCCCATGTAAAATTTTGTGAAAATATCTCATCAAATAAAAAAGTTTTCCATACAAGCATTTGAATCCGATCATTCAGTTTGTATGGCAGCTATATGCTATAGTGGTCCGACATGAACTTTTTTCTCGGAGATTGCAGCATTGCCTTAGACAATAATCTACGCTAAATTTTGTAAAGATATCTCGTCAAATAAGAAAGTTTTCCTTACAAGGACTTGATTTTGATCGTTCAGTTTGTATGGCAGCTATACTCTATAGTAGTCCGATCTGAATAATTTATTCGGAGATTTTAGCGCTTTTTTGGGCAATAATATTCTAAGTCAAATTTCGTGAAGATATCTCGTCAAATAAAAAAGTTTTCCTTGTAAGTACTTGATTTAGATCGTTCAGTTTGTATGACAGCTATACTTTATAGTTGTCCGATCTGAACAATTTGTTTGTAAATTGTAGCGCTTTCTTGGGCAATAATCTAAGTCAAATTTCGTGAAGATATCTCGTCAAATAAAAAAGTTTTCCTGACAAGGACTTGATTTTGCCTGTTCAGTTTATATGGTAGCTATACTCTATAGTAGTCCGATCTGAATAATTTTTTCAGAGATTGTAGCGCTTTCTTGGGCAATAATCTAAGTCAAATCTCGTGAAGATATCTCGTCAAATAAAAAAGTTTTCTTTACTAGGACTTGATTTTGCTCGATTAGTTTGTATTGCAGCTATATGCTATAGCGATCCGATATCGAAGATTCCGACAAATGAGATGCTTGTTTCGAAGAGAATTACGCGTGTGAAATTTCAGATCGATAACTTAAAACTGAGGCACTAGTTCCCGTATATAAAGACAGAGGGACATGGGTATATCGACTCAGCTTGTGCTGTAGATATAAATATAAATATATATATTCGTATGTATGTATGTACTCAAGTACATATTTACCGTTCTGGGTGGAGTAAAGCAACTAATAAAAGTATGACATCATATTTCAGCCACGTACATTTGGCCCATCCAACGCACACCCATTCATAAAGTATTCATACAAACACGCATACACACAACTAGCAGTTCGGTCCATTATACAGATATTTGTGTGTCCGTTATATATTTTTCGCATGTTGGAAGGCGTACCTTCTGTAATGCGCCACGTAAACGTAGCAACATTGTTATAAAAGTTCAAATAAACATCCCCATAACGATAGCCACACACACACATACACACATAAGCGCCATATATTATTACCACCCACTCACTCTCTGTTTGCATGTCTGTGTGTGTGTTTGCTTTTTCTACGTGGTCAGTCGTTCCAATGTTCATATTTCTATCTGCGCCCCCAGTGTTGCATTTCACTTCGTTTGACCACTATACACACATACACACATGAACACCTACTTGCGCCACGTTGTATGTGGCTCTGTTGACGCTCAAGGTGGTTAGCTTGAAATATTCTCTACCTTAGCTTCTTTTTTATTTCATTACCTCGTTTCGATTTTTTCCCTTCATTTGCTTTTCTTTTGTATTTTTTCCATGTTTTGCTCGACATGCTTTCTCAGGTTGCCATTGCTTGGGTTGCCTCAGCGCTGACCAGTGTCCGTTTGTATTTGTATGCCCCTCCGGTGAACGAAATGAAATATAAATACGTTGGATAAGAAGAAAAAATAATTTAATAGATTATTTTGGGGGCCAGTAGGAATTATGCAGCTGTTCGTAGTTCTTTCGGTCTTTGCTCTAGCGATAGGACGTTCCAGAAGATAAGAGTTCTTTCGGTCTTTGCTCTAGCGATATGACGTTCCAGGAGACTGATTGTCTATAATTTTTCGTTAGAGCATCCGACCATCAAGGTTAATATATTTATGCTGAAATATGTTATTTTTGGCGGAATTCTTCCAAGCTCTCTGATAAAAAACTAATAATTTCGTCGGGGTCCGATTTTTAATGAGTGCAGGGCAAAATATCGGCGACACGTTACTCTAAGCTTAGTTTATATAAGGTTCGAATAACAAAACTGTAAACAACGTTCCAACCAAAGCAGATTTTCTTGGGTTAGGATATACTTCTATCCCATGAAGTTGGTCTTTTTTAGATTTTTAATTCGACATGAGATCTGCTGTATAACTTCTTCCTAATCAGCCTTTGCCGGAATGTTGAAAGAGCTGAGTGGAACCTATATATCCGGTCTTTTCAGCGGACTGGAGGTCTTCCTCTTTCTCTGCTTCCCTTGGCGGGTACTACGTCGAATACTTTCAGAGCTGGAGTGGTTTCGCACATTCGGACGAAATGACCTAGCCAGCGTAGCTGCTGTCTCTTAATTCGCTGAACTATGTCAATGTCATCGTATATCTCGTACAGTTCATCGTTCCATTGAATGCGATACTTGCCGTTGCAAAAGCGTTGGGGGCCATCTTTCGTAGAATATTTCTCTCGAAAACCCATAACGTCGACTCATCGGATGTTGGTCTCATCCGATGCTGTTGTTTCCTTTTCATTGAGGGCGTACTTTACATGGCGGGTTCCAAACCTCTCCCACAACCCTGGGAAGGGATGGTTCTTTGGCTACCCAGAAGATTCTTGGTCTAAGACCGGAAGTCGTGAGCTGCTTGAGCCAAAAAGACTCGTTTCTGGCCACTCCCAAGTGAATGGCGGTCAGAGAACTTCTCTCACTTGCGTAAACTTCTACATATGACTCCATTTTTCACTTCTTAGTTCACTAATTAATTCCCTTCCCTCCGATCCTTGTTATTTATTATTGCGCTTCCAACAAGCTTGAAATTCATTTTAAAAGACCATCTTACAACACTTATTTCCAAATCAGACAGAAATAAATGTTCTAGATTTCTTGCCCAATACACCACTTCTCTTTCTTTCGGGGATCGGGAGCTTGTTGTTTAGTTAATATCGTCCTTCATAAGAACATAATCTTTATAAAGGTGGCTTCGACGGAATCAAGGTCAATAGTTCCATATTATGATATGTCTTTAATACCTTTATATGGTCCATAGTAAAAGCATTGATGTGACTATGGATAATGCTCGCCCGAACTTTTCCTTCGATCGTTGTTTTATTTTAAGTCGCACAGTTTATTCAATTCTCGTATAAAAAAATTGCCTCGAAGGTTCGCTTCTTAGTTCCTCAGAAATTAAATTTCTTCTGGAATGCTGGCGACTATATAATTCCCTTCCCTCCAATCCTTCTTACCTAGCCAGCTTGACACCCATTTTAAAAGACCGTCTTAAATATTAGATTTATATCCTAACAAGACTTCGTTAGATACGAGTATAATGGTTCTTGATTTCTTGCCTAATGTATTTCCTTCCCCTCGAGGATCGTGAGCTTGATATTTAGTTAATATCGCCCCTCGTCAGAGCTTGTCGAAATCAAGGTCATAGTTCACTGTCATGATAGATCTTTAATGTCTTTATACATAGTAAAAGCATTGATCACACTTTGGTAAGGGTTCCCCGAACTGTTCCTGCGGTCGCTGTTTAAATCTTATCTAACAAATTACCCAAAGCTTTATAAGGCTACTCCGAATGCCTGAAACTGAGGTTATAGCCCAATTTACAACAACGCGCCAGTCGTTCTCTTCTATCGGCAATTGGAGATTCCAAGTGTATCCAGGTTTTTCTATACCTCGTCTTTCCAACGCAGTGAAGATCTTCCTCTTCCTCTACTTCCTCCGGCGGGTATTGTGTCGAATACTTTCAGAGCTGGAGCGTTTTAATCCATTCGGACGACATGACCTAGCTAGCGTAACCGATTCATACTTAGCCTCAAGGCTAAAAGGTGTTGAATGGAGCCCAGAATTTTATAGGAGGATGTCATAAGATCGGAATTTGCGAAGGTTTATATTGGATCTTCATATCAACTCCCATAAAACTGCTCGAAGGCGAAAAGATGATCTCAACTTCCGCTCATAAGCAACACATGATGGTGCTGAATATTTCCGAGCGGGTTGAAAAGAGAATCCATACTTTCAAGCTCATAAATCAATACAAACAAACTTGCTGCATTTAATGTTGACCATCCATTCCTTTTTTCGCACGTTTCTTCATTCCAACGTTCCGATACAAAGCACGCCTGATATAACAACGTAATATCCTGGCGATTTTTCTGCAGCGCATTTTTATTTCCTGAATGGATGGACCGAGCGTCAGCCAACCAACCAGCCCTAGCCACACGGTGAGCCACAAACACACTACCTTCATATGAGCGGGGTCAACACGAAGTTATGAAGCTCTGGCGTAGAATACGAAATACATAAATAAAATGATAAAATAAAAATGGCAAATGGCAGATAAGAAATGAAATGGTGGCAGGGACTTGTGGAGTGCGCAGTCGGAGCAAAGGCAGAGGAGCCGAGCGGAAGCCGAAGCCGTGCATGAGTTGACAGAAAAATGAGAAACCATGCGGTTGTGGCGGAAGTAAAAATATAGCAAAACGAAAATAAGAAAAGAAATATGGCACTCGGAACAGAAATACATAAAGGATAAATGAAAAAGAATAAAATTTATAGCTGGCAACGGCGTAGGTAAGCAGACACCATAAGAAAGTGCAAAATGAAAAATAAAATAAATAATAAAACAGAAAGAAGAGGAAAATTGTGGAGTGAATCGAGTGAGTGCGACCGTAGAAAGCAGATATAATTTGCAGCGTTGGCTTTGGAAAATGAAAAATCGAATGAAATATTTTTATAACCAACAAAGGACAGCTTGTAAGAAATTTGCTGTAGAGAGGACAGCAGAGCATAAATAGGTGCTAAAAATACATTTACATTTATTTATTTAGAATCGGAAAGAAAGTATAGTATATGAAAGGATATATATTTTTATATATCTGTATATAAGCGCCTAAAAAGTATAGAGCAGACGCCTGGATAGGTGCAGAACACCTTTTCACAACGGAGTAAAAAAGGTACCAACAGAATAATGAAAAAGTCAAGACTCATAAAATATGAAGAACTACAAATACAGGCGCACGCGCATACATATATTAAGCAAGAAAAGGCAGAGAAAAGAGTTGGAAGCATCATAAAAGCTTTGAGCGAGCTCTTCTAAATGGTTTCAGCTGAGCCAAATGCTAATTCCAACATTATCAGCGCGGTCTCTAATTGTCAGTCGACGACAAGGCCCACGTCAGTAGAGGTTGATAATCGTCCCTATCGCGGTTCGTCTTTAACGCGATCTCGGCCCGCTTTGAACTCGGTGTACCACTTATAAACGTTTTTTTTTGTCATATATTGATCACCAAATCCCTTTTGGAACTGTAGCGGAGTTTACAACCGCCCGCCAGTAGCTCTTCCCTTTCTCTGTTTGGCGCCAATTGGAGATTTCAAGTGTAGCCAGGTCCACCTCCACGTGGTCTTTCCAACGGAGTGGAGATCTTCTTTCTCTGCTTCCCCCGACGGGTATACTCTCAAAACTGAAGTGTTTTCATCCATTCAGACGCCGCTGTTTCTTAATTCGCTGAACTATGTCAATGCAGGTCGAATTATTTCCTCCAGCAGTAGATTGAAGAAGTCGCAGGATAGCGAGTCGTCTTGTCTGAAACCTAGTTTGATATCGAACAGCTCGGAGAGGTCATGATAACGGATGTGCTCTAGAAGAAGTCTCATATTCTCATATGATTCCTTCATATGAACCGCATGTTACCGTTATGAACCTATACCGCCTTTAAACTAAGTTTAGAGGAATCAATGAATAGACGCCAATCACGTAGATCATGTTTCTGTCCTAGTGCGTTAAACAAAAGGTTAACTTCTGAACACTATACTAGACTCCCTTCTTGAAGAAAGCATTTTGTGAGGTATTTCTGCCTTTTTCTGTAAAAAGTAATATTTACATCACTTTGGAGAAGGTTCCAACCTTTTAGTCTGGATGTCTTCTAAAAGTTCGAACTGCAGTTTTAAAAGGCTTAGATCTCGAACTAAGTCATTAAGTTCACCCTATGAAATTAAATGCGGCACTGTTGAACATTCTGATAAATCAAATAAAGGATCGGTTGTCATTTCCTATGAGCTTTCTGTAACATCAAACGCTGTTTACTTCAAACAAGCAGGCGGAACCGGTCTAAACCGGATAAATCCTGATCGTATGAAATTATGAGATGATGAAATATAATGGCATTTTATGTATTGTAAAACCTAAAGCCGTAGGTTACAGAATATCTTTGGGTGATAAAAAAATTCTGTTTTCAGATTTGATTTCAGGGTATCAAAATGCATTAGAAACATCTAGGAATTTTCATGTCACAAATTATGTGTCTACCAAAGTTATGGAACATTTTTAGTGGTGCCAAATTATTTTATTTTCGAAGTCATATTCACATCAAGAGCAGTATTTATTGATTGAAATAAGAAATTAATAAAATAAGAATAAGATATAACAAAAAAGATCTTTTAATCCTTTTTTGTTATTGTATTTGATTATTAGCCTTTTTATTTTTTTTTTATTTTTGTATTATATTTTTTTCTTCTTTTTTTTACATTTTTTTTTTTATTTTTTGTTATTTTAGTTTTTATTTTATTATTATTTTTTATTAATTTTTTACTTTATTGTATTCTAATTTTTTTAATTTTTTTTTTTTTTTTTCGCAAAAAATTTGATGAATACAAATCGACTTTCTTTTCTTAGAAATTGGAGATGTTTTACTTATAGCTTAGTTCATCAAATTTTGCAAGTTGGTTTTGAATTGTTGTTGTTATGGGAAGGCGGAGTTGAAATATTGCGCATAAAATACAGTGTAAGCTTTATTTTCTTAAATGCGTTGTTGCTTTTCATTACAACATTATGTAGATACACGTGCGGAGCATAAAAGTATAAAAACAGAGTAAAAAAGTGTAGAAAAATGATAAAAATGGAATTGGAAATAATGCCAGCAAAAAAGGTGAACAAGGAAGAAGTTTTCATTTCAACTTACCAATAATATTGACAGAATATAACGGTGAGCTTAGAGAAAGGGAAGGGGGTGAGCATATGTTTTTATGGGTGTACGTGGGTGGGTTGGGCGAAGAACGGGTTGCTTGAATGTAAGCGTCGCTTTGGCACGGAAGATATATTGATGGCATACTATTGTATGTGTGTGTGTGTATATGGGTGTAGTGGTGTATATGTATATGAGGCATTAAACCCCCTCCCGCGGGAGAAATACAATAAAAGCGAATATATTTTATCTTTTCGATTGTATTTTTTATATGAAATGTTGGCTGATATATGAAATAAATAAACATTCCCCACACATACATATACATATCGGTGGTACGTGACCAATGGTCTGCCCGTTAGCCTGCCCGCCCCACATACACATATACACAAGTGTGTGTGTGTGCGCATTGGCAGCCGCAAGCTTTGAGCAGTCGCGCGCAATCTTTCAATCATCGATAAGAATTTCTCATTTTGAAAATACCAAAAATACTTGAATGTTGCATGCAACATACACTACATACTTGCCACATTGGCAGCAGAGCGCTCTTTGGCGTACAAATGTGATTGAAGTGGCAATAAAGGCGCGCAAAGCGCCAACAATAGACGCTGAAATGAAAGAAAGTTAAACGCTGATACAAAAGCCAAGCAGCGGGGAGAGCGGTAGTGAGCGGCGCCAAACGTGCTTCATGCGAAATATATATGTATGTATATATAGTAACTATAAATATATCAGAATTGTGAAGCACCTTTGGTCGGTGGCAGCACCCACCGGCAAGCGCACCAGCCGTGAACTTTTATGGCTGCAGTTGTTGCTGCTGTTGTTGTGCCGTCTGTGGTCGCCAGCTATCACCGCTTATGCCGAGGTGAGCGAGGTCACCACAAACAGTTCACTTGATCTCCGCGTCACCTGCCATCTTCGGTGCACCTCTGCCTTGACTCACACTCCCAGCGTCTCATCACTCCCACCTTTCGCTCTTTCTATATCATTTTTTCTTTTCATCCATATTCTTTCCACAATAGATTCCTCTGACCAATCGCATTTTAATGGCCGCAATTCTATAGACGTCCTCGTCGCCGGTTATTGGTTCACTTGCGCTTATAATACTTGCATTATATAATATAGGTATACAAGGAATATGAGAAAAAATGAAATGAAATCAAATCAATTTGATAACCACCACAAAAAGTTGCTTTAAAAAACTGTGGAAAATGGCGACTGGGTGTTGTTTGTTGTAGTTTTTCAGTTACTGTCCGCAAATGGAACAAATATGTAATTTTGTGTGCGGAATTTTTTGTTGTAAAAAATGAAGCAATTTTGATTGAAAGGAAATGAAGTTGATTTAATGCGCCCTGAGAGCTTCGAATCGCTGAAGTGAAGATTTCTCGGGAAACAAAATTTCTTTTATATTAGTTCATAGTGTTTGTTGTTAAATTGTAGAATATCCTAATGCGGATTCGGCTGAACTCTACTTATTTCCTCAGTTAAGTCTTTGTGTTCCATTTATGTATAAAAAATATTATATATTTTATACAGATGTTTATTTAAATCGTCGGAATCTTAAGCCCTGTTCTCAATCAACAACTGATTTCAGAGATAAAATATATAAAACTGAGTTTTGACTTAGTATTCTTATGTATGTTACTCAGGCATGGCCATTGGGGATCTGCATCATATCGTAGAAGGGTAAATATGAGAATGTGAGCCGAGCCGTTCGATACCAGACGAAGTTTTAGACAGAGTGATTCCCACTCGCACGTTTTTTTGTCAATATATTGTTGGAAAAATTGATACCATACATACATGCCGCTAAGCTGAACCGCAGAGGCACTGTCAACTTTATTCTACTCTACGCACCAGATGATATTGACATCGTAGGCCTTAACAACAGAGCCGTTAGCGCAAAGTTTTCCAGCTTGAGAAATAAACCAAAAAAGGTTGGTCTTGTGGGGAACGAGAGCAAGACAAAGTACATGATGTCACACACAAATCTTCTCGCGTCTTAGGAACTACGTCAGAGTTGGCAACTTTAGAGTATTCCACTTGTCATATCGGAGATATTAACTTCGTATCCTTATAAGGATAGGACGAGTTCTTCGAAATAGCTCCTTAACTGGTCATATATTTTTAGCTCTGTAGGTAAAAGTGTGTTGTGTAGAGTTGTATCAGTCTGTTAAGTGTTATGTAGTGAGCCTATTTGATCTGAATTTTAAAAAAGGTGTCCATATATTCCAATACTCTTTCAAAATATACTGATTTTCAGTTAACACAAGCAGTGCTTAATCCAATTTTGCATAGTATTCTTCAAGCTTCGGCTTTACAAGCTTTCAGCTAAGCTATTGCTAGGCATTTAACTGACTTTTTGTGTTCAGCGAGTATGTTTTAATATACAAAATTTAGTTGCTTTGGTTAGACTAAACCGACCAAGAGTCTCAAAGCCAAAAAATCAACAAAAATGCAATGAATCTATCCATTCCAGAATGGATAACCTTCTCCATCCTTTTCGCTTAATGATTAGAGCAAACATTTTGATAAAATAGAATGCCTATTGCAAGATTTTATTGGATAATTCTTTATCTCATAATAGTCACCACTTTTCTCCGTATAAAAACGGGCACGCTTTTTACTCGAAAGGACTGAAGGACAGTTGTAGTCTAACGACAGGTACCAAAATACTGGTATCACGCTCGAGTCAGATGGGGCATAAGTAACAAAGTAGGATAGTGAGAGGGATGCTGGAACTTCTCCAATGCTTCTGTCCAGCATTATCTAGAACTCGCCATAGACGTCTACAAGCTTCTTAGTTCAAGGTGATACTTGATAAAGTATCAAAATTAGACATCAAGTCGCTCTTAAGGTTCCGAAAAAAGCGTTGATGTCCTGTATGACGTATACTTCAGCTCAAAATACACTTCACCTCCATCTGGCATTACTACGGACTACATAGTAGGTCTACTTTTGGTGTCGTAGCCGGCCAGTATAACTTAACCTTTCTTTGTAGAAATATCTCTGAGAGCAATACACAAAAATCATATCATTTCGTAGTCCGTTTTGGATATGTCTGTATGTTTATTACTTCTTTGTACATTTCTTGACAAGTGAATTAAACTTCGTAAAGGAAATATAAACACAACATAACAAAATGTTCTTTTCTCGCATGGCAAGAATTTTTATTGGTGACTGGACAGCTTTGCTATTGGGCTAGGCCCATAAAAAGCATGTACATATGTATGTTATGATATAATAGATGTTGTGAATTTCATCAAACATGATTTATTTTGGCATTGTCTTATGACTTGTTTATGATGTGTAGATTTTATGTGCTTTGGTCTTTTTATTTGTATGAACAAAATTTAATCAATTTTAGTCAAGGAAATATTTTTATGTTATGTACGAGTATAGTTTGTTTTATACACAACTGTAATAGTTTTGTTCGCCTTACGGTTGTTAACAACCGATATGGAAATAATCGATACAGTCATACGAAAAGATTAACATATTGAAAAGGGGTATAAACCTTCGGTCACAAATTGGTCATTGAATTCTTTTTTTGTCTGTCTATTTGATTTGAGTAAGAGCAGTTATAAAATGAGGTCCGTACTTTTGGTTAAGAGTAAAGGCATACGAAAATCGAATAATGATAAAAAATTTTATGTATGATCTGATTGGCATTATATTTGTAGAAAAAAGAAAAGGTTTTACATTTGCAAACACTTAGCCCTCGAGGTGGCAATACAATCGAATTATTATTAATTTGGTGTGTAATAATTCACATCATAGCTTCAAAAGCATGTAAAATATCAAATAAGAGAGTAACATATCAGAGAACCATAAAATTGTTTATTTAGTGGGTTTGTCGAAGGATTTAATCGAGGTCTAGTGATCGAGGGAAGATTGAAGAGGTTCACCTGAGCTCAACTCTTCATACATTGTACCCAAAGTTTCGGTAATTTACTCTTTCTCTGTGCTAAATAATAAATAATGTACTAATGTACTAGTTATTTGTAAATTTAATATGAAAGTTGAAACAAAAAAGTTGTTAAATGTTTTAGGTCCGGAAATAAATTTTGTATATTGTTTCGATTATTACAGCATCTCTTGATAAAGCTTTATATCCAAATAACTACATTAGAGTGTAGGATCTGTTGTGGTTGTGCTGATGAGCGGGTATTTCAGTGGGCTCCCATAAATATATTGGGTAGTCGAAAAAGTCTTTTCGTATTTCTAAACAAACTTCAACTTATTTTCTCCGTAAACTTTACAAATTTCATTGGTGGTTTGCGTGGCATTGTTCCCTTTTTATACAAAAATTTCAAAATATAGCGAATTTCTTCATTATTTTCACATATTTTTGAACAGATGTAACTTTTTTTTCCATCTTTCCCGAATTTTTTTTTTTTGTGGTGAAATAAAGCTTAAAATCTCGCCTTTCCAACATGATACAATGTGATACGTAGGTTGCTATATATATTTCTGGCCTAATAATGTAAATAGGCATATTTATCAACGAAAATGGTTTTTATTTTTTTTTATTTTTTTTTTTTTTTTTTTTTTTTTTTATTTTTTTTTTTTTTTTTTTTTTTTTTTTTTTTTTTTTTTTTTTTTTTTTTTTTTTTTTCGATTGCTGTTTTGTTTTGGGCTCATACGCATAGATCCATGATTCGTCACCTGTGACGATCTTATAAACGTCTTTTAAAGCACCGCGATCGTATTTTTTCAGCATTTCTTTACACCAATCCACACGAGCCTTTTTTTGAGCGATTGTCAAATTGTGCGGGATCCAACGAGAACAAACTTTTTTTACGGCCAGGTGTTCATGCAATATCGAATGTATGCTGGTGGGAGAAATGCATAGGCATGCCTCTATCTGAAGGTATGTTACATGACGGTCTTGCATTATCAGTTCACGTACGGCATCGATGTTTTCTGGCACAACGGCTGTTTTTGGACGACCTTCACGGAATTCGTCTTTGAGCGAGCGTCGGCCACGATTGAATTCGTTGTACCAGTTTTTCACAGTGCTATAGGATGGTGCCTCATAGCCATTCAAAGATTTTAGTTCATCGATGCACTCTTGTCGTGATAATCCACATCGAAAGTTGTGAAAAATGATCGCACGAAAATGTTCACGAGTTAATTCCATTTTTTGGCCGAGATGAATTTTTTAATTCCCTGTAAATAAAACAATTCACGATTAAATGACAAAACGTTCTGAGTGATGTTATGCTAAAATATGTCAAACTTTCCAATGGAAATGTCAGATAGCACCTGACAACAATTAGTGTTGCCCTAGGCCAGAATATATATAGCAGCCCTCGTACACAACTGCAATGACATCTATTGACAAAATACGAAAAGACTTTTTCGACTACCGAATACAACGAACTTTCGAAAGATTTTGACGGCGAATGCAAACTGACAACTAAACTTAAAGTTTTAGGCTGCATACTAACTTTATATTGGGGCGCGGGTGTGTTCGGTTTGATAATGTATCGTCTATATTTATTAAAGAGTCAACAGATGATACTCAGCTTAGTGTCATGTAACCCTTGTTATTTGTTCTCCTTGTACTATTCTCCATGGGTTTTTAAGAACTTTGTGTAAAAATTTCAAGCCGATCGATCCAATCGTATCGAAACAATTTTGCTTACAGACTTAACGAAATGCGTGTTTTTGGGAGCTGATTACACTAAATCTTAAAAATTTTTACAAATGATATAGAAAAGACATCGTATTAGTGAAGATGTCATATTCACTAGTTGAAAAGATTTTTTGGACATATATGTATGTATACATATGTACATACTTAGTATGTTGAGTGTACATACATATATTTGAGAATGTTATCCGATAATTTGATATATACATATATATATATATATACATATATATATATATATATATATAGTATATATAATATAAATTGCAAACTAACACTTAGAAAATATATCTTATTAATCTGAGTAAAAACTTCTTTAATTGCAACAAAATAATTGCCTCTAATACCCTACACGCTCATTGTGACCGAACTCCTTACCCACTTCTCATATACATACATATGTACAGATAATTTCGCATAAATACACATAAATAAATATATAAAAATAACTGGCAGTGAAATATAAAATTCTGCTCATATCTATCCACATCCTTCCGCTACACCCCAGCCACATATCGCATTACGCTTGCCGTCCAAGCCCCTCACTCGCCTGCCTGGCAGCCAGCACATTTATGCCATTATAATTGGGTGCCGTCTCGCCTTTGCCTTCGTTTAGCTTTTGTTGTTATTGACATTTTTCTACGTTTGACTCACGTTTATTGCTTAACCACTGTTTTTGGTGTTGTAGTTGTTAGCAAACATATATAAGTGTAGCATATCTGTGACCGCATGAGGGTAGTTTTCACACACACACACATACATTCATTCATACCAAGTGTACAGGCTTTCTCTACGTTGCACTGTGGGTGCTCACAATGTTACCTCATCTCCCCCCTGCCTGCTTTCCACCCACATTCCCAGAGGAAAATTGGTGGTTGCTGCACGACTGCTTTTCACTGTCGTTTGCCTTATCTGCCGATATTACGCTGCTTGCTCTACGTTGTTGTAGTTTTTGTTGTTAATATTGACGTTTTTGTTGTTGCTACTCTGATTGTGGGTTGTAATATGAAATCATAACAGGCCAACTTTATGCGCTCATTGTGTGGGTGGGAGAATATAGAGAAGTGTGGTGTGGGGAAAATGTAGTCGAGTGGTGGATTTGGTGTAACACATACATACACCATACTTCTTTCTGTGGGTGTGTGTTATTTTATGAATTTCATTTGTTTTTCTTGTATATGAGTGAAATATAAAAAGGTTATGGATTATGATAGCATATTCCGTTATGCCAGCTATGACTTGTCGGCTGGCTTGCGCAATCGTAAGGCGTGGCAATGCCGCATGATTGGTTGAAAATTTTCCTTTTGAGGTTATGTGAAAGGATAGCAGTCATATTTTTTGCGGTTATGTAATTTCATAAGCAATATGAGGGTGTCTCAGCTAAATTTTGATTATGAAACGAGGGCAGTTTCATATTTGGCGTCGCAAAAAAATGGCGGATTTATAAATTTTATATGCGTGGGTGCCACTCATGCGAAAACAGACACAACTTCATATACACACATAGGCTGCCATATACAAAATACACTCATATACATACATACACACATACATATATGGCGCATAACCTTACCTGCAAAAAATTACCGCTATTTAAATGATAAATACACTTCGAGCTACAGCGAGCTGAGGCAGCAAAAAAGTGGAAGTCTAAACAAAACGAAAAAAAAAATTAAATAAATCACCAACCCTTGCTTTATGCCTTTGCTGACGCCTCACCGCACTTGACGCGTTGAGAAAGGTGCAAATCCACTAAGACAGATGTCTAGCAGTGGTCAGCTGAAAATAAATTATAGACCATATCGCAATGCCTTAAGCGATTGTTACCCCCCACAAACACACACACATCTGCAGACATTTTTATATATAAATGCCGTTATAAACACAAACTTCATTATTATAAATATATGCCGTTATGTGAGGGGAAAAAATGTACTTTGTCCACCTGAGCGAATTGAAAAATAAGCAAAGCCGAAGGACGGAGGACATATGTATGTTTGTATATACATACATATGTATGTGTGTATATGACTGTGCCTGTATAGGTGTGCTTGTGAAAATTTATAAAAAATTGCGCTTACCAGCAGAGAACGTTCAAAGTTTGCCCGCGAGATCATTCTGATATAAAAATGTGGAGATATTGAAGAAAGAAGAAGGCAAAGAATAAAGCGATAGAATACCTTGCTATCACAGTAGGAAATTTAAAATTGTGTTCTAATGCAGCGAAGAGTAATTTATTTTTCCACCTGTCGGGGTTTTAAGCTTTGAAGATACACTTCGTTCGAAAGCTTTAGGGTTTCCAGCTTTGAAGGTGTACCTCGTGTAAAAGCTTTAGATTTTTAAGCTTTGAAGATGTACCTCGTGTGAAAGCTTTACGTTTTTACGCTTTGAAGATGTACTTCTGTTGAAAGCTCTAGGTTTTTAAGCTCTGAAGATATACTTCGTTTGAAAGCTCTAGGCTTTTAAGCTTTGAAGATGTACTTCGTGTGAAAGCTTTAGGTTTTTAAGCTTTAAAGATATACTTCTTTTGAAAGCTATAGCTTTTTAAGCTTTGAAGATGTACTTCTGTTGAAAGCTCTAGGTTTTAAGCTTTGAAGATGTACTTCTTTTGAAAGCTCAAGGTTTTCTTGTACTGACACATATTTTAAACTCATAAATTATTATTTTATAGCCGTGTAACTGTATCTTCCGTTACTATGCAGGAAAAATTATGGGTTTCCCCGGGTAAAAAAAGGCCTTTTTTCAAATTTCTTTTCTCATATAAAAAATGTAATATTTTATTAGATTTTTTTTCTGTTACAAACATACTACAAAGAAATTCTGAAATTTTTGGAAAAAAAAATTTTAACTCGGCCATTGCGATGCCATTTCCGGTGACACTTCGGAAAAAGGATGCGCCCTCGTTGGTAGGATAACTTCTTACAGGATTATCTAAAGTGAAAAAATACGTGATTTAGTTAAAACCATAACTAAGAACTTGAACGAAGGAAAAAAATGAAAATTTGATTTCTGGCAGACATTTTTACAAAAAAAAATTAAAATTTCAGTGAAAGTTTCGCGACTTTTTTTTTCAAATAGTTGTAATCGAAAAAATAGTCCAATTCTTTAAGAATTGTATCTCAAAGTCCTGTGTAAAATTTCATGAATATCGGTTGAGTAGTACTCGAAAATCTTCCCAACCGACTTTAAAAACACAGATTTCCGAAACTTTTAATCGGTTTACTCGGAAAATTTAGGACAATATTTTAGAGGTGTTGTAGGATTTAATAAGACAATAAAAAAGTCGAATTTTTGAAACCCGTAAACCCATGTAACCACTTACATCGTTTTCAATATATTTCTACTTATAAAATAAAATAATGTAAATTAATTGTTCTAACTGAAATAATTAAATTTTATTGAAGTTGAACCTAATCATTAAATAGATATAAACTCTGGTTGGTTAGTTAGTTTGAATTTTTTAAACAACTTACCCTTTTGAGGGTACAAAATTTTTGGTGCAGAAACTGCATGATTTTATTCGCAGTGTGACAAGCAACGCTGTCTTGTAAAACATTTTTCATTTTAATACAATTCTTTATTATCGCTTTCAAAATAAGCCCTCTTTAAGGCAATACAAGCATGACATCGCTTAAGGCAATTTACCATACACTTGTTATAAACCTCGGCTGTAATGGCCTTCAGTGCCTTCAGCGAAATTTAATTTTTTCGGTCGATTTAATATTCATAAACCCACGTTTCGTCACCAGTCATGATACTATTGATGAAAGTAGGATCCTCAGCTATATTTTCCAGCATCTCTTTTTCGATCATTACGCTTTCGCATAAATTTCTGGTATCTTAAACATTAACCAAAATGTGTTTAGTTGATCCACAAGAGTTGTTGAGATCCTACGCTATCTCTGATGCCAGCACAGCGGTATTCAAGCACTGTTTCTTTAACTTTTTTGATGCTATCGTCATTAACGGAGCTGAATGGCACGTTTTCGTTGACTTCACGTCCTTCATCGAGTGTTTTGTGTTATTCTAATGCTTGTGTTCATAATAAAGTATACTTCCTAAAACATTTTCAAAGCTTCAAGCAAACTCGTTACTTTTTTGTCAATGATAAAAAAATTGTCGGTCAAAGCTTTCGTGTCGTAAATACAACAGAATTCATCTTGAATCAATATCAGTGCTATTAAATTAGTTCTTTATTCTTTTGTAAGATGGACCAAGTTTTAAATTTAATTGAATTTATATTTTTATTTAATTTATTATTCAAATTCATTATCCTAGCTTCAATTTAATCAAATTTCATTTAAGTAAAGCCCAACTGCAATCTAATACTCTAAGGTATTTAATTCAAAAAGATTGCTATCGAGTTGTAATATATGTAGGTTATCGATATATTACAATTTTAGTCGATTGTTATCGATTATAATCGACTTTGGTTGCAAGGTATTTAATTCCCAAAGTTTTAATTAAGTTTACCAATAATTCAAAAATAATCAATTATTGCCGATCTTTATGTAAATTTATTTTACAATTTTCTTGCTTTAGTTTTATTCGGTTTATATATAGTTAAGATTTAATCAATTGTTATCGATTTTAGCTAATATTTTTTGTTCCAATGAATTTAGTTGTTCCCGTTTAATCTAGTTTATCGATATATTTTAAATTTAATCGATTATTATCGTTTTTAATGTAAAAATTTCTTACTTTAATCGATTTTATCGATAGATTTCAAAATTAATCGACTACTACCAATTTGTATTCCAATTTTAATCGATTTTTATCTAAAATATTTGGTTATGACGTATTTAAGGCCCTAAATCTAATTAAGTTTAACAAATACTCAAAAATAATCGATTATAGTCGATCTTTATGAAAAGTTTTATTTTGCAAATTTCTTGGCCTATTTTATCGAGTTTTTCGATATATTTTTGATTTAATCAACTGTAAACGATTTTTATTTAATATTTTTTATTACCACAAATGTTATTGTCCCAGTTTAATCTAGTTTATCGATTTCTTTTGAATTCGATCGATTATTATCGTTTTTAATGTAATACTTTTTTTGCAACGAGTTTTATTGATCTGGTTTTTATCGATTTTATTGATATATTTCCAAACTAATCGAATATTATCGATTTGTATAAAATTTAATTGACATGATAATTCAAAAATAATATTTAACAATTTTTTTCCATATATTTCAAAGTTAATCGAATAATATCGATTTGTATAAAATCTAATTAATTTACTTTTATTCGTGTTTACTGGTTAATCAAAAATAACCACTTACTGTCGCTTTGATCTAATATATCGCTGTTGTATTGAATTTCATTGAACTAATCGATTTTTATCTAAAAATATTTTATTGCTGCGAATTTAATGACCCAAGTTTGTTGTCGATTGTTATCGATTTTAAAAAAATATTTTTTCGATCTGGCCTTAATCAAATTTTTCGATATCTTTAAAATTTTATCAATTATTATCGATTTTTTTCTAAATCTTTTTTATGACTTATTTTATTGAGTTTTAATCGAGATTACCGAAAACACAAAAATAATCGATTATTATCGATTTTATATATTATATACAATATAATGAAACGAAATCAGTCGTAATGTCAGGCATATAGTATTTCTGATTTGTCGCATTAGGTAATATAACATAGTATCTTTCCGAATTTGTTCACGTATACAAATGTATGTATATATTTGTGTGTATGTACATATGTATGTAAGTGTAAAGCGAAACCTCGAACGGCAATAGAAAGGATGAAATTAATTTGTTTCAACCGCATGGACGCCGCTAATATGTTGTACCTGCTACACTGCCTCCACCTAACCTCAAAAAGTCCAAAGTTTAATTGTGAAGAAGAAGAAAATCTTATAAAATGTACTCACATATGTGTTTGTATGTATGCGTTTCTGCAATCGCTGCTCTTTGTGGCAATAAAAATGGGAAAAATTACAAATGAAAAGAGAAGAAAGATAAAGTGAAAGGCATATAAAAAATAACGGACTTGAAAGGAAGTTTTATAAAAATATATCTACGTATGTGTGGGTGAATCGAACTGATAAAGCAAATAAATGCTAAAAAAAAGCTAACAAAACCAACAATAACAGCGTATGAGGATAAGAAAGCAAAAATGCAGGCATTATAAAAAGGCCATTTTGAAAGGTGTGGGAGGGGTGAATAAAAATATAAATTGTGAAACGAAAAAATTGCGCAGGCAAACACTTAAGCGCTAACGGAGTGCGGGCGTAAGCTTTCGTAGAGGTGAAAGCAGCTTAAATGTATGTGGTTTATGCACACATTCATACATATCTAACTGTATATCTAACGTCCAAATATGTATATACATATGTGTTTGCGACAGAATTGGGCGTTGAATTGGTGGTCAAGCAGCGTCGCTGAACCGTCCAGACACTCACTGGGTCGATTGCTGAGAAGCGTTTGCGACCTCAGAACTAACACCTGAGCTAAGTACATTTTTATAGATTTTTTTCCTTGAATAATAAAGCGGTGTACACACGTGTGGTGTATGCTTGGGTGGAAGATAAAATGTGCCGTCATGAGTTTATGGGTGTTTGAAAATGAGTGAATATGTTTGTATGATTGTTTCGGCTGAATGTACTGGGCTTACGTTTGTACGAAATTGATTTGCGTGTAATATGACTCCACAACTTTCCAGTCATATATGTATATGTACATACATATGCACATATGCATATGTACTTTAAATATATAATACTTTGAGAATCTTCTTAAGTATAAAAAATCGATGATTTTGCACGTAAAAGTAGAAATAGTGCGAACGAGTTCGTGCAGAAAGCGTGAATCAGTTGAAAAAGTAACCGGAAGTCAGGTGATAGAAAGAGTGATGGAAACACTTCAAATGTGTAACTATATATAGACCTCATATATCTTTTAAAAAAGGACTGAAAAGGTACTTAATTTTGTTTGTGTGTGGGGGAGGAAGTACATTTTTTTTGTTTGGAAAAAGGTGGTCAAGTTATAGTTCAAAAAATAATCGCGCGTAAATCGGCTTCAGATCTTAAAAAGTTGCGCTTTATTTTGATATTTGTTGTGACTTGTTTAAGTTCTGTTATCCGACCAAGACTTTTCTTTTCTTGTTAAGAAGTAGGGAAGTATGACATCATCGATCGGTCTTCTTCTTTTTTATTGGCGTAGACACCGCTTACGCGGTTATAGCGGAGTTTACAACAGCACGCCAGTGGTTCCTCCTTTTCACTGTTTGGCAACAATTGCAGATTCCAAGTGTAGACAGGTTCTTCTTCACCTGATCTCTCCAATGAAGTGGAGGTTTTCCTCTTTCTCTGATTTCAACGGCTGGTATTTTGTCAAATACTCTCAGAGCTGGAGTGTTTTCATCCCTTCGGACGACATGATCTAGCCAGTGTATCCGCTGTCTCTTAATTCACCGAACGTGTATCTCGTAGAGCTCATCGTTCCATCGACTCCGGTATTCGGCGCTGCCAATGCGCAAAGGGCCATAAATCTTCCGCAGAACCTTTCTCTCGAAAACTCGTAACGCCGACTAATCAGATGTTGTCTTGTCCTTGTCTCTGCGCCATATAGCAAAAAGGGGATGATGAGTGACTTATAGAAGTTCGTCTTTGTTCGTCGACAGATGACTTTACTTCTCAATTGCCTACCCAGTCCGAAGTACCACCAGTTGGCAAGAATTATTCTGCATTGGATTTAGAGGCTGACGTTGTTGTTGGTGTTAACGTTCGTTCCTAAATAGACGAAATTATTTTCGAAGTTATGACTGTCAACAGTGACAGGAGATATTTCGTCTTGTCCTCGTTCACAAGCAGACCCATTAGCTTCGCTTCCTTAGCAAGTCTAGAGAAAGCAGTTGTACACTCTTAAAAAAGATTGTACCTTCTCTATTCAGATCTCCCAATTATTCTATTAAACAGACAGTAGACTGAAGAAGTCATACGATAGGAAGACTCTTTGGCTGAACCCTTGCTTGGTATCCAACGGCTCGGAGAGCACCTTCACGATCCTGACGAAGTTTTTGGTGTTGCTCAACGTCAGTTAACGGTAATAAAACTCAAAGTAGTTGAATTTATTCACTTATATATATTTAAAATTGATGGTATATTGGTGGGTTTTTTGTTTTTAGAAAGGAACCAGATCTTATACTTGTATGTGTATTTAGATATATAATCGGTCAATGGTAGGGCTACGTTGATCTTCAAAGCTATTAGCTAATACCTAGCGCGAAAAGTGATGGCTTTTAAGCTTAATATGGAATGTTTTTTATTGGAATTATCCTTCTTTTCTTCTATCTCTGGAGACTGGGTCTGTCTTGTTCTAGCTCCTTTCATATTTATCTATACCTCTTTCTCTCTCTTTGATGACTTTGTCGCCTTCTCCCTCTGAAGACTGTATCTTTCTCTCTCTCTGACCCTATCTTTCTCTCCTTTTTTGTCTCTCTTTCTCTACACCTGCAGAGGATTGTGTCTGCAGTGTGGAGATAAAGCTTACTTGTCTTTCTTTCGCTCCTTTTACCTGTGCAGACTTTGTCTGCGTTTATTTCTCTCTGTAACCCTATCCTTCTTTTCTTCTCTCTTTCTCTACATCTATATCTTTCTCTCTCTGCACCTATATTTCTTACTTTCTTTTTTTGTCTCTTTTTCTTACATTGAGAAGAAGAATGTGTAGGTGTCCCTTTCTCTTTCGATCCCTATCCTTTACTCTCTTTCTCTCTCTCTATCTACATATGTATATCTCGAGCTTATGGCTGTAGTGAGATAAAAAAGGTACCTTTTTGCTGTTCTCTCTGCTCAAAGCAGTTTAGATCTGAGATTTACAAAAATCTTGTTTTAATTTTTACAATAACGAATATCCATTTTCTCAGTTGCCGTTATAGTTTCAGTAAAAAAGAGTCGAATTCATCATATTATACATTAAATCCTATTGTAGATATATGTATGTATAATCTTAAATATCTGAAAACCTTTTTTTGAATTTCAAAACCATAATCATTATTAAAGCAAAATCATCATAGCGTTTATTCGCCCTCCATCCACTCTCTTCTATCTAAAGGCTAGCAGCTTCAGCACTTTTCCCCATTCAAATGACAATCTCACACTCACGCACTTATCGCCAACGACATCTTAACTTTGTCGCCTTTATTCTAGCTTATCCAACCTTTAACGCTTTTAATTTTGCTTCGTACGTGTTCGCTATAAGCGTTTCTACAAAGAAGAGTCAAGGACAAACATTCAAACAGACAAGCCAAAGAACTGGTAAAAGCAACTTTCATCTTAATTTTCATCACCAACGTCAATTGCCGCAAAAGGAACACCAACAACACCAACAGCAACAACACTTAACTCTTTTCATACCTTTTAAGCACTTCTTTAAGTGTCGAGGTGAGCGCATGGTGGCGAGATAAAAGCAAAAAGAAAGACACAATTAAGCACACAAATACAGAGGCTGCCACTAGTTGTCTTAAGCAGTAGCCACCAGTCAAACAGAGCGACGATTAGACAGACCGACAGACAGCCTGTTACTCATTCACTCACGCGCCCATTGATACATTTACTTGCGCTTCAGACACTCACACGCCTTTTGTCCTCCGCAAATCGAGATATTCACTCAGCATTCGCTGTGGCAGACACTTCCGCTGCCATAGAATTATGTCCTTGATGTGAAAATTTTAATTTCAAACTTAAATTTTGAACGGCAACTTGAGCAAACAAATATTTTCCGCTGAGACAGATGACAATTTTTGGCATCTTTTGCGGCGTGGCAACCGCCTTGTGCGCTTAATGGTTTGCCGGCATTCCAGCATGAGCTCCACGGCAATCATTTAGGCTACGCAGGAAATCTGAATGCGTCGGCATCTCGCTCGCTTTGCTCATTTTGTCATTTCACTGTATAATTTTCTCACTTTTTCCATAAGACGAAGACAAATAAATTTGATAAAGTGTCAGCAAAGTGCTGGCGGGTGTGGATGGAAGGGTTGGCAAGTGCGTAATGGCGGCAGGTACTCGCTTAAGCGAAGTTTGTGTGTTGTCGTTGTCGTTGTTGGAGTGCGAGTGTTGTTGTCTGTAGATAAATATAATTTTGAAGCGAATAATTTCGTAGATAATGAAGTTTTTAATGAATGCCTTTTTCTCTTTTTTGTTGTTGGTTGACATTTGAGTTGTTGTGTCTGTTTTTGCTTCTAGTCTTAATGGTATTTGTTTTAGCAGAGCGAATTCTAACTTATTTTTAGGTTATGTGGCTGGTTTGTTTAAGTGAGAGGAAAATTGTTCGCAATTTATGTATTTATTCTTGGTTTTAAAATTTTTATGTAAACCTTTTTTAAAGCTGTTTTAATATTTTCTATTTTATTTGGTTATTTCAGGTTATTCGTTTTGTCTTCTATGCTTCTGAAAGCTGATTTAAAAGGTAAGTGTCCAATTTGTATAATTACAATATAAACATATGTATATGTATTAGTGTATACAGGCTGCATATTTTGGAGACATTTCAATATCTTATTTATATTTTCCGTTTAAAAACTGAAATTTAAAAATTTTCGACCCAATATTTAATATCCTCACACCGTGTAAGAGTTTGACTTTGATTATTTCACTTCTATTCTATTTATTTCTAACCTCTTCAGGTTATATAGTTTATCCCTTATAGAAATATATCCTCTGGGTCGGTCTGAGCCGAAAGCACAAATTTTCACCAGTTGCCTCTATCCTATGCGAGGTCGCGCATGGGCGTCCTTGCATCCCTTGTCCGTCCATAGGTCTCGAATCGAAGGTTCTCCTCGCAGGATCTTCATCTTTCATGTGGACAACATGGACTAACCAGCGTATTCGTTAGATGTTTATACTCTCAAATATATTCTTGCCGCCATAGAGCTCATAAAGTTCGCAGGCACATCTTCTTTTATATTCATCGCAGACGGCTCCAAAGATTTTGTGGAGAATAGTTCTCTCAAATCTCATCACGGTACGTCATCGTCCATATTTCTCTGCCGTATAATAGCACGGGAATAATGAGAGACTTATCTTCTTCATTATTAACATAGACCCCGGTCACGCGGTTATAGCCGAGTTTACAATAGCGCGCCAGTCGTTCTTCTTTTTCGCTGTGTGTCACTAATGGGAGATTCCAAGTTTAGCCAGATCTCCGCCTGATCTTTCCATCCGGTAGTTAGCGCAGATTTTGTGGTCTCCGTTTTGTTGTTTGAACAGAGCACATATAAATTCCAATCGTCAGGCATGCTTTGGTCCGACTAAATTCTATAAAGAAGCTGGTGCATGCTCCTTATCAGTTCTTCGCCGTCGTGTATAAATTGCTCGGACGGCAATTCATCGCCCCTCGCCGCTTTGTTGCTCTTCAGACGGGAAATTGCTATTGAACTTCTTAATGGTCGGGAAATGGAACGTCTGCTCCATCGTTATCAATTGTTTAATCGGGTTCACCAACTCCTGGTGTTATGCTTTCACTGCCATTCAGAGAAGTAATCCCTCCATAATTTCAATATGCTGTGGGCATCAGTCACTAGATCACCTTTAGGGGCTCTACAAGAGTATGTTCTGGTCTTGAAACTTTCTGTTCGTCGCCGAATCTTTTCGTAGAATTTTCGAGCATTACCTTGTCGGCCAGCTTGTCAAGCTCTTTGTACTCACGCATTTTGGCCTCTCTTTTTTTGTGGGCAAATGTGTCTTGCTTCCATCTTCAACTCTCGGTATCTAACCCATCCCGCACGTGTTGTGGTCGATTGTAACGTTTGGAGGTAAGTGGTCTGTTTTCTCTCCACTGTGGAGTAGAAAATCTTTCAGCTGTCCGCAGCCTTCCTTGTGTCGAATCTCCCTTTGTGCTTTCAATCCGGAGACAGCCAGGTAGCTTGATGACTTTTCTTATGCTTGAATCCTGTACTACAGATAACCATTTCTCGATCAGACTTAACCCATTTGGTGATGTTTCAGTATGGAGGCTTAATTTACCGACAGTTGTGCCAAAGATACCTTCTTTTCCCATCTTGGCATTAAAGTTGCCAAGCACGATTTTGACATCGTGGCAGGGGCAGCTCTCATAGGTGCGGTCCAAGCGCTCATAGAGAACATCTTTGGTCACATCGTCCTTCTCTTAAGTCGGGGTGTGGGCGCGAATCAGCGGTATATTTAAGAACTTAGCTTTGATGCTGATTGTGGCTAGACGTTCATCCACCGGGGTGAATGTTAGAGCTCGGCGGCGGAGTCTCTCTCCCACCACGAAACTCACACCACATAGTAAATATTACAAGGACGTACTCTTACGAGGACATCATCCAGCTGGGCAGCGGCACCTTTCCAATTAAGGGACCGGACAGTCCAGATGCATGCCCTTAAATCGTAATCCTTAATACGTTTGCAGGCTCTCATCCCAGCATGTTTTCGTATTTTTATTGGGAGTGTTTTTTTACGTGGCGTGTCCCAAACCCAGCGCACAACCCTGGGTAGGGATGGTTCGCCTTCTAACTTTAGCTCGTCTTCAAGCGTATGTTCTTTGGCTACCCAGGGGGTACTTGGCCTAAGACCGGAGGTAGTGATCTGCTTGAGCCATATGTGGAATAATAATCTGATCACCACCTAGTGAATGGCGCTCAGAGAACTTTCCTCACTTGCGTGAACTTCTACACCTATTTCCATCCTTCTATGCGAAATAGTTTTTAAATTTTTGAGATATCGAACATTTTGTACATGGCATAAAGTTCAACCAACGTTTTTCGTCATTTTTCGACACAACATATGTACTAAAATTTAAGTGGAATGGGTAACCCTAACTGTTCAGGAGAAACACGCATGTTGTACAACTGTAAATATACCTTTAATGGACGTCACAGGGGAATAGAAAAAAATGAAGAAGTAAGAAAGAAACCCCCATAAAAAATCAACTACAACTTTTAGTTCTTGAAAAAGTTTTCTTTCACTTCCGCTGTGCTGAGTAAAAAGTTAAAAATGTACAGCTGGACACAATGGCCGGCAGCCAAGTGACAATAAGATGACTTGCCGTTCTCATGTGATTACGCCGCCGGGCCCTGTGTACACTTTCTGTGCTGTGCCCCACTACTTATTCACCCTGCGGCAGCTAATGTGTTGCTTTTAGTTTTATATTATTGATGCGCTGTGCCATTGCAGCCGCTTCCCCCTTGCGACAATCACACTGCAGCCTCACTTGTTTCATCTTCAGAGACATGTAAGTGAAATTAAATTGATTTTTTTCGGTGTGCTCGCTGGACATGACAGTGACCCCGACGACGATTCGCAGACACTGACGCCGCCAAAATTTAGCGGACAGTGCTTTTCCTCCAGCCGCCTTTCACATGCTTCTACTTGTTGTATCTTTGTGGAGTCGTCTGTTCGTACTTGCTGTTGGTGGTGGTGGGACCAACTTAAACTTGCTGAAATGGGTCCACATCAAATACGCATAAAAGTGTAAGTGTGGTTATAAATTCGAGTACCGTTATTTACATTCAAGTGCACGCAAGTGTTGCTATGTGACTTTACATGTTGCTCAGTTCCACTACTCGCGCTGCGTCATTTCTATAACTTTTACAGTAATTTAGTACAGCCACAATTTTTAAGTTTCATTGTCGAAATTGCAAATTGTTGACCTCGCTCCTCGGATATCAAATTTGTGCTTACCAGTAGTTTTTCCAAACGAATGGTTGCGAGTAATGTTTCACAGATTCCATTGAATGTAGAGAGGAGATTTTGTAGGTTTATGTGGAAAAGGACCCGAATAAAAGAGAGTAAAAGTTTTGAAAGACCTTTTTTTAGATTCTTGGTATATCTGCTCTGAAATTAATATATAAAAATCTAACCAACTACTCAGAGTGAAGGCAATTAGAAGTAATCTAATAGTCCAATTTTTCCAGATAAAGCTTTACTCAGTTTTACTTATGACTTTTGAACAAATATCTCTATCTTTGAGACTTTCCATAGTTAGACCCACTTTGCTTTGCTTTTAATAGTTTCTTTTTATTATTCTTGACTGTAAAGTGTTTTTCTTAATGTGAAAATCTAGTTTACTGCTTTGTTTTCAGCTGAGACAACCACCACACTCGACTATCTTCTCTCAAAATGTGAATACCTCTTTAAAGTATTATAGAAAAAACGGAACTGTCGCTAGTATAAAGTTTTTTTTTGTTATTTATCCAGCTCAGCAGTCAACGTAGTAGGTTTCTGATCTTTATCTGAAACTAGGTCTAGGCAAGCAAATCTTTCAATCCATCCACTAATCCATCCACTAGCTTCCACGTCTGATTTAATTTTGTAATGACAGGAGATACAGAACTGTAAAAGCGTGATCTTGTTAGAATATAAAAAAAAATATCTCTTAGGCCTAAGAGATCTTGGATACAAAATATCCTTAGGGTATTTAATTTCCTTGAAAGTAGGTATTTTCTAGATTTTGTTTAATAAGTTCGGAACTGAAAGTGAGCCTTCTTGAATAAAATATCCCAAGATTATCCGATTTCCTTGAAACTGTATATTCTTTAAACTTCTCTTAATTGTCAGATTTGCTTGAGACTGTATATTTTTGAAATGATTTTTATATAATCATTTGGGAATTGAGTAATTTTCTATATATAGAGCCGTAAATTATTTGATTTCCGTGAAACTGGGAATTTTCGAAGAGTTTTTTTTGATGATTTGGAGGGGAAAAAGAGAAATCATGCATAAGAAGTTCTCTAAATTATTTGAATTTTTTGAAACTGTTTTTTTTTAATAGGGAAATTTGAACGATTTGAAAGCTAAAAGTGAGGAATATTGAAAAAATGTATATAATGATATATAAAATATTTACCCAAATTTACTGATTTCGATTTTTCTGATTTTAAAAAATTTATATAATAAATAAAAACATCCCTAAATTAATTGATTTCCTGATCCTGAACTATCGCTTCTGTGAAATGAAGATAATAAAGTTTTTGATGTTGTAAAGAATTATATTGCGATGGTTTGGGCACTGAAAGCATGAGTTATTGAAGGAAATATTTCCAATTAGTGAGAGATCTTGGTGAAAAAGTATCCCATAATTATATGATTTCACTAAAACTGAGTAATTTTTGTAAAATATGCCTTAGATGGAGTTAAAAAATATTTAATAAAATATCCTTATATAGGAACGGATATTTGTTGAAAAACATCCCTAAATTAATTTATTGCCTTTAAACTGTGTGAAGTTTTTGATTTTGTAAAAAAGATATTGAATAAAATATCCCTATAGAGGAAAGGATATTTGTTGAAAAATATCCCTAAATTAATTTATTTCCCTGAAACTGGGTGACGTTTTTTTGTAAAGAAATGCCTTCAGATAGAGTCCAAAAAGATTGAAGTTTCCCTATATAGGAAAGGATGTTGGTGGAAAAATATCCCTAAATTAATTTATTTCCCTGAAACTGTGTGAAGTTTTTGATTTTGTAAAGCATTGCCTTCAGATCTTCTTCTTCTTTATTGGCGTGATTGCCTTCAGATAGATTTAAAAATTTTTAATAAAATATCCCTGTATAGGAAAGGGTAATTGGTTGAAAAACATCCCTAAATTAAATTATTTCCCTGAAACTGAATAAAGTGTTTGATTTAGTAAAGCATTGCCTTCAGATAGAGTCAAAAATAAATAAAATATCCCTATATAGGAAGAGAGATTGCTAGAAAAATATCCCTAATTTTATTTCCCTGAAACTTGGTCAAGTTTAAACATTAATAGAAACATTGAAATAACTGTAGTTTTTTAAATTTTAGTACATTTTTTCTGCGCGCCACTGTATATAACTTTGCACCAAAACAACAAATGTATGACATGTTAAAAGAATAACAGAATTGACCATTCGGACGTATTTCATATGCAAAATACATCAACACAAATAAGGTTATGTAATATACCTATTCCTTAGTCGTATTTTTTCATTGCTTTTTCTTTATTTCAATATAAAAGTATTTCATATGTGTTAGAACCAAAAATAACCATAACAACAACACACATGACCAGTAAGTGCTGAAAGCTACAAAGCAGTAGTTTATTACATCAGCAAGGCTTGTACCCCTAAAAGTAGGCTTAAAAAATTCAAATAAAACAAAAATAATGTAAAAAAGTTTAATCTCGCATATAAATAACTGCATGCTCAGCTAGTGTTGATTCATACCACCAATTCCAAGCCTTTTCTGGCCACCTGTGCTTGCTGCTGCTTGCCATCTTTTGTGAAAATACCTTTTTCCAGCACAATGCCACTAACAAATGTTGAACAAAGAGCAATATTTATGCGTCATAGTTGAGTTTCTGATTTACTTATGCAATAAATTTGTTTGTATGGCTATGTACTAATACATTTAAATGCACATACACACACACGAAACAAAAAAGAAAGAGTGCCTGACCATTCGAAAGGCACCAGGATTATCAAAAGACGCATCGAAGCCCTCAATAAGTGGTCGAATATGATGCCGGACATTTGGTTATGTGAAAAGCTTTTGAGTGTTCTGCCTTGCACACTCCCCGCCCCCCACCACTGCTCGAGGCATTTTATCATCACATTGGGGTTTCGGGCGATTTTTGGGCTCTAAAAGCTTTTATACAATATATTTTACAATGTTGTTGTTGTTGTTCTTGTTATTGTGTTTATTTGCTGTCTATCTGCAGCTAGTTCTATGTTTGACGCAGTATGAGTGCTGTCCGTTTGTTTATTGCATACATTCCTATATATACACGTATATGGTTGTAATGTTAGTTGTTGCTGTTGTTGTTTGCGCTGACCATTGGGCGTCGCAGCGCCGGCAAAATAACGAAAGGGTAGCATTTTGCAATTTGCGGCATTAATATTTAATAACACGAATTGTTGATTGAGTTAGAAAGGCTAGCAAAGCACACATGCACACACACAGATACAATAAACTCACACACACACCGGTGCAAAAATCATCGCACATACATATCTACCACATAAAAGCATACACAGGTGTATCAAATGTTATGTTTTATACATTCATTCGGCTGCATTGTGCAATTGTGCTTTTGTGCGCCTTTATGTATGCTTCGACAATTTCAATTTTTTGACTCTTAACTAGTGAAATGTGCATTGAGCTGAGATTTTATTTGTTTATTGGCAAATTGGATTGAGAATAATTTAGTGTGGCATTTTTGTACCCCCACACACACACACATACACGCATACATCTGTGAAATAAGCGTATATTGAGTATACGCGGCACCCTGTTGGCATTGTCGTTTGGCATTTGTAGATTTTCCGAAATAACAGCAGTAAATATGAGTTCTCTGTCAAGTCACTTCATACCTAGCACACCCACATACACATACATGCAAAATAGTACGCCTGTGTGTATGCTAACCTGCGCTACTTTGCGTGTAAGCTTTTTTTTTGCGCTTTTGTGAGTGTGCGTAATTGTCCAGTTGCATTGATAGTAGTTTTCAAATATCATTTATTTTTCATACACCCACAAAAATGTTGATTTTATAAATTTTTCAACGCAATGAAATTGCTTTCTAACTCTTTGTGCTGCCCACTCGCTCCGCTGCGCACTTACATACTTATTGCATGTACATATGTATGTGTACTTGCTTGTTTGTATTTGTATTTGATCTAAAATTATAATGTCACTCATGGAAATTACTGCGTCGACATTTTTAAACAGCTTTCTGAGTGCTCTATAAATTAGATATGACTTTGGGGCAAAATGTGGCTCTAAAATAAGCAAATAGTTGCAAATGAATAAATACCAATTTAGTTATACCCTTCTATTTTTTATGAATATACCATATTTTCATAGTGACATTATAGTTAAAAGTGCATAGCGTTAGTGGCGCCAGAGTTTTGAGACTTGGTAGCTATAAATTGAGGTTAGGTTTTATTTGGTATAAAAACTACGAGCTTTTTTATATTGAGAGGTCAGAATTTTATTAAATATCCAATAGTATATTAGACTCTGAACTCGATTTCATAGTTTTTTACTTTTTAATTTGAATTTAGAGACTTATGCCAATTCAAAAAATTTAAATTTTCGAAGTCGAACACTGTATGATCCTAGAAATATGATTTAATTGGTGGAATACTAAAAAAAGTGCGTTTCCCCGTTTCGAGTTCTCTGTAGTTTAACACAAATTCAAAACTGAATTTTTGAAAATTGAGCGTTGATGATACTCAGAGACTATCGCACGTGTTCACTTGACAATTTAGTTAAGGTTAAGTTATTTTAATATTCAAGGCCAATAAGCCATGCATAGACTAGTTTTCGTTCTTTGCGATACCAGATGGTGTTCAGTTGCTGGGTCCAAGAAGAGTAGTCATCCTTTAGCATGCTTGACGCGAATTTTAACAGACTCTGCAGCCTCACTATAGATACCTCTTCCAGTTTATCATACCGGTTCCTGCGCAAAATGCTACTGCTGAAGTCAAAGCGAAATGACCGACAGCAGCTTTAAAATATCACAAAGGCATTAGTATTCATATTCGTGAACAAATATTGTTTGAATCTATTTGCTGTGTTGGTGTGCGCCTTGCGTTTCTTTTCACCAGAAATATGATCGCAAATGCCTTTTATTTTATCCTGACTATTATCATTAGACGACCCATCCATTGAGTCGACTTATCCTTACTTCCAGATATATTATCAAATTAATGAGGGTTCTGGACTGGCATATTCCCTTAAAATGCCTGAACTTCATTTGAAAGTTTTTTTTTACATTTACAAGAGGGTATTCTGATGTAGACGCCTAAATTGTGGGTATTTTTCAAACATTTAAAGCGTGTATGACTTTGTTCATAATTTTATAATTCTTAATTTATTTTTCATTTATTTCTATATCGTCCTACTCAAAGTAATCACCCTTGGCCCCAATTTACTTGTGCCAGCGTGTTTTCCAATCTTCGAAACAGTTGGTTAAGTCAATTTTCGGAATAGCCTTTAATGCGCGTAGCGATTCACGTTTAATGTCTTCAATAGAGTTGCACACCTCGAAACGTTCAGAGTGAACACAAAATTTAATGGAACTTCTTTGTAGAATAATTTCACACATCGTCAAAATCGCCAAATGACCTTTATGTACCTCAGAAAGACAAGCGTATACTAAACACGAGTTCTTAGATGGAGTAGGTGGAGTAGGGGCTGAGTAAAAAGGCGTGGTAGATATAACTCCAATTCCTGTTGTCATGTGATACAAGCAAATTGAAATAATTTTTTATAACTTCGATTTGAAAAAAGAAATCTTTTACTCTCTTTTTAGAGAGATGATGACATGATTTTTTTTTATAAAATTTCAAAGGCATCGGTTTAGTAGAAGTTCAGATATCACTGTCAACCGCCTCCAAAAAAGGGAGAAAACGCTCAGTAAATTTTACGTTTACGCTTGCTTACCTGTCCAGTTGCCACGATACTAAAACGGCTATAACTGCGTAAATGATTAGAATTTTGAAAAATTATGCGAAACAAATTTTCGAATTTTTCAATTTTTTACACTAAAATATCCCCTTAAGAATACTTTAAGCCTTAAACTCGGTTTTAATATGAAGAAAGCACAAAATTTTATGCTTTTTCGTTAGTTGACGAATCTTATGTAATATATTTTCCATAGTGCCTAGGTGGAATAGATGGTCTTGGTGGGAAATCTGTCAACTAATATGGGCTAATGGAAGTGGCGATACGAAAAGTCAACTTCACTTTCACATGGTACCCCGTGTTCATTGTAAACGAGGCTCTCACCACCGTGTGAAAGAGGTATAATCTTATCATCACCGAATAAACTGATAGTATGTTGCTGCCAGCTTAGAGGCAATACAGGCAGCCTCGGATTTTTTCTTACTATTTTCTTGTTGCAATAGCATTAGTAAATTTGCTCTATGAAATAGTTTCTGGTTGCCAAAGTTTCTCTTGTCAAATAGCGGTTGAAGTCTTAAGTTTGTCTAAATATGCTGGAGAATTCTGGATCCATCCATAATTTTTACCGTCGACGTTCGAATATTATTTGATCTGCTTTTTAGAGGTTTCGAACAAGAACTTTTTATCGTATGGCTGGCGAAAGATTGTCATTATTGCTTCCAGAGGTTTCCTTCAGCTTCCAAACTTCACTATCTTCTTTTAACGGAATTTGGAGTAGTCACACATTTTAAAGTGGCGTCTTTCTAAGCTCCATTATCCATTTTATCAATATCCTCTTATCTTTGGGGTTCCATATAATCACATCATTTCGCAGAATGAATTCCAAAGTAAACAGGACTTTTTGAATCTAGCGCCCCCTGGTCGCGCCATCTATATGTCGATTGCTGGGTTAGAGTCTGCTATCTTTATCCATTGTGTAGTGAGAATTTCATGACATTTCATCGATTGGAAGTGAAGTTATTGCGTTTTAAGTATCAGTCATTGGTGCAAAAATAAGTTTCGAACAAAGAGCCAACATTAAATTTTGCTTTAAAATTGGTAAAACTTTTACCAAAACGTTTCAATCGATGAAATAAGTTTACGGCGATGATTGCCTTTCCCGCAGCAGAGTGCACTGTGGTTTCAACGTTTTCAAAGTGGTCGTGAGGACACAAATGACGATCAATATGTGGGCCAATCAAAATCCGTGACCACCGGAAATTCCATCGAAATTGTGCGTGAATTCATCAAAAATCAGCCGAGATCATCATTCCAATTTATGGAAATGGAATTGAACATCTCCAAAACATCGATTTATCGCATTTTGACCGAACATTTGGGCTTACGAAAGGCGTGTGCACGGTTTGTTCCGCACAAATTGACTGACGACCAAAAATTGCTCAGAATCCAACATTCGAAGTACGATTATTTGACCAAAAATCACATTCTAACCATTAACCACTATTTTAAAAACACTTAATGATTTTAAAAACACTTATTCGCATACTTTTCCTCTTTTGCTTCCTCTTCATAGCTCTTTGATAAATTATTTACACTTTCTTAACTGCTTCTTTGGCTGTCCGGAAAGTAATAGGACGAGTCGATTTAAAAAAATGTATTGAACCAATCGTTACAATTCTTTCAAAACTTTCAAAATAGCCTCCTTCTGCGTCGATGCAGCGCTACCAGCGCGGTTTCCAAGTATTGAAGGCGTGGATCCCCTCAGTCGTCTCAAAATTCTTGATTTTCATCGGCCTTTTCAGACAAGGAAATAAAAAAAGTCTGGGCTGTAGAGCGGCTGCAGAAGCGTTGTCTGGGGCGTGGTCGTTGTGCGATTTCCAATCGGCTGCGATGTCCTGTCGGACCCGTTTGATTCTCTTGAGGATTTCCACGTGAAATTTGCCGTTGACGGTTTGTCCAAGAAGAAATTCATGGTGGACCATGCCTTTGATGTCAAAAAAGATAATGAGCATCGATTTCACTTTGGATTTGCTCATTCTTCCCTTTTTTGGGCGAGGCCCTCCAAAAAGGCCTGATGCCACCGACTTCTTGCCAAAGCAACTTCTGGGTAAGCCTACTTGATCATATCATATGTCTCTGTCGCAGATTCACCGAGTTTCACACAGAATTTAATCGCGTACCTCTGCTCTAACGAAGGCTGCATTTTCGACTTGCAACACTCACAGAAACACGTCGCCCGAAAATGTTTGTCCTGACTCTCCAGGTCGAGAGCCCTCCCAAATGGCCGGATGCCACCGCAACACACCACTTCTTAATAAAGCAACAGTCTTCAGTTTGAGGCATTCGGAGTTGCTTTACAAACTTTGTTTTACTTTTAAGCTTAAAAACTAGTTACTGCCAAAAGTAGTTACACTTGAAACCAGTTAATTTCGGAACTAGTTACTTCTGGACTAGTTGGATTTGGAACTAGTTACTTTTGGACCAGTTACATTTGGAACTAGTTACTTTTGGACCAGTTACTTCTGGTACTAGTTACTTTTGGACCAGTTCCTTTTGAAACTACTTACCTAGGAACTAGTTACGGTCAAAAATAAAAAACAAGTTACCTGGGAACTAGTTACGGCCAAAAATTAATCAACGGCTTTTCGCATAATCGTCACGATTTGTTTTGCTTTCAATGATTTTAAAAACACTTATTCGCATACATTTCCTCTTTTGCTTCCTCTTCATAGCTCTTTGTTTACACTGGCTTATTTGGCTGTATGAAAAGTAATAGGACTGAGTCGATTTAAAAAAAGTTATTGAACCAATCGTTACAATTCTTTAAAAACTTTCAAAATAGGCTTCGATGCAGCGCTGCCAGCGTGATTTCCAAACAATGA